>NC_056734.1:527933484-528158484 GCF_019279795.1 Protopterus annectens
TTACTCAAATGGACGTCTAAGTACTCAATCTCCTGAGAAGAGAAACAATATGTGAATTTGAGGAAATTAGTCGTTTGATTCATAAAATCAACGAGAACATCCGCCTCTGTTGCGTTACCTTTAAATAGAATAAAGATGTCATCCAGGTAACGTGTGTAGAGGCGCAACTGGTCACTGAATGTGGGATTTGAGAGGATGAATTTATATTCCCAAAATGCCATGAACAAGTTGGCAACGCTGGCTCCACAAGGGGAGCCCATGGCTACCCCTTGTTTTTGTAAAAAGATTTTGTCATTAAATATGAAAAAATTGGATTCCAAGACTATACTAAGTAATTCAGTCACGATGCTAATTTCGTTATTAGTGGCTCCTAGATCATGTAATTTCATCTCAACCCACTCGGTGGCCTCTTGGTGTGGGATTGAGGTATATAAATCCACCACATCTATGGTGAGGAAATTGTAAGCTGGATTAAATGAAACTTTGCTTAAATTACTAAGAAATGTCCATGAATCTTTACAGATGGATGGAATGGACTTTAAATATTTAAGCAAGATGTGGTCAATTAATTTTGCGCTATTATATGTCATGGAAAACCTCCCATCTATTAATGCTCTCATGGGGGGATTTTCAAGATTCTTGTGAATATTGGGGATACCGAACATTACTGGTACTTTTGGAAAGGAAATGTCTAGAAAATTGTATAAATCTATATCAATTCTTCCTTCCAAGAACATGTCTCGAAGGTAACCCCTGATCCTCCTGTGTGTTACATTCATTTCATTAATAGATGAGGGACAGTATGCTGTTGAATCCAAGACTGAAGACATTTTATCCAGGTACATACTGTCATCAAAGATGACTAAACCACCCTTTATCAGGTTTTATTGCTCTGACTGGCAAAAGTTTAAAGTCAGACAAAGCTGTTCTCTGCTCTTTAGTAATATTTAGAACATTCTTAGACCTACTAGTGTTTCTCAGGTTTCTGAAGTCCAATTCACAGACATTTTCAAAAACATTCAAACTAGCATGCAAAGGGGGGTTAAAAGTACTTGGATTTTTCAAATCGGAGTGAGGCAGTGTAGTGGAATTATTGAATAACACATCTAAATTCAATTTCCTCACATAGCATTTAAGGTCAATAATAATGTCTTATTTCCAGCAGTGTTTGAATGAAAACATTGTACCAAAAGGGTTACGCTCTGTTTTCGCCCCCTCTGGGCTTATACAGGGGTCCGAATTTCTAACGGATTTGGTCACCTTATTTGAGCGCCAGGGTGCTCAACTCCTTGAACTTTTAATTAAGCATTATTCCTCAAATATTACCATTATTACAGAAGAGATTAAGTCTCTGGATGATGTCATTAAATTGGACATTGAATTTATGCGATATAAATTTGATTATGATCGCATTTTCATCAGTATTGATGGACTAATGACAAAACTGAAGCAAAATAAAGTAAAAAAATTAAAGAGAGACAGATTAGCATATCAACATTTCCAGGCGTATCCCAAACTACAGAAAGGGTCACCTAATGGATTGGACAGCTTGGACACCTTTGAAGAGGATGACCAAGCACATGGGTCCAAGCAATCGATGGATCGCAATTTCCAAAATAATAGTAGAACAAGATCGGACACTAGACCCAAAACAAATACTAACTTGAGTAATGATAGAAGTAAGAAAAGCAATTCCATGAATTGTCCTACCAACAACTACAATAATAATCAATCGAATAGTAATTTTTTAGGACAGCCTCAACGGACTTATCAAACAAGGAGCAGAACCCGGAACAACTAACTGACCTTAATGATTATGATTCTCATTATGTAACTTCTGATATGAACCCTGGACTGCATATTCAAACTAATATGAAAAAAGACTTTACTATTTACAACTATTCTAATGTTTTATTACCACCTGAGCTTATTGAAATTTTGTCACCAGGTAATACCTTTGTACCTAGTTCAAATTTTGACCTCACCAAAACTATTATTGACCTTAAATGCTATGTGAGGAAATTGAATTTAGATGTGTTATTCAATAATTCCACTACACTGCCTCACTCCGATTTGAAAAATCCAAGTACTTTTAACCCCCCTTTGCATGCTAGTTTGAATGTTTTTGAAAATGTCTGTGAATTGGACTTCAGAAACCTGAGAAACACTAGTAGGTCTAAGAATGTTCTAAATATTACTAAAGAGCAGAGAACAGCTTTGTCTGACTTTAAACTTTTGCCAGTCAGAGCAATAAAACCTGATAAAGGGGGTGGTTTAGTCATCTTTGATGACAGTATGTACCTGGATAAAATGTCTTCAGTCTTGGATTCAACAGCATACTGTCCCTCATCTATTAATGAAATTAATGTAACACACAGGAGGATCAGGGGTTACCTTCGAGACATGTTTTTGGAAGGAAGAATTGATATAGATTTATACAATTTTCTAGACATTTCCTTTCCAAAAGTACCAGTAATGTTCGGTATCCCCAAGATTCACAAGAATCTTGAGAATCCTCCCATGAGAGCATTAATAGATGGGAGGTTTTCCATGACATATAATAGTGCAAAATTAATTGACCACATCTTGCTTAAATATTTAAAGTCCATACCGTCCATCTGTAAAGATTCATGGACATTTCTTAGTAATTTAAGCGAAGTTTCATTTAATCCAGCTTACAATTTCCTCACCATAGATGTGGTGGATTTATATACCTCAATCCCACACCAAGAGGCCACCGAGTGGGTTGAGATGAAATTACATGATCTAGGAGCCACTAATAACGAAATTAGCATCGTGACTGAATTACTTAGTATAGTCTTGGAATCCAATTTTTTCATATTTAATGACAAAATCTTTTTACAAAAACAAGGGGTAGCCATGGGCTCCCCTTGTGGAGCCAGCGTTGCCAACTTGTTCATGGCATTTTGGGAATATAAATTCATCCTCTCAAATCCCACATTCAGTGACCAGTTGCGCCTCTACACACGTTACCTGGATGACATCTTTATTCTATTTAAAGGTAACGCAACAGAGGCGGATGTTCTCGTTGATTTTATGAATCAAACGACTAATTTCCTCAAATTCACATATTGTTTCTCTTCTCAGGAGATTGAGTACTTAGATGTCCATTTGAGTAAAGATGATTCCATGGGAGTTTATTTGTCTAAGGTGTATAGGAAAACAACCCACTGCAATTCTATACTACATTTCACGAGCCAGCATCCTTTTAAACAGAAAAAAGCTATTATTAAAGGCCAACTTGTTAGAGCGGTGCGTATGTGTAATACAACTTCCTCTTTTAGTCAGGAATGCTCTTTCCTTAGAAATCAATTCTTGAATAGAGGATACCCAGATACACTATTAGATGAGGTTATTATAGAAATTGAGGAGAAGAGAATGGTTGGCTTTTATAAACCATTACTTAAAACATCTAATGAAGAAATAATGGTCTCCATTGATCCTGACTTATGTGAAGGGGAGACGTTTCAACAATCCAGCATTGGTAATAATAATCACTTTCAATTTGCAAAAACCAACCTCTCTAGTAGTTTTATCACAACATTCAGTAATGACGCAGGAAGTATCTGTAATATCTTAACCAAGAATTGGCAATTTATTAGAAGTGATGCTTTTTTGTTTGAAAAATTAGGTTCTTTTCCTAGAGTAGTTTTCAAAAAAGGCATGAACTTAAAAGAAATATTACAATGTAAACAAAAGCAGCATTTCACCAAATGTAAAGGGTCCACAACTTGTGGTACCTGTAACTGGTGTCACCTCGTTAGAGTTGGCATATATTTTTATGTTAATGACATTAAATATACCATTAAACACACAATTAATTGCAATACTAAATCAGTAATATATATAGCATTGTGTGACTCATGTTCTGCCTTCTACATTGGCAAGACAGACCGTAAATTGCGTCAGCGCATATACGAGCATGTCTATGCCATGAGGACTAAGAAACAAGAAAACGCTTTAGCTAAACATGTACTGAATTTTCCTGACCATAGGTTTTACTTCATGGGAATTGATCATATTCCCATGAATATCAGAGGAGGGCCCCTATCACTACTTCTCGAGCTTTATGAATTAGAATGGCAAATTAAACTTAATGCATTCCATAGCCCTGGGTTGAATGACAACTGTAATATTTCAGTTGTGTTAAAAATGAGAAGTTATACTAAATAAACAGTGAATTAATATGTTCATGTTTATTCACATACACTTTTTAGCATTTTGTCTCACCATGTTAAATTTATTCAGTATTTTTAAACATTTAAATATTTAATATTTTTTATATATGTGACTTTACTATGTGATTATTCATAATTAATTGTTTTTATTCATTTTTTAAGACTTGATGGACTTTGTAACCAAGGTATATAGAGAGATGCGGAGCGCCAGGGAGGAAATGACGTTATTTGATAATCTCCTCCCTTAATTTAAATGTAACATTTGGCGCGAACCTCTCTGATACGCATTATTCATTGTCTCTGAAGAAGCTACATATTTTTCGTAGCGAAAACGCTTTTATTTTTTAGTAATAAAGTTGCGTTTAGACTTTATTCATTAAGAACTATTAGATTTATTTCCACTGAACTGTGGTGTTCCTGTGAGCTATTACCTCCCGGTATTCGTTTTCTTCATGCTGGAGAGATAAACGTGTCCCAGAAACTGCACCTCCTATGTAAAGCTGAGTTTGTCTGTTACCCACTTTAAGTGTAACCTAGACCAGTGGTTGGGGAAAAGGAAATTTACACCAGGCCTGATACTCATGTCCCTTATGGACAGTTTGGATACAGGACATCATTATTCTTTTGGGAAAACTTGGTTAGGCTTAGAAAGCCTCTCCCAGGTCCTTAGCCTAGTAACAATCTATGAATCAAAGTAACAAGTTTTCCTTATTACAGGCTGAATAGATCAAATGTGGTATCATTTTAATATTCTTTTTGGGATGTCATCCCATGATAAAGCTGTACTGCTGTGTATCTAAGTCCAAGACAATACTTTTCAATTGTGACCAAGAATGAGTCTGTGAGATACCAGAAGACAGGGTTCTTGTCTGAACATGTCATCTATTCGAAGCTAAAGAAATAGTAATACTCTTTTTGAAAATATACAGGAAGATTTTCTTTATTTCCTAGGAACATGTTATTAATTATTTGGGAAAACCTATCAGTTTTGAGTATGTAGAATATGTCAATCAAATGGTATTTGAGTGCCACCTAGTGTAAATTTGTGTTATTGCAGGTATTCTGTTAATTTTTTTTTTCAGTGTGTAACAGGCATTAAACAAACAAAAACAAGCAACTGGTCCATCAGATACTCAAACTATATAAATAAAACTTACACTAGGTAGCTGAACATAAAATAACAAAACTGAACAATAAAGAGTATTTAAAACAGAAAGTAACAAATTCCTGACATGAAATACTTGAATCTAATGTGAAAATCCTGGTCCAAGTTAGGATAACGCCTTCATGAATTGATGCAAACTTCTCCATGATGCTTTCTAGTTAGTGTTTTTTTTTTTGAACGTATGATAACTTTTATGTATTTAAATACTAATTTATATAGGAAGAAGATCTTATTGAGGAAATATCTTGCAGATCTTTTCTTTCAGTTTTGTATGGAACTTTGCAAAGTATATAGTACTAATATAATAATTCATTATCTGGCTTGTAAAGTTCAAACCAAAATGTAAGATGTACTGCTACTAGACTGCATCAACCAATAATATGGCATTATTCTGTTATTCAAATAATATGTAACCTATTACACTACTAATCCACTGTTACTTCACATATGAGTTGTTGCTGGCATTTATTGGATTCTGCCTGTTTGCTATTGTAACCACTTGTTATTGTTTGCTCTCTTTTGTAAATATGTGAATTATTATTATTATTATTTGATGCTATTTGTCTCTTCCTATTATTTGATACTCTGTGTATTTCTCTTATAAATTCATATACACTTGTTTTTTTGTTCTTTACCCAGGATGAACCTGAAAATGGTTGATGCAGATCAGAGTTCTCTCCCAATTAACAAACAAGTAAATAACTAAATAGTATGATAAAGTTTCTTATTAATGTAAGAGTACAGTTTCTTCACTGGTGTACCGATGCCAAAATATATGTAAAATGTCTACATTTGAATTATTGTGATAAAGTTTCTTATTAATGTAAGAGCATGATTTCTTCACTGGTGTAACAATGCTAAAATGTATGTAAAATGTCTACATTTGAATTACTGAATGATGAACAGCAAGGAAGGAAACCTGGTGAAAAGAGATTTTTTTATTAAGTAGGACTTAAATAGATTTTAAAACAAATTATAAACTGTGTGCAAATTGGTTATTAAAGGGGAAGGACATTTGTGCATTTATAAGTCTAAGGATTCTTTAGTCTGGAATCCTGATTAGGCCAGTAAGATGAATGAAAACCCTGCTTTTTAAACTTTAAATCCAATATCAAATATTGCAGGCAAATTAGTTTTCATGGTATATGCAACAACTATATTGTAAAGCTTTTATAATTGGATGCCTTTAACCCATCTTTGATAACTAGTAATGTTTGTCTGAATTGCAAATGTATCTCTTTTAATGATACATTCTCAGTTTTCCATATGAGGTGGGAAAACCAGCTGAGAGTGTTAATAAAATAATCAAAAAGTACTGTTTTGTGCTGCATTTTATGTGAACTGGGGAGTCCACCTCCACAAAGAGGCCAGTCACAAGTGGTGTCACTCAGGGATCAGTCCTTGGACCGCTCCTTTTTGGCATTTACTTCTCAGAAGTCAAGGCCAATGTCAGTGGTCTCTGGCTGACTAAATTTGCAGATGATTGCAAATTATGAGCTGTCATTGAATCTCACACTGACACAAATGTTCTCCAGGAAGGGCTGACACAGACAAACAACTGGTGTCAGAGTCATGGACTAAAACTAAATGCCAAGAAATGCATAATAGTATTCTTTAGGAAGTCATCCATCCCTGGTAAGTATCATATTGACAACACACCCCTTAGAGTTGATCCAGTAGTCAGGGACTTAGGGACACACATAGATAGTAATCTAGCCTTTGATCATCACATTTCTACAGTGGTGAGGAAATCATTCTGTGTTGCGCAACTTATAAACAAAGGTATGGCATCTAAGTCCAAGGAAATAATTTTTCCACTGTATTCGGCATTCATCAGACCTATCATTGAGTACAATGCCCCCTTTGGTATGTACCTAACCAGGCATATCCAACAAGTGGAACGTCCACAGAGGTTCCTCATTAAAAGAATACAGGGCATAAGTAATATGTCCTATGCAGATTGCCTCAAGGCCCTATCACTGTACTCTGTCTCCTACAGGCTTTTGGGGGGAGAGCTATGCCTGGCATACAGGGCATTCTCAGACCCCACTCTGATGGACCTCCTGCATATCCACAAAACAAACAGTACCAGAATTACCCAGTCTAATGACTTAAACCTTGCCTGTAATATAAATAGGACATGCTGGAGAGATAGGTATGTATCCCAGAGACTACCCCATCTATGGAACAGGCTCCCCATCCATGTGAAGCAGAGTTCCTCCCTAACCCAATTCAAGTACATCTTGGACAATTGTATGGGAAACCAGAAATTCATCCCTGGTTTGGCACCTATGTCTCTGATGCAAACAGGTAACCTGTAAATGGTTCATTGCCCAGGGCCCATGCTTACACTTATTAAGGGTATCAGAACTCATCAGAGATTTGTGATGCATAGCTAGGCTTAAAAAGGCCCTTGTGGTCATTAGCCTAGTAAACACCTATGCACCTGTGAGGGAAGGAATGCATAACCCATATACTTATTATCCAGTCTGTCAGGATATTCTTTCATTGTAAACATTGCTAGTAGGAACAAGCACTAAGCGCCTCACCTTGAAAAAGATAAGATGGCTGACCGTAATCCCTGCAGCCAGCATGACACTAGCTGCACCGGTTTACACATTGCTGTTTATGAATTGCTGCTCTTAACTAGCAAAGTAGCTCATTCAAAACTAATTCTTGATCCCTCTGGTATTCTTTTTACTGCTCATCTTGCTTTCAACACTCCTTCAGATTTTTCTAAAACAGCCTGTAGTGCACCTCCCACCTGATACTCTCTGCCACTGTCACTCAGGGAGTGTAACAGGTTTCCTTTTCTCTGAAGTAAAGTAAAATTTCATTAAATATATTACATCGCATATATGGTGTAAGTTTAGCTTAAGACTCTGTTGTTTCCCAGCGTGTCAGGGTATTCATGTATTACGGTTGCTTTTTTCCTCCAAACATAGTGTTGTGTGTGCAGTTGTGTGTGCTTTCATAATGTTGTGGGGTCTCAAAATATGTAGATTCTCACTGCTGTCATGGCCTGATAATTTCTCCATTACTCCTTTCTGCAAATGGCCTTCTGCTCATATTGACCATCTTTCTTTGTCATTGGAAAAAAGAGTTCCAGTTCTTCAGTTTCTATTCATAACTTTTCTTATACCTCACATCCTCCTGGTGACGTTTTTCTGAACTCCTTCCGACAGGCTACTATCATATTTTTTGTGTGGCCTACAAAATTGTATTCTATATTGAGGTATGGTTTAATCAAGGCCGTACAGAGTGGGATAATCACTTCCTCTCTTATGGCAGCAGAGGCACATGCACATGCTCTGTTTACTATTGCTATTGCCCCCACACTGTTATGGGTCGTCCAGTCTTTGTGTGTCAATAATTCCCCTACCATTTTCTGTTCATTCATCTTCACATATATTCCCTCCTGCTGGTACCATGAGTCTGGTTTGTTGTGAGCCAAACTGCAGTACTTTACCTTTCCTTACCTATCATATCTTTCCAAGTCCTTTTTGAGGTTCGCCTCATATTTAGTCACTGTCTGCAGCCCTTATCTTTGGGTAATTCACAGACAATTTGTTTTTTTTGTTGTCTGTCTCTGCAGGTATATCTAAGACAGAGTGATGAGTGCAGAGCCCAGGTCACACCTCTTTGGGACTCAGTAGGTCACACCCCCTACTCCTAAAAACATACACTCCCATCATCTATGTCACACTCTTCATGCAATACTCTGCTCAGGCTATCATTTCTGTCCCACCTTCACCCCTCCTGCAGCTTACCTGGTAACATTCTCTGCAGGACCATGTTGAAAGTGTTACTGAAGTCCAGGTAGGCCATGTCAACTACACTTCATTATCCATTTCCCCATGATTCAGTCCTAAACTAGATCATGTTTGATTTCAATCCCCTTCTAGTTGTAAACAGGATGTCTACTCAACTGGATGTTGCAGACTTCGGAGAAAGTTACCAGCATTTCTCTCAGAATTCTATCCACGATGCCAGCCTGAATGGTTCATAGTTCCCAGGTTCTTTTTACTTTTGTTACATATGCAGAGGACCCACCACTGCCACCCTCCTGCAGTACATCTGCACTGGACAGTGACCTGTTGAAAATCTTCGTCAGAGGACGGGCCAACACTAAGACACAATTTCTGAATATGTGCAGAGTAGCCTTTGTGGACCACACTTCTTGTTCTTCGTTAGGGTAGTCAGGTCTGTGTCTAGTTCCTCTGTCTCTTTACAGTATGCCCACTGCTTTTCCCTTCTTGCATTCACTCTGTCCTATCATAGCATCCTCCCCTTCTTTACCTGGTTGATTTACTGAAGTAAAGCATTCATTCAGTAAATCAGCATTCTCTACATAACCCTTGACCTGCTTCCCCTCCTTACTTAGCCTGGTGAAATCTATGCCCCATTTTCTTCTGTCTAAGTAATAGCTAAATAAGTATTTGTGTTTGCTCCTGGCCACTACTTTTAATTCTTGTTCCTCTTGTACATTTGCTGAGCCCACTTCTTTCTCTTACTGCTTCTACTGGCTCTTCATAGACTGCCTTATCTGATGCATGTCATCCTTTTTTTTTACTTCCCATATGCTCTCTGTTTTGTCCTAATCACTAGTCTCCCTTCCTTGCATGGCTATATTGGCCTTCTCTTTTTCCTGACTTTTAATGTTTTCCATCCGTAGCTCTAAGCACTCAGTGCCTAATCTAAAACTATGGCATAACAGTCTCTTCAATTTGCCACAGTCCTCAAACTCTTGTTTCTCTTTTTGTAGGCTTTTCCTTAGCTCCACATGCCTATATTACCAAATTGCTGTATTTGTTCTCTACTCCAAACCACATAATTGTCCTGGAATGCCTTTGCATGGAATCCTGAACCCTTCTGTCTTGATTAGTATCGCATCTGGGATCCTGTTCCTTCAGGTGCATTTACCTTTCAGCTGCCTAAATCCCTCTAGTCCCAAATCACCTTTTACCCACAACTCTTGAGCCTGAGACCTCCTAGTCTGCGTCTGGTACATTCAGGTTCTCCATCAATGTGGCTGTCATTTTACTCTTTTTTTATTTTCCGGCATTCATCCTCTTTCCTGGATATTTCATGGAGCCAGTTCACCATATCTGTGCTCATTTTGCCTTTTCCTTGTTTCTCCACCTTATCTGCCAGGGCACTTGTTTTTGAGTTTAGCTCTTCCTGTTCTACCTCTTTTTCTAGGATCTACTTTTTTCCTCTCTCACTTGACATTTGATATCTTCTCTTACACAGATTGCTACTTCTCTCATTTCCTGCTTCTGCTTTCCTGTACATATTATAGCCTGGCACTTCCACATCCCATCCTTTCTCCTTATTCGTCCATGTATTCATTATTTGAGTAATGCCCACATTACCATTCTATGCTGCTGTCTGCATTTTCCAAATTTTCCCTAGACTCCTTATACTGCATTACACCTCCACCCTTCTACTGTCTAGACTTCCTGTGTTTGTTTCATTACTTCTGTTAACGTCTGCCATCTTTTTTGCCAGTTTGCCTATCATTCTTAGTGCCAATACCATGTTTCTTATGTGAATGGCACAATAATAGACACTTATTTTCCAAACCTTCCATTATAATTCATAGGTGTTTACTAGGCTAATGAGCTCAAGGGCCTTTTTAAGCCTAGCCATGCATCCCAAATCTCTAACAAGTTCTGGTACCCTTGATAAGTAAGCAAAGGCCTGGGAGACAAAACATTTAGAAGCAGGGATCTGGGAGATTAGAACTGCTCTTACTTCTGGGCTGAGGTGCGGCCCATCTTTGACCTACAGCAGTTTCCCACTCAGGATGTCCCACAAGCCTCTGGCAGTCCTCGACCCTTCCCCACGACCCACGTCCACTTTTTCATCTAGTCCTTGCATTCGTTAATTTGCTGTTTCCTTGGCATACTTGTTGCAGGATCTGGCAGCACTTCTAAGAAGGCTGTCTGCAGTCCTCTACCCTGATAGCTCTCAGCTACCATTTTGGACTTGCTTACTCAGGCCTCCACCACCTCCTCTGATAGGCTGTTGGTACCCTCAGGGACCAAAACAAGTGGCTGCACCCTCATCTTGATGATCAGTCTTGGTTAGTTTAAGGACTGATCCTGGTTTTACACGATGTGATTCTTCTTTCCTGCCTTATCTAGACTCTTAATCCCCTCAGTAACTGACTCTCCGTCATTAGGTTATTTTTCTCTTATCCTGTCCCGACCATGTCTAGCTGTTTTACCTCCTCTGCAGTGATTCTATCCCTACTGTGCTTAGACCTTTGAACAACCTCAGTTCTGCTCACTTCCTATGCTTTTTTCCTTTCTTGTTGTTTCTCTCTGTGATGCACTTGTCATACCTTTTCCCTCCTGCTTACTTGTCCCAGCAGACTACCTTGTCTTGGTCCCTGCAGATGTATCCCTTCTGCCTTCCATTCTTGTTCCTGGTCACTACCTCTGCTATAAACCATAAATGCATTTCTCTTGTCAGAGTTTCTTCAGCCGTCTCTCTATTTGTCTCCCTGATTCCTACCTCCACCTCACTGGTTCAGCTTCATTACTGTCCACCCAGAGTGCATCTGCCCAAATCATATTATGCCACTACTGTCCAGCTTGCACTTTATTAAACTATTGTAATTCCTTGACCATCGTAAGCTGTGGTTACTTCCTCCCTTTGCATCCAAATTCACCTGCAGGAACCGAATCCCTTCTTTTCCCATTGCCATTTGCACCTAGAACACCAGACCACCTAAGGCTTTCTCCTTTCCTACAACTTTTACTTCCTAATTGCTTTAATGATCAACCATTCTCAGAGAAGTCCAGCTAAGGTTATAGCAAGTACCTTAACCCGTATTTTGTGTTTGAATACCAAATGTTATCTGCTAAAGGGCTACTTAAGGGGGTCAGACCCCCACATTTATGAGGGATGTTTATCCTGCACTCTGATTCTCAAATGCCAAGCTTTGTAGTATATATCAGTAGCAAAGACAATGAAACAAATACCTGCTTGGGAAGGGAGCTTACCCTGTACTCTGTTCCCTTGATGTTAAGCTTAGTTGATATTGAAACAGATAATGTGTGTGTGAAGGAATTTTACCGTACCCTGCGATTCGTGATTGCAATTCTTGGTCATTTCCTGTACGCTGTATTCTTTTGTACTTTCTCCCTTCTTTCCACGGACATGCTTTCTCACACAAATAATAAACCATTTATAAATTACTTTAGTTGTTGGTAGGATAATGTAAGATAATTCAATCAAATGACTTGTGCTGAAAAGGCTCCAGCAATCATTTATACTGAAAATTCTTCAGATGTACAAGTCACTAACACCTAACTTACTCTACCCTTTCAGACAAGTATTTTTTTTCTCTTTGTTGGTGTTAAGATCCTTCATAGGTTAGTAAAGGCAACATAACAATGCTGTTTTTTTTTATTACTAGATTGTTGTGCGAGGTTTTCAGCCCTCATTTAGGTTTGGATTTCATAAATGCAGACAGACACTAGAGGGTTAATTCTGACAAAAAGGGGAGGGGTGTTTTTTTGTTGGTTTAGGATTGGCTGTTTTTACATTTAAATGCTTGTGTAACACTTTGTACAATGTTCTGATGAAGGCTGGGAGTGTTCCGGGCGAAAGCGCTTAACATGTACAGGATTTTACTTGTGCTGTGTGATTTGGTAATAAATTTACTCTGCTTTTACTTCGTGGACCCTTTACTGTTTTTTTGGTTCTCGCTGCTCACTTGGAAAATCCTTCATAGATTATTAAACTGAAAACACTGAGATGATGGAGATAAATCAGATTGTTTTGCCTTGAATTTTTTTTTTTTACATATTGTGTCCTTTCTCAGAAATTAACAAATTAATATTATAATCCAGAAAGACCATATTGTAAAACACTAACAAATATGCAAAAAATATGTATTAATAAATGTTATGTGTGTTTTGTATCTATATCTAAATCTACACACACACACACATATATATATATATATATATATATATATATATAAAAAGAGAGAGAGGGATATAGATAGATATTATATAATGCATAATATATAAAGGGTTTCCTTCAGCTGGTTGAAGTTTGATTGTGCTATGAATTGTCGAGCGCAAATTTCTTTAGCTCAGTTGATTATATGAACGGTGTCAGACTTGCTTTCTCACATACCCCATGGTAAATCATGTCTTGAACTTGTGAAGAGCTGTTTTGATATATTTTTCAAAAATTACAGTTTGATGAAAAGGCATAAACTCACATAATGTATCTATATATTACATATCTCTAATGTGTGTGTGTGTGTGTGTGTGTGTGTGTGTGTGTGTGTGTGTGTGTGTGTGTGTGTGTGTGTGTGTGTGTGTGTGTATATATATATATATATATATATATATATATATATATGTATATAAAAACAAACCAGGCAATTGGTCAAAAGTTTATAATATTGACCCCCAGATTCACTAATCTTCCGTGCAGGACTAACTTAGTCCTGCACGGAAGTGCCCGTGTAGGAGCAAGATGGCAGCATGCCATGCATAATAATGAAGGAGGGCTGCCCGAGATCCCAGACTTACACGGAGCGTGTATGAGTGCAGGGGGTGTGTCTAAGAGCAGAGCTCTCAGAATAAACATGCCCATGCAATGTAGAACAGCAGAAGGTATTAAGAAATGAGCAAGATCGCTCATAGGTGTCCGCATATCCCCACCAACAGTTCCCCATATGTACAACAGCAACCGTACTGAAAAAGTAAATGGAGAAACCTTTTTAATTTTTTTTTTAATCTGATTAAAGCCAACCATAGGTGCGCAGGTGTGCCCATCGCTTAGCTATGGTTAATGCAGCTTAAAAGGCTGAAGAGGATAACAAGGAAGATATATGCAAATGAAGCAGCACAGCAATAGTTTAATGGGCAGAGCATTCACCTTACGAGCAGGAATTCTGTGTTCAAGTCGCACTGCAGCGCAGTCTATTTTACATGGCAAAGCACGTTATAACCAATGTTTTTGTTGCAAAACCCACTAAATAACACATATTTATGAACTAGAGTACTGCAGGAAATGCACATTTGAAGTATCAGTGTCATAATGAATAAGGCACTATTAAGCAGGTCTAAGCATAACTAAGCAGTAGTAAGCTTATGTAAGCACTAGTAAGCGTGTTTAAGTGCGTCTGCATGGGGGTAAGCACTGCCTACACAGATTAAGCAATATGGAAGCTTACTGAGTATAAGAAAGTGTAACCAGAAGTTATCAGTGCTTAGCTCCGTGCAAACCCGCTTACAACTGCTTTAAAGTGCCTTAATCACTCTGTATCCAGTGGCCTGTGTTCTGCCCAGCAACAAACTAAACAGCCTCTGCAAGGCTCAAACTCAGGACCCTGTACACTACAGTCACAGTAGTTAACCACTAAGCCATCGTAACAGTACATAAGATTGATGTGTCAACAAACAAATCCACACCATAGGAAAATCAAGCTGAACATGTGAAATGAATCAATGTACTGTGTGATGTTCTATAACCTGCTACATCACTACTACAACTACTCAGTATGCTTTTTCATACTGAGAGTTGTACTTTCTGTTTGTGAGTGCTCTAGCCGAGCTTTTCTGTGCATTTTTGATTTTTTGAGGTTTCTATGTTCTAGTCTAGTCTGTTTGCAGTTAAAAGCATTCTCTGGAGTCTGTTTGCTCATTGATCTGTTTAAAACTTTCATTTAGTGGCTACAGCTAGGAGCTGTAATAGTTTCCCACCCTCCCTAGTGTTGTGGTGTTCTTATACTTGGTGGCTTTGCAGTTGCCTGCCCATACTGGATATTTGATCTGTGACACTCCTCCCAGTCTAGTGTCATTAGTTCACTCAATCTAATAGAGAACATTTGTGAAGGCTAACCCACTCAGATTCTTAACTTGAATTAACTTCTGTTCCAGCTTCCTCCATGTCCACTTTACTGAAAAAAAAAATCTAAGCTTGCTTCCCCCCTTTCCTGTAACAAGTTTAGTCCAGATACAGATTTGCTGTAGCCAGGACTGTTTGTAAGCTCCTGAGTCCCCCCCCCGCTTAACTAGGGTTAAACTATTCCTGGCGCCATAAAGTCCGCTCTTTAAATTTTCCCTTGCAACTAGCCAGCTTTTTAGTTTTAGCACTCAAATCTGTTTCTTTGAGCTCAGCACTTGTTCAGAACTTGTTATAAGCACTAAATAAGCTACAAATTACTACAGCACTCAACTTTCCTCACTTGTCTAGAAGAAAACAGTTTTTAGTACTTAATAAATAAGCACCTTTCCAGGATGTCTAAAGGTCAGCTCCTGGTGTTTTCTCCTGTCTACCTGATGAATATGGGCATCTTGGGGCAGTGCAGCAATTGCCTCATGTACACAGACAACCCTCTTCTCCTACCACCCAACACTACGACTTATGAGAGATGCACTTATATAGCCAAACTGGAAGCAAAGCTCTCTTCATCGAAGACTGGACTAGACAGTCAAGAGGAGAAGGTAAACACTTGCACCAAACCACACTCATCACATAGTCCTTCAAAACCTACACCACTAAAACACACACAAAGAAGCACAAAACACATGGCTAAATTCACAGAGGCTCTCAATAAAAATCTGCCCAAACAACCGAAACCTCCAAAGCAGAAATGCAAGCAACCTCCACCCCCCAACACAACTCAAATGACACATAGCCCACATACTCAGTGTGCCACTCAACTACAGCCCATAAAGCATAACGTACCCAACACTCTAGTCATAGGTGACTCTATAGTCAGGCACACTGATGTTCCACTCACCAGACTAAACAATGAGAAAGTTACTGTCAGCTGCCTGTCGGGTGCCAGGATCCGCCACATAACACACACACTCAGGTCACTCCACAACAAGTACAAATATGACTCGGTCATTGTCCATGTTGGTGTGAATGACCTGAGAAGTATCTCCCTGGACTACATGAAAAGAGACATGGAGGAGCTCTCTGATCTTGTAGCCTAGCAGGTTTGACCCTAGCCCTAAGTAGCATCCTGCCATCACCCAGAACGATACCTCAGTAGAAGGACAAAATGATTGACTTCAACAATTGGCTAAGCTTCTGGTGTCATTCTAAGGGAGTCCAGTATCTGTCTGCCTGGGATGACATGATCGACAGACCACGATGCTTTGCCAGAGATGGCCTGCACCTGTCGCCCTTGGGATTCCGGATACTGGCAAAGGCTCTTGCTACCCCTATAGTGCCTTTTGAAGGCAAGGTTCAAATGACAAATTCACCACCGCAACAGATACAAACAAGCAAAATGTGAGGGTAATGCTACTCAATGATAGAAGTCTAAACCTCAAAATGCACTCCTTAAAATGGAGAACATCGACATCTGTGCAGTGACAGAGACCTGGTTCAAAGCTCCAGAGAGCACCCCTGCATTACCAGGCTATAATTCATACCACACCTTTCGGCCACCTAACCCGGACCAAAACACTAAAGGTGGAGGTGTGTCCATATTCATTAAAGATATCCACACCTCCAAGCTCAACTAACTCTGGGCAGGACCGCAATCCAGATTGTATCTTGCTACAGACCCCCCACCATGTCCCAGGATTCCCACTCCTCTTTTCTTGATACACTGGAAAATATTAAGGTACAACCTGACACCCTAATAATGGGTGATTTCAACTACCCCACCATTAACTGGGAAAACTACTCCTGTACCAACTCTTTTGCTCAACGTTTTCTGGAATTCATCAATTCCAATGCCTTGGATCAACTTATCCACACCCCCACCAGGGGCAAAAATATCCTAGACCTGGTCATCATCAACATGGGTGACCAGTATTCCACACCAGAGGTCAATTCGTCGTTGGTCAGATCTGACCACAAGCTAATCACCCTAGACATCCACATCCTGCTCCCACCCCCATTAGAAAAACAACCGTAAAAAATTTCTCCAAAGCCAACCTCACGTTTCTTAAGACAGAAGTGGCAAACTTCACAACACCCATGCAGATGGACAATAGAGGTATGACTGCTGAATCCTACACAAATGCAGTTTATAAGCACTTACACAAGTGCATGGACTGTCTCTAACAGAACCACGATGCTATCCTCCAATAAAAGGAAGCCAATCTGGTGGTCATCTGCCATAAACAAACTCTACAACAGAAGAAAGAAACAGTTGCAAAAAAGAGTAAAATCCCATGACTGGAGGAACTCCCTGGTCAGCCTCAGTAAGAAGCTGAGATCCCTCATAAAATCCTCCAAAGCTAGTTATGAAAACAAAATCACCACTGATTCTAAAGACAACCACAAAGCATTCTATAGCTATGTCAAGAATCTCAATGGCAACACTCAGATCTGCTCTGAGTTACAGCATAATGGCATTAAATATACAGAACCAACTGATATTGCCAACATCCTGGCAGATAGGTTCAGTGTTAACTTTACCCCCCTCTCACCCCCTAAAGGGCCCATCTCTATACCAGAAGAATGCAAAGTTCCTGTAATCACGGCTGCACAGGTAAAAACCTCACTCTCCAAAGCCAAGAACACAGCATCCATGGGACCCGATAACATCCCAGGCTGCTTTCTACACGAACTACAGAATGAACTGGCACCCCACCTAAGTACCATGTTCAGTCATAGCCTCACCTCAGGTTTTGTGCCCATTGAATGGTGCACTGTGATGGTTATCCCACTCCACAAAGGGGGAGCCACAACAGACCCCAGGAACTACTGCCCCATTAGCCTGACTAGCCTGGTCTGCAAGGCCATGGGACGTATCATCATGGAACTCCTAAACAAAGACACTGGAGATCTCTAAACCCTGGACCCCACACAGTTCGGGTTTGTAAAAGGCAGATCATGTCTCCTAAACCTGATAGACTTCTTTGAAGCAGTCACCAAAGCCATAGATGAGGGTAAGGTGGTTCACACAGCCTATCTAGATCTCACCAAGGCATTCAACACCATCCCCCACTCTGGAATTATAGATAAACTCACTAAACTAGGCATAAATCCCTATGTCACAAGATGGGTTGCCAAATGGCTTACTGACAGAACCCACACTGTGAAAGTAGCAGACTCCAAATCAGACTTCAGACCAGTGACAAGTGTAGTACCACGGGGTTCAGTCATGGGCCCTCTCCTGTTTGGTATCTACTTCTCTGAAGTACAGGCTAACACAGAAGGTCTTTGGCTAGCTACATTCGCAGATGACTGCAAACTAGGAGCCATAATTGAAACTCCTAACAATGTGGACATCCTACAAAAGGGCCTCACTGAGACAGATGCCTGGTGTCAAAGCCATGGCCTCAAGCTCAATGCCAAAAAGTCCATTGTCATCCCCTTTGGTAAAAACTCTGTACCCATGAACTACCACAGAGGTGGTAGTCTACTTAACACCAAAAGTTTGATGAGACCTTGGGACACAGGTAGACAGTAGTCTCTCCTTTGATAATCACATCGCCACAGTGGTCAGAAAATCCTTCTACGTGACACATCTCATCACAAAATGTTTCTCATCCAGAAAAAAAGAGGTAATTGTTCCCCTCTACTCATCACTCATTAGACCCATTATAGAGTACAGTGCCCCTTTTGGTATGTACCTCACAAGACATCTACAACAACTGAAAAGGCCGCAGAAATAACTCACAATGAGGATTACTGGCCTCAAACAGATGCCCTACGCAGACCGTTTCAAAAAAAACCCAGCTTTACTCCATCACATATTGCCCACTCAGAGGCGATTTCTGCCTAACATATAAAGCTATGTCAAACCCAGAGCTGTTGGACATGCTCCACTTAAAGAAATCCCAATCCCTCTGAGCTACACGCTCTAGGGACTAAACATTGTCACCACAATAAACAGAACATGCTGTAGGGATAGATTCCTGTCCCAGAGACTTCCCATACTCTGGAACAGACTACCTATTTATGTCAAACAGAACTCCTCATTAGCACTCTTCAAGAAAAATCTTGATGATTGGATGGGTAATAGGAAGTTCACCCTGGGGATCACGTCTGTGGCTCTGCTTGACAGGGGAACAGGAAAATAATTTTCTTGGGTGGTGAAAGCCAGGGTACTTTTTTGGCTAGGCTTGTATAGGCCCTAGGGCCAGTAGCCTAGTACCTACCTATGAACCTATGACATAAATATGTGAACTGGAGTACTGCAGTAAGGCCAGATGTGAGGCGTTATTGTAATAAAGTGTTGAAGTCCCCAGGACCCCATACAGTGTACGTACACTTGAATCACAGATACCAGACACAGATATAACATGTAACAAATAATAAATCAATGTCAAAAGGAAAATATAATGCTAATTAGATATGAAGCAATGCTAAGCATTGCACAGGTCAGCTTACGTGGTGTAAGCAATGTGTAGGCCGGCTAACACAATTTGCCCAGTGGTATGCCCCTTTAAGCAATGCCAATATTAGGTAAGCAGGTGTGCCCATAGCTTAGCCTTTTCAAAACCATCCAATCATGGGAAAGTGTGGGAAATCGGGTGTATTTAAACCCCACAGGTGCCAATAATTCCCATAACTGGTTGCAGCTCCCTACTATAGGCAGAATGGCTGGAGTTGGGGAAAGCACTCGATTTAGAGCGCAGCGCTGGTGCACCCAAGAGACCAGATTCATGGTATGGCTCCTGGTAAAACACCATGAGGAGAGACTACTGCAGGGCCAGTACCAGGGCTCTCAGTATAAAGTGGAGGCCTGGGACAGTGTCGCCCGTGACCTCACCAGTGCCACTGGTATCCCCCGGACTGGTGAGCAGGTCAGGCATCACCATGCTGACCTGAAGCGGCGGAGGGGTGATCTCTTGGACCAGTGGATTCAAGAAGCAAGGCAGATGGCCAATGCCCCAGCACTAAGTACCCATTCTACTACGTAGATAATGATTGCCTAGCTTGTGTATACTATGGATAGGTAATGGCTAACTATCACTGCATTTCTCTGACAGCTGCAGATGAGCGGGTTGGGAACCGGCAAGCCCATGCTGCTAGGCTGCAAAGGCTGCATCGCGAGGCAGGTTAGTAATATTCCTGCATGTACTGTCATAACAAATAAATATAACAGTTTTGGAAAGTGTTGTACCAGTATAAAAATGTATTGTGTATGGGATGTACTGAATAAACCAGACAATGTGGCAGGAAGGCTGTCATATAGATTGCATGGAAATAAAGGTGTAATATCTTGTGAATAAAATTATAACCCCTGGAGTGCTTGTGTACATCCTGCTTTCATATGTTGTTGTAGTGTTGCATTTTATAAATAGTACTGTTGTATTAAGCCATGTTAACGACACTGTTGAATGCAGGTAAAATGTGTAGGAAGTTCAGTATAACAATGTTGTAAGTCCCACGAGGTCAGTCATATAGAACGACTGAGGGAGACTTAGACAGAAACCATTGGAATGCTTTACACCAGTTCCCTGATAGCACAGTGTACTGTGATGTCAACTGTAATATTTTTAATACATACAGCAGGGGTTTGAATCCTGAGAGTGGTAGTAAGTTGTATGCATAATCATACTCCACAACTGTACAGAGTTTGCGAGAATGTTCAGATAGAAAGCTGTATGCATAATTAGACCCAACAACTGTACAGACTTTGCTAGAATGTTCAGATAGTACGCTGTAAGCATAATCATAACCATCAACTGTACATACTGTGGCAGAATGTTCAGGTAGTAAGCTGTATGCATAGTCATACCCCTCATCTGTTCTGATCTGTCCAGCATGTCCAGATAAAATCTGCTGCCCGGTAACCTGTTCCCCTGACAAATCAGTGTGATGATCCAAGAAATGTAGGCAGCTTATACTGACATATAATGCATAGTCAGACCTGAACATAAAAAGAGAATGTATATGGAAACAAACCAGTCAGTGTAGCATCTCACTCAAAGTGTATGACAGCAATTCTCAATATATGTCACATTAGCACCTGCATCCTGTCACACCTTGACCAGAGTGTGTGCAATAACAGATTGTTAGGTATGTGTATAACAGCAACATGGAATCTGGGAGTATGTGTGGAATTTGTCAGGTAGTGTTAACAAAGATTTTCTCTACAGCTATACCAGGTAAGAGGTGTAGACTTTAGGTACAACACAGTTCACTCATATACTTGTCTACAAGCATGGAACCTAGGAGTATGTGTAGAAATCGTTAAGCAGTGTTAACAATTATTTCCTCAACAGGTATAACAGGTAAGAGGTGTAGACTATATGTAAGACACAGTGTGTGTATATACTAATCTACAAACATACCATTGTACAAAGTAAGGACGTTGGGTAGTGTAATAATACATGTAAGGGACAGAACACTGCAGTGACTAAGAAAGTTGTGAAAACTACAGGGATATATTAGTTAATTGACCTCTCTCTCTCAATCCCTCCATATGTGCAACAATAACCTTATTACACACCTCAATGGGTACGTGTACACTCCAAACTTTTGTTGGGACATATGGCCTGTTGGTTTATAAATATTCACATTTGGTTCCATGCATGTGCCATGTTAAAATACTCCCATATTGGTGGCCTGTTGCCATCAATGAAACCTGCATGCTGTTGTAATTGCCACTGTTGTCCCATATATGCATGTGTTCTGCTCACTCTGCATCTGTTGTAAACTGGTGTATTGGGTTAATGGGAATACCTATGCATGCTGTTATAACTAATCCTGAATGCTGTTGACTATGACTAACTGATATTTTTCTTAAAACTGCAACACCATAGCTCGTATGGGAAGACTGGTCCCAGCGGACCCACCTGTCCCACCTCAGCTGGCCATGGCACCGGGCGCCAGCATGTCTGGGGCCCAGCCTGGGACCTCCTCCTCTGTTGGCCCTACACCACCTTCAGGTGGAACTGCTGCAGGGGATGGGGCTCGCCCCCCCCCGGGAGCAGGGGTGGAGAGGTACCTGTCACCTGTCATCAGGTCCAGGCTGTGGTGCGTAGGGAGCTCGACAGGGAGATTCAAGACCAGCTATGCCAGCTTGAGGGCCTTGTGGTGCAATTAGAGGGTGAGCCTGCCCCTCCTACCCAGCCCCCAGCACAGCCACCTTTGGGGCCGTGAAGGTGCAGTGGTGACTGCTCATGGGTGGGGACCACAGTCCCACTGTTTCCATTTGGGGGCTCATGGGCTTGCGACTTCCAAACACCACTCCCCGTCCAAAGTGTTTACCCCCAACATGTGTCATATACCGCCCCTGTATGCGTCTTGTTTGTCTTGTCTGTTAACCTACCCAAGCTACCTACCTAAATATACCTACTACCCCTCCCCAACATCCCACTCTCACCTGAAAAAGAAAAAAAAAGACAATCTGTTCCCACAAAAAAATCTCGCCCCTACATAGCTGTCCATTTCACACACATGTCCACTGGACACATGTAATCTGGTCTAATTGGCATCACAATGATTTATTGTTGTCCTCACCCCCACCCAGGGGTGTGAGTGTCCAAATCTACCTCCAAATTCAGTGTATATGCACAGCTGTTTCTGTAGAAGAAATGGGCAACTATGGACCTTTCCTACACCCTTCCTGCACATCCCTGGCTATTTTCCCTACTGTCTTTCCCTTTTTGTGCCCCTTTTTTCACCACTTTCCTATCAGCCCCTTTTTCTTTTTTTTAAAGAAATTAGCGCGGGGGTAAGTGGGAGTAAGCACTTTTGAACAGCAGTAAGAGGGTTTAAGCCTGTTTGCACAGGGCTAAGCTATGGCTATACAGGTTAAGCAATTTAGAAGCTGAGTATAACACACTGTAACCGGAAGTTAGCAGTACTTAGCTCCACGCAAACCCGCTTACAACTACTTAAAGTGCCTTAATCACTCTGTATCCAACAGCTCGTGTTCTGCCCAGCAACAAAATAAACAGCTCCTGCAAGGCTCAAACCCAGGACCCTGCACACCATAGACAAAGTGATTTACCACTAAGCCATGCCAGATATAAATAAATCTGATGTTTTTAGAAACATATCATCCAGTCCAGTCATGCAACAGTACAGAGACAGTATGCCAACATCTAGATGTATGTGTGTGTAAACATATTAATATCTAAACAGAAAATATATATGGACATATATTCATGCAAATGCCTATATCAACACATATATGTGTCTACACCTATATGTCTACATATACACAGCAAGTTACATATATGTACGCAGATATATATCTATGTAGGTATATATAGGTTCATAGGTTCATACTAGGCTATCTGCCCAAGGGCATTTATAAGCCTAGCCCATAGTTATGTGGCTTTCGCCACCCCTTTAGTTTGAATAAAAACTATGCCTATCATTTTGCTGTGCCTCTGTCAATCAGTGACACTGAAGTAATCCCTGGGGTATATCTGCAATCTCCCATCCATTGGTCAAGATTCCTCTTGAACAAGGCCATAGGGACATAGATATATATATATATATGTAAGCAGATATATATATATATATATATATATATATATATATATATATATATATATATAGGTATCTACGGCCATACATCTGTAGATAGCAATGGTAGATTAACAAAAACAAATATGTCCACATGCATCGTTAATGGGGTTGAGAGGCCCCAGACACTATACGTCTTGTATGAATAGGCATACCCCCCAAAGCCAAACATGTCCACCCTGCAATACACTACAAGTGTTGCATATCCCATAACCAGGACCTGACACGACATGGGCACAAGATTTTAACAGTACTACATCCCACCTGTATGATGTCAGGCTGGTATTGGTAACATATCATGCAGTACAGTCTGCCTCCCATAGGAAATATAAAATGTGGAAGCTATCAACATCCACCTGATACAGATTACAGATACACAGACACAGATATGCAGATATATATATATATATATATATATATATATATATATATATATATATATATATATATATATATATATATATATATATGTATATATAGATAGATAGATAATACATGTGACTACAAATACACACACAGATATATGTACAGTAAGATGCATATGTAGAAGGTGCACACAATGTGGAACAGCCAGTATGCCTACAGTTAACACCTGAACAACTGGACACTGTATGGGCCACCCATACAAATGACAATCATTGCCTGCAACATATACCCACAGAGAGGTCATAGGTAAAACACCACACACAGGTTTGCAGAAAAGGAAAACCTTTATTTGTGTACTATAACAGATTTATATGTCATGTCATATAGCTGTTCAGACACTGACATCGATATAAACACAGTAATCCAACTGTGAAACAGTTATACTAATACAGTAGTCTGTAAAGGTCACAACTGTTGCTGTCCAGGCCAAGCCCTTCAAATTGTACAATAGTGAAGACAGACTGGGCCACAGGATACCAAACAATCAACAGTATGTAATGCAGGTGCATAGTTCAGCAGCCTCTATCTACACTCTGTACAAAATCAGTAGATGGTAAAGACATCAGGTGACCAACTGGGTTGTAACTGTTACATAACAAGGCATAACTGACACCATCACAAGCACACTGGCAAACAGCACAGTCTGTATGGCAGGAGGCAGTAGGCTTGCATTAACCCAATTTATGTAAGTAATGTAAATATAGGTGAAGTATACGGTACTGCACATCCAGATATCTTAAGGCAGCTCCCTGATACCCACACATTTAATAACAGCCTAGGTCATTTATGGTGCCCCCCCAACTCAATAATACAGGGCCATATACCACTGTTACATAAACTGGCCTCTGGAGTACATAAGGGCACACATGTATTGTGTAGGTGAAGCCCACACATGTATGGCCTCAGCTCCACCATATGTGTGGCGGATACAACAGCAGTGGACTGATGGCAGCAATGGCAGTGTGATACACTCACAGCCCACTACAGAACAACCCCTGACAGCATGTTATATGTGCAACTCTTAGTATGTAGGTGGAGGACAGAGGCTGGAACACAGGCACATATGTGGAAAACTGTTGCCATACACTAAGCAAGTTGCTGGTGTTACAGGATAGTCTGCAACATACCCATAGTCAGGGAATTGAGGTTAGAAACATGAATGGATGTAGCCATGTACTGATAGCACTCAACACACACATTGCCAGTGAAAGATCTGACACAGACAGGACCTGTGTGATGGACAGACAAAACATGATAGGCACACCTCTGGCCACCAAGAGGATAGGTCCACAGTTGAGAGCTATGCAGACAGACCACATTCCAATGAAAACTAGTATGTACACACACACCCTGTAACACCAGTACTATACAAAGCATAACACAGCTCTACTCACACTCTGTCTGTAGTTCTTGAATCTCCTACAAATATGTAGCTGCCCTGAGTGTGCCAGTTCTCCTGAAAGAGGTATTGCTACCTGCTGTCTGTAACACTGATGCCCACACACATGAAGGATGTCCATCACACAGGAAAGGTAAAGGGACCACTCCCACATGATGTAGGGATTTATAATAGGTGGTTGCCATGAAAGTGGTAATTGGAAGTACTGCACATGTGTAATCATATATATAGATATTTGGATAATTATATGTACAGATATTTTCACCATATGTCCCCGGTCTCTATAGTCACAAAGTCATAGTGCAAGGGGATGTCAGGTATATATAGCAGGTATATTAGTAGACTATTACTACTGTACTTGGGATTGTCTTCACAGACATGGTGTGTGTGGGAGGTCACATCTGCTATCACATGTGTGCCATTGGCTACTGATAGACATCCTAAGGACATCATAGTAAAGTAACACTGCTAGCACGTAATGCCCCTGTGGACTGCAGCAGAGATATTGGCCAATATATGTGGACATTCTGACACACTCTGTACAGTCCAGAGGTATACACATAACCCCTTAGTGCAAAACATGTGTATTATGCCTGACAATATGGATGTTGACAGCCATGTAGATGGGTATAACACATAACAACTGGTATACATATGCCATCATAGGTTATGCATTCACACACCCCTGTCTGGTCTGACACATAATGACCACTGGTACTGCCATGGCCACATACTACCCACTAGATATTGACATACATCTGTACAGCATCCCACTGTTCCATCTGACATACATGACTGTTAAGGGAGGCCTGGCAGCAGTACATCTGGCAAGTATATGCACATGACATCTCACTGGATAAGTACACTCAGCTGCTAGACATGTAACAATGTGATGTGCAGGCTACAGGCAGACTGGCTCAACACTGGGCTACATCTCCTATGGGGGAATGCACATGTACCTGCATATATAGCATGCTTTACAGGCATGTCACAGCACAGGGTAAGATACACCTGTGTGAGAGTGCATAAGCACAACCAATGTGAACACAGCCACAGCCACATATGTTAAGCTAGCATAATATTACAGTATGTGGACTATCTATTCGACACCATCCTCATATGTGCCACTCACAGACTGACCCTACATATACTGGGCTGCTGCATAGTTTGGTCTGATGGCTGTCTGTGGTATGGAAAATGTGTGTGTATGGCCCTACAAACATGTAAGCCAATACGGTACCATACGTGGAGCAGCATGTAACCTCAGATAGGATGGGCCCTAGAACAATGACATCTACCACAGTCTGAACACAGGCTAAAGTACATATTAACAATACACACACTGTCGACAGTCACCATAAGTACACAGACCTCAGTACTGTACAAACATTCACAGAATGTCCAGGTTCTGTCATCAAATATAACCCCTACTGTACATAAAATGTGTAGCAGTCTGATATCTCACTGGCTTGTTATCAGATATGATGACACAAATTATGGTGTACAGCACATATGCACCTCTTCATTCACAACATATGTACAAAAGTTGATACAGTTATGGCTGGAAGCACATACACAGGGCCAGTATTGACATGTTGCTGTGATAACTTCATACATTTACTGTTGTAACAGGGTTTGTTGCAACATATGTCCTATGAGGGATATGAAGCCAGTAACTTGTCACTGCTTCTACCATCCACAGACTGCAATCCTCACACTACCTTCTGCAGTCCACAGATAGATGCTCTGTGGGTAACACATGAAACCAAAGGCTCAACACACTGCCCAGTCTGCAGATGACCCTGCAGATGGGGATTCCTCATAAACATAGAACTGACATGGCAGGTATTGAGACATGTAGGATAGCCATATACACACACACACACACACACACACACACACACTGTTAAACCAACATTACACTAAATGCAATATAGCAGCACTTACAGTCTGTAGTCAGGCCAGGCACATCCCCCCTGTGTGTTGCCCTGTTTCTACAGTGTATGTTGTTAGAGGTAAATCCCCAATCCATCTGAGATGCTGTTTGCCAAACAATAGATCTAGTTCCTGCTCACAGTGAATGAAAAGGGCCAATACCAACATGATGTTCCTAGATATTGGAATGTGTTTCCATGTAATTGGCTATGGGAATGTTAACACAGCTGTTCCACATGCAACCAGCTAGGGGAGGGCTGCAATTCGTGCAGAAGCCATCAGCTGATCATGAGCATCACTTAAAATACACATGCTGCTGCCTAAGCAAACCAGGTGTAGGTCTCCACATCCACCAAAGAGGGAGTGGGAGGGGCAGACAGAGGTAAAGACAAGTCAGGGAGGGGCTGGAGAGTAAAACCTAAGCATGTTTGTATCACACACCTGCCAGCACAGGTTATCAAACCCCTGACAACTATATAGTGCTATCACAGTTCTATGCAGTTATTGGATGTGCCACATGGGTTACTTGTTGTGGAGCCCTCAGAACGTATATGTGATGGTGAGTGACATCTGCAACAGGGATACGGTAGCTATACGGTAGGTGACGTACACATGCCTGTCCACATGAACAGGTGCCACTATAAACAGAGCCACACTCTCACAGGGATGCGCACACATTGACACACTTTGCAGGGCCAGGATTAAAATTCATGAGTAGTGGGATTGCCACAACACATCACTGTGCAGGTATCACATGCACCACATGGGTCATATGGAGGTTATATGGGCAAAGGGTATGGGGAGGTGTCTGACATCAGACAGCATTCTTCAGTATGCCAATGGGGGTTGTAGCGAGTGTGGATGTGAACATATGCACCATACAACACACACACAAACACACACACACACACACACACACACACACACACACACACACACACACACACACACACACACACACACACACACACACACACACACACGGTGCCAGTCCTGACATGCATGGGTGCATGTCTGCATGGGTGTGTGGTGGTTGACTGTGCCAGACGGCTATACAAGGCTAGGCAATGGGTATGCCTTGGCATCAGGTCACATGACAATGGTCTGCATTGTGGCTCAGGGCTGTGGTTTCTGCATTTGCCCACACAGGTGGGTATTGTATCCCCATCCAATCACCTGGATGACTATTGTGTGTGTGTCCAATGTTGGGCATCACCTGACATGTATGTGTTCCTTAGTCCATGACATGGACAGTGTCTGGGATGTGCATACCTCCCACATGCATGTACAGCGACATGTGGAACTGTACCTGGGGTGTCTGGTCCATGTTGTGAACACAGATTATCAGACGTGCCAGTCTTGCCCACCTGTGACAGGAACTGGTAATGGCCAGCAGGTTTACCCTGCACCTACATTGATAGCATGCTAATGGCATTCCCTGGTGTCAGTGGCATCTGTCCATACAGGGCATTTTGTCAGGCATGGTATGTCCTTTGTGGGTCACATGTGATGGCACAATAGGTGTTGCAGGTGTCCATTGGGGAACATGGGGAGGGTGCACTGTCTGCATGTACATGCACATTGGACAGATGGACAGGGTGCCATGCCCTCTGTAGCCCACTGCAGTCATGCCATAGTTACTATCAGTGGCCAATATGCAGTATAATACCCACATATTGGCTGTTGCCTACGCATGTGTGTGTGTATGAGAAATGGGCTGAGAGTGTGCTCTGGGTAATACTGGGGTTGCTAACTGTGATAGCCTGGCCTTGATGTCGCATGTATAGGTATGGCTTTGCACCGCAGCCTCCTAGCTCTTTCACGTCTGTTATCCCTGTATGGTGGACATTGCGATATATAGTAGGGCCACCATATAAGAATTATGCAAAAGCCAATCCACAGGTGTCACACACTCACAACCACCTCCACACAGGATCTGAGTTACAAACACACACACCTGTCATATCTGGGAGTAGAACCTCTACTTAACTAGTTTATTGCACTACAGCACTACGCAATTATAGTACGTGCCACGGAGATTACTGGAGTACTCCTTCCCCAAAGGTGTATATCACATTGGATGACATCAGCATGATTGCCAAAGTAAGTCATTCTAATTGTATGTGAGTGTGACTAGCCTAAAAGGGTCTATATTACATATCCAAATGCTTAAATGTTTGAATCGCTAAAGACTGCCCTTTAGTGATCAAACATTTAAATGTTTGAATATGAATAAAAATAAAAAATAAAAAAAAACAAAAGTAAAAAAAAAACAAAAGGGTGTAAGCAGGGGAGGGGCAAGCCCCACTGCACCTCCCACACCCCTCGCTACTTAAATATACCAACTCCAAGATTGCGCTACAGAGTAAGGAATGGGAAATTTCCTGTTTCCACACTGTAGTGCACTGAAGTGCGATCTCGGAGTTGATATATTTAAGTAGCAGGGGGTGCAGGGGGGCTTGCCCCCCTGCTTACACCCTTTCCTTTTTCTTTTTTTTATATTGTTGTGTTACATATTCGAACATTTGAATGTTCGACTGCTAAAGGTCAATCTTTAGTGATTCAAACATTTAAATGTTCAGATATCTAATATAGACCCACCTAAAATACATTGCTCCCTACACAGACAGTGACACACACACACACACACACACACACACACACACACACACACACACACACACACACACAAAACATCCACAACTGACATGTGTGGGTAAAGAACCCCTAGCAGAGATCTATATCACACTACAGCATGGAGCTGTTATAGGATGCACCACGGGAATTACTGGAGAACTCCTTCCCCAAAGGTGTATTTCACAATGAATGACATCAGCAGGATTGCCAAAGTTGGACATTCAAATTGTAGTGAGTGTGACTAGCCTATAATGCATTGCTCCATACACAGACATTGAAACACACCAAAACATCTAGAACTGCCATGGGTGTGGATGGAACCCTACCACAGTTATAAATCACACTACAACAGTACGCAATTGTGGCACACACTACAAAGATTACTGGGCTACAACCTTTCCAGAGGTGTATTTCTAGGTGGGTGACATTAGCAACCTTGCCAAAGGTGTGCATATGAATTTTAGGGAGTGTGAGTACCCTAAAAAACATTGCTCTCTACACAGACAGACACACACTTGCCATGTCTGAGATTAGAACACCTACCTAACTTCTTTATCACACCAACAGCAATACACAGTTACAGGATGCACTATGGAGAACACTGGGCTGCAACCTTCCCAGAGGTGTATTTCTAGGTGAATGCCATCAGCAGCCTTGCCAAAGTTGAGTATATGAATTGTAGGGAGTGTGCGTACCCTAAAAAGCATTGCTCTCTACACAGAATCACATGTGCCATGTCTGGGATTAGAACACCTGCCTAACTATTTTATCACACTACAGCAATATGCAGTTACATGACACAGTATGGAGATTATTAGGCTACAGCCTTCCCAGAGGTGTATTTTTAGATGGATGACTTCAGCAGCCTTGCCAAAGTTGAGTATATGAATTGTAGGGAGTGTGAGTACCCTAAAAAGCATTGCTTTCTACACAGACAGAGTCAGACAGACACACACACATGCACACACACTTGCCATGTCTGGGATTAGAACACCTACCTAACTATTTTATCACATGACAGCAGTATGCAGTTACAGGATGTGCTACAGAGATTACTGGGCTACAACCTTCCCAGAGGTGTATTTCTAGGTGGATGACATCAGCAGCCTTGCCAAAGTTGAGTATATGAATTGTAGGGAACGTGAGTACCCTAAAAAGCATTGCTCTCTACACAGTCAGAGACAGACAGACATGCACACAAACACACACACAAACACACACACAAACGCAGTCGCCAATTCTGGGATTAGAACTCCTACCTAACTAGTTAATCACACAACAGCAGTACGCAGTTATGGATGTGCCATGGAGATTACTGGGCTACAACTCTCCCAAAGGTGTATTTCACAGTGGATGACCTTAGCAGGCTTGTCATAGTAGGGCTATGGGGTGGGCAGTGTGTGTGCATGGGCCATAACCCATTCATCTAAGAGTTGACACGCCACATGTGGGCACACACAGGGTCATATTCCACAGGTACATGAATACAGCTGCTAGATGACTACTTCCTTGTACAGTCATGTTGCACAGCTGCCACGTGCACCACATAGTCTGTAATGCTGAAAGATGCTGGTGGCTAGTATCTGCAGTGAGTGACATCTGAACCTCATGTATTTGGGGCCCTTTGGCTATGTGCTGGGTGGGACAGGCCTGAATGGCTCCTTGTCACAGTCATCCTCTTCCACACATCTATGTACATCTACCTTTGGCTTATTATAGTGTGTTGTCCTTACATATATGTCTGTATTCCTATCCACTGTGTGTGCAAGGCATGAGTGGTGTATACTGACGAGTGCCTGAACTAACAACTGTGACTGCCAGATATGTCTGGTTCACTGGTGTTTGCAGACATGGCCTTCATGTGTTTAAGTGTGTGAGCATGCGCAGTATGACCTTTCAGTATGTTGTTGAGTGACATTGCCTTCATTCCTCCAAATGGGTGAGCATGTCCAGTATGGCCGCCTGTACTGAATGTGTGGATCGAGTCCAGGTAGTTTGTACTGCACCCACTACCTCAGGGTATTCTGCTATTTGGTGGAAGAGATGCATATTGCTGGCCAACACCTCACAGGTGTTGAGGAAATATACGTGCTCACTGGCGTGTGCTGACATGGCATCCAGGAACTGGTGGAATACTCTGTATGCTGATGCCTGTGAGATCCCCCTTAAGTTGTTTATTCAGAAATTAAACCTAGCAGTGTTGTTTGGGACCAATACTACTTTGCACAATCAGTTAAAAGTTGCTAGCACTTTTAACCCACCAGTTCAAGAAAGTCTATTAACATTTGAGCATATTTGCAAGATGGATATAAGGACAACTCTTAATAAAGGACATATTTATACCCCAAACATGTCAGAAGAAGAACTGGGTTTTATTGAGCTGTTAAAAACATGTAAGATAAGAATAATGAAGCCTGATAAAGGTGGTGGACTCGTCTTTATGGACGAGGATGAGTACACTAATAGAATGGCTATGATGTTACAAGGAGATAAGTATGTCAAAGTTAGTGTAAATGAAGTCAACATTGCACACAAAACAGTGAAAGATATATTAAATGATCTTTTATTAGAAAACAGTATAGATATTGACACGTATCACTATTTGTCTATGCCTGCTCCTTTAACACCAGTGTTGTTTGGATCTCCCAAAATTCATAAAAGTATAAGTAGTCTACCTTTTAGACCTATAGTGGGTGGAAGGAGTTCCATCACGTATGTATGCACAAAATTAGTTGATAGCAAACTCAAGCCCATCATTAGTAACAAATTTCAAATCTGTAAAGATTCATGGAATTTCTTGGAAAATATTAGTAAGTTGGAATTTAATAATGATTTTAGTTTCTTGACAGTTGATATAGTGGACCTTTATACTGTCATTCCACAAATGACAGGTTTAGAATGGGTTAGAGAATTGCTTGTTTTACATGGTATTGAACATAACAAAATCAATTTGATAGAGACACCTCTTGATCTAGTTTTGTCTAATAATTTTATGTTGTTTAATAAACAACTTTACCTACAAAACACAGGTGTAGCGATGGGGGCCCATTGTGGTGGCTCCTTTGCTAAATGTGTAATGGCTTTTGGGAAAGGCAATACCTCTTTAATAACATTTTATTTAAAGAAAATGTTGTCTGATATGCTAGATACCAAGACAATATGTTTTTTATTTGGAAGGGGACGAAAGAGTCAACAATAGCTTTTATTGCAGTAATTTCAGTGTTAACACAATTTTTGAGGTTCACATATCAGTTTGAATATGATTCCATCAATTTTCTAGATGTTAAAATAACTAAGGATAGCCCAAATAAAAGATATAAAGCAACCATCTTCAGGAAGCCCATCTACTGTAATGTGTTCTTGCATTTTAGTAGCAATCACCCTTATCACCAAAAAAGAGTGGTGATTAAAGGCCATCTGGTAAGAGCATCCAGGATGGTCTCATTAGATGAAGACTTTCTTGTTGAATGCAACAACTTGAAGAGCATGTTTAATAAGAGAGGATATCCCAATGCCCTTTTTGAACAAATACTTGAAGACGTAGTGGTAAAAAGGAATAATGGGCATTTTAAACCCATTTTATACACAGGGTATCTGACACGGGGGGGACGAACCTCGAGTAGAAGAGCAAACTAGTTTTTTACATCAAGAGGTTCATATGAGTTATATAATGACCTTTTCTATAGACGCCAATGAAATAAGACATATTGTCAATAAGAATTGGGCACTCCTATTAGTAGATTCCAATATTAGGAAAAAAGTAGGAGATAACCGACATGTAGTATATAGGAAAGGTCTTAATCTTAAAGCTTTACTAGAAAAGAAAACTAGTAAGGCCTGCACAAATCAGGCTATGAAACAATGTGGTAGGTGCCAGCAATGCCAACACATCACGATAGGTAGTAGGTTCACTCTAAAAGAAAGGGAATACTATATCAATGGGAAATATAGTTGTGACACAGCTGGCATGGTGTATATAGCATTATGCCAGTTGTGTCCAAGTTTCTATATTGGCAAAACAGAAGGAGCCTTTAAACAAAGGATATATGAACATCAGTACCCTATCAATAGGGGGACCACTACTAATGCATTAGCAAGACACATACTTGAATTCCCATCACATAAATTCAAGTACGCTATAGTCGAATGTGTTGACAAAGATATTAGAGGAGGCCCTTGGCAACTGTAATTAGAAGAAAAGGAGCTGATCTGGCAAATTAAGACCAACGCATACATGTTCCCAGGTCTTAATGAGTACAATTCCATTAAATGTATTCTTAAATTGAAAGCCTTAGATAGGTGAAGTTTCTCAATTAAATTGTTTTACATATATATATATATATATATATATATATATATATATATATATGAATTTGGACAGAAATTGTAGCCACTTTTTTTGTACAAGTTCATTTTATTTTATGTACATTATATATACATATGATGGTTTTAAGAATGTTAATATAATGGTTGCTTTAAAATATGTATGTTTTCATGCAGTTTCTTAGCGAAAGAACTTTGAATGTATTATGAATAATTATGGCTTATTTTTATGAAATAGTAGTATGTTTCTTTAAACAATTCAAATGTAATAATAAGTGATTAATTTAATTAATTAATTGTATATAAGCATGGTATCTTGGGATAATAATTTGTCTGAAGAAGTGCAAGCATTGGGCTTGCACAAAAGCACTCACATTAATAAACAGTTTTTGATTTTACAGCTAGCTATTCTGTTTGTTTTTTGGTTTGTCAGATCCCCATGATATCCCCAGTTGAGCTTTGGGAGGTACCTGTGGCTAGTATTCCTAGGCCTACACATACCTTGGTATCCACTGGGATGGGTTCCCCTCGGTCAGTTTGGTGTGTCAGGTGTGGCCAGCACAGCTCAACAATTTGTTGTAGTAGGTGTCTGTCCACCCTATAGTGCTCCACTATCTCCAGCATATGTAGCCCCTGGTAGGTTACCCTGGGTCTGTACACTCTTCTCCGTCTCCTCACTGTGGGTTGCTTGGCAGCATTCACATCCTCACCACCCTCAGCCTCTTGGACATGTTGTTCTATGTTGCCTGCTGCAGTCTTTCTCATTTTGTAGGTTTGTTTGTTAAAATTTCCCTGCTTGTATACACAGGTGGTGTAGAGTGTGGGAAAAAACAGAGGGGTAGGTGTTTGCTTAGTTTATAGTAGTGTTCTAGGCTGGGCTGGTCTGCTGCCTGTGTAATTGGTTGATTCTGATACATTTCACCTGCCAGCTAAGCTAGTACTCCTTGATTACCTTCCTACTGCTGTTTTTCCTTCACATTGCCTTCCTGTTTAAGCCCGTGTGCGTGCCGTGCAAACAGAGTGCTCAGATGTGCACACTGCTGCTGTTTCATAGATTCATAGATTAGTACTAGGCTAGCTGCCCTCATGGACCATTTTTAAGCCTAGCCAATTACCCCCTGTGAGAATCAAACCATGCACCTTGTGCTTCCAAGGTAAACACCTTAACCATTATGCGACCTTTCCTGGTTTAACTTCTTTTTTCCTCCTGTAAAACCCAGTGTGATGCACGCATACCCGCTTAGGCTTTGTAAAGGGTGCTAAGCAGGTTTAGACACACCCCTTAGCTTGCTAGGAGCAACCCCGAGCCACAGGACTCCAATCCGCTTACAGTATACCAGAAACCCCACCCCCCCATGATGTCACCTAACTCCTAGGCTCGCACCAGGCTATTCCTACTCTTACACTGTTTGGACCTGGCTCACATGCTGGGGAAAACTGGGATTCACTATCCTTCCCCTCATTTGCATATGATTGCCTGCTAATGCATAGTTACATGTCTCACACTGAGCCTCCCCCCTTAGCAACCACTACTCACTAGCCATGTTGTCTTCTGTCTGACATTGACTTGCATGACAGAATATTGATTTTAGTTAGAATGGTTATTTTAGGTTTATTTTGTTATCCCCCCCCCCGATCCCGTTTGCGCACCGCTGCCCTATGCTTAAACAGCCGAGATCGGCTAAAAAAAAATAAAAGTTGATTTGTTTGTTTTTTGTTTTGTTTGCAATGCCAATGGCCTTATACTTGCCCACTGACATGCTTATTACATGATATGCTGCCTTTATTTGGAGCTGTCATAGCTCCGTTTTGGATTTTGCAGAAATGTACTCTGTTACTAACTGAGTACATTTCTGCAGATAGCACTAGTCTTGCACAGACTGTTGCAAGCTTCCTGGATTGCAAAATCACCTCATTTGCATGGATTTTACCTGCAAATGGGGTGATTTGCAAGATTAGTGCTGGAGCGCTCATGCACGTCCCTGCAGACTGTTCCTGGATCGCACAACAGACATATTGCCTGCTTGAGCTCCTGCACTGATCTTGTACTCTGTGCAAATTTTTGAGAATCCGGGGGTGAATGTTTTGAATATTGACAAAAGCAGTCAAATACCGCTTTGATCCCAGAATAACGGCATGACTATGTGACAGGTTGAGGTAGAGTGGGGAGTAGGAAGTCCCCCTTATGCTGCTGGTTGTCTGATTTTGGGAGTAGGTAAATAAAAGTAACAGTGAGTATGAGAGATTCAGCTCCTCTGCGAAAACATGGTTCTCTTTTTTTCTTGTTTTGTGTTTCAATCTAAAAATGATCACTGTTTTGTGGTTTGTAGAGCTTTGCCTTTTTCTGATCTGTAGCTATAAACATAGCTAAGAGTTTTATTTAGAAATTATTAATAACATAATAGTATCATTTCTAAAATCTTACACTAATAATACCAGCAAGTGGGCATAAAAATATTCCAGTACAAGACACAATTGCCATACATTTATGATCTGCTTATAGAACATTCCATAGTTAATATTTGTAATATAATCAAATCAGAGGTAGAAATCTACTCTAACAAGCATCAGATTTAGAATACAAGAAAATGGAGGAAAAATAAGCACTACTGCTTTTTTTTTTTTTTTTTCAAGACTGCATGCAATTAGCTATTCCTCTAGACAGCACCATTTTGAAATGTAAGCCACTGTGCAAAAATCTGCATAACCACAAAACCTCACAGCACATCTGTTATACCCTTTTCAAGTTTGTAATTCACAGCTTGCCAATGCAACTCTGTCAGATAGTCCAAAATGGTTTCATGCCTCTTTCTGTTATTACATGCTTTGGCTTAATATAAAGTATGTATAGCTTTTCTAAATTCATTTTCATATTTTATTATTTAATATAGCAATAACCTACGCCTGGGTGTGGGTAATGCTGGATTTACCCAGGGTTGGTGTGGTTTGGTTTGGTCACGAGGGCGAAGCCCGAGTGGCCAAACAATGACAACTGTGGGTAAATCCAGCATTACCCACACCCAGAAGTGGGTTATTGCTATTATATAATGACATTATTTAAGAAAAAAAAAATTACTTTTCTTAAATAATGGCATTGTATAATGCCTCCTTGCTGCCCTTCTGCAGCTGTCTGGTATTCTGCGGCAGTTCTGATGTACTGTGCATGCGTTTGCTTACGCAGTACATCAGAGCTGTGGGCAAAAGCAATGGAGAAAGTGAGATCTCCATTGCTTGTTTTAAAGCTGTCTCATTATGTTAAACCCATTTAACATAGCGAGACAGTTTTGAAAAAAGCATTGGAGAAAGCAAGATCTCTGTTGCTTTTTACAAAGTGTCTCGCTATGTTAAAGGAGTTTAACATAGCGAGACAGCTTTAAAAAAAGCAATGGAGATAGGAAGATCTCCGTTACTTTTTTTAACCTGTTTCGCTATGTTAAACTCATTTAACATAGTGAGACAGGTTGTAAAAAGCAACGGAGATCTTGCATTCTCCGTTGCTGTAAAAAAAAAAAAGAATTATACTAATGGAAAAAGTCCGGGCGACCGGACCTTTTTCCATTACTATAACGCTGATTTACAATGTGCACTCTGACCAATCAGCGTGCACGTTTTGGAATATTAATGGGGGGGTCGTTGTATAATAGATGTTATCAAACTTCACAAGTTTTGGAGTCCACTATGTTTACAAGTACTCATAACTGGCTTTAGCCACCAGTGAACCCTGTGGTCATTGGGGGAATCCTTGGTCCTGAGGGGGGGGTCTCCAACCACAGTAGGTTTTCTTTTATTAATATTTGGTTATGTTTGCCAAACCAACAAAAGCAAGTACAATAAATGTGTACTTAATACACCAGGTGAGTAATAAGAACTCTTATTTATATCTCCTTTAATATTCAAAGATATCGCTGGTTAAAGTAATAGTGTTTTGTCAGGTAACAGGCTTCCCAAGTTTTATTAAATATTTTACCACTGACAAAGTGTCCTTGACCTAGTTAAATCCTGCTGGTGGGCATTCCCCTCCTCTAAAACTAAAATCATAGCCAGCTTTAGGCACCTGTAGTACCCGTGGCTGCACGGGGCTCCCCCAATCTTCCTTGACTGGGGGACCCAGAAAAGCTGCTGGTTGTTGTGGAAAAATAAGGAGGAAAAGAAAGATTATTAATTTTCTGACTACGCCCTTCTTCCAGAACAGGATTCTGATTAGGACCTGTTGGAATAAAGCTGATAATCAGTGAATGAACATGAGCAAGGTAAGTGCTAGAGATCAGCATCCCAGCGTGACCAAACTCAGTTCTTACCTTGGACTTTAAGAAGAGTTGGCACTCTCGATTTTCAATGATGGTTTTCTCTTTCAGGGAGTTTTATAAATCCTGGTAGAAACCAGTTATTCTCATGAAGTCTGCACAAAGCCAAAAATAATAGGGGAATAAAGGTTGAATAATTAGGCGCACTTTTTAAATATTACTCCAATTATCTTAAAAAGTTAATAGAATAACATGGTTTGCATCAACATACATTTCTGGACAATAAGAAGTATGATTAACAATATTCCCCTAAGTGCTGACCCAGTTGTTTGGGATTTGGGAACGTGTTTGGACAGTGATCTAACCTTTGACCAACATGTGTCCATTGTTGTATGAAAGCCCTTCTATATCGCACAGCTTATAAACAAAGTGATTGTGTCTTGCTCTAGGGATGTCAATGTCCTTCTTTACTCTGCACCCATTAGGCCAATTGTTGAATATAATGCCCTTCTTGGCATGTATCTGTCAAGTTACATGCAAAAACTGGAACACCCACAGAGTTACCTTACTTAAAGGATGCAAGGGCTAGATAACATGTCTTACATGGACCAACTCAAAGCCCTGTTACTATACTCGGTATCCTACAGAATGCTAAGAGATCACCTGTGTCTGGCATGCAAGGCATCCTCCAACCCAATACTGATGGATTTAATATATATGAGCAAGTCAAAGAACATCAGAAATACTTAGTGTAGGGATCTAAACTTCTTCTGCAGCATCAACAGAATGGTTTGGAGGGACAAGTATATATATCTCACAGAGGATACCAGTGCTCTGCAACAAAGTTCATCCCTGTCCATATTCAAATTCAACTTGGATGTATAGATGGAAAACAGAACATTTACCCCAGGACTGCCCCCTGTACTACTACTGTTGGACAGAGGCAGCTTCTAAATGCTTTATCCCGTCAAATTATTTATGGTATAATCCCAGTTATTTTTATTTGGGGTAATATTTAATTATCCACCATGGGATGTGTAAGGCAAATGTATAACCAAACGGGAAAGGTTAATTCAGGCACAAAAAGGGAAACTAGCTAGGCTTAAAATGATCTGCAAGGGCACCTAGCCTAGTACTTACCTATGAAACTCTGATGTCTAGATTTATTGACTGTCTATTCTAAATGATATACTAGCAAATCAAACTTTTTATGAGGTACACAGCAAAATTATGATGCAAAATCAGGGACATTATGTGAAATTAGGGACAGTGACAGGTATGCACAGCTCCTCAGTGAGGTAAATAAAAGTCACTTACCCCCATTGATGTTTGACAATTGCTAAAGAACAGTCACTGATCTGGTGTGACAGTATTAGTATTACACAATGTATTGCTATATGATGAATTCAGAGTAAAACTAGTATTGCTATGGCTTATGCGTGTGTGTGTGTGTGTGTGTGTGTGTGTGTGTGTGTGTGTGTGTGTGTGTGTGTGTGTGTGTCTTGCAGTGTAATAGTAACAAGCTAATAATAATTGATTTCACATTCTGGCACAGACATCATCAGCATCACCATTACACTTCCTTTTTAGATATAACCCAGGGCATCATGGTACAAGACACTAACAAAAAAATTATACATGGACTAAAGAATATACATAGTTGCACACAGTACCAGAGCTAGATCATGGTCAAATAGGGCCCTAGGCAGTGTAATGGATCAGGGCACCCCCCCCCCAGCTATTACAGTATCACATTACTTGGCTATTTCTCCCCATTTACCATAAATACTGTTCAAACATGTCTGTGTGTAGACTATTTTCCTCTTTAATTCTACAATGATTAGAGATATTTAAAGCTTTTATTTCAAAATTTATAGTGCAAAAGCTAAAAGCCATTTGCTAGACAAAACAATACAGTTTAACAATGAAAACAGACTTAACATGAATAGTGAACTTTCTGCCCTTGAAACACACATTCATTGAAACAGCATTGAAACCCACATTCAAAGAAAATGCACCTGGCCAGTGGTGGATTAAGTTTACCATTGGGCTGTTTTCAAACCACAGGCCCCATGCACACATTTTTAGGACTATGCATACATGCATGTGTTCTTTGACTCACCTTCCTGATTGTATTAAATTATATTCCTTGTATAATACAGCACCACTTAAGAGTGTGTTTTAAAATTATAGTTTTAACCATTTTCCCACAAGCAATGAAACACAATGTATGAACCAATAATGACATAACTACCCATTACAGAACACTTCAACCATACAAGGCCATTCAAACTTCTGTTCCTAGGTTAATACTATTCTAACTGCCCTTGTGGGCCATTTTAAGCCTAGCCATTTACCCCATGTGAGAATCAAACCCTGTACCTTTTGTCTGTAAGATAAACACCATAATGATTATGCCAACCTCCCACCACTTCACAAAAGAATGGAATCTACCATAGGTTCATACTAAGCTGTCTACCCTGCTATATCATTTTCAGCTTAGACAACTTTCCCAAGCCAAAGGTGAGAATCAAACCCATCACTTTATGAATATGAGGTAGAAATATTAATCATTATGTTACAATCCATCAATATCAGTCAATATACCCAATTAATGCAGAAGTAAAAGTCATACGAATAATTCCACATTGAAGAAATCTAACTAATGAAAACGTTGCTGCTGGCAAACAACTTTACATTTCAGTGTTTCAGGTACAAATTCAGTGTCTGTTGCCCTTGAAGAAAAACTTGCTCATGTTGCATTAAAAGAAATTATTAAGCTGGTAATACTGCAATAGGGAATGGCTGTCAAACTGGCAACAGGTTCATAGTTACTAGGCATCTCATCCAAAGGAGGACACTTTCACAAGTGCAACACTCCCATCTCCCCTTAAAGGGCACTGTATTATTAGCAGTTTATCTACGTAGTGTGGAAGTAGAGCCCACAGCCTTCTATGCCAAAATCAAATATGCTACCTGTTGTGCTATTAACACTGCTTTCAAAATTTACAGCACAAACACTGGTGATGGCCATTGGCTAAACAAAACAGTTGCACATTGAAAACAGTAAACTGTTCTTCCCTTGAAACTCAACATTCCTTGAAAATGTACTGAAACTCAACATTCTTTGAAAATGCACAGAAACTCAACAGTCATTGAAAATGCGCTGAAACTCAACAGTCCTTGAAAATATACTGGAACTCAACATTCCTTGAAAATGCACCGAGACTGAAAAGTTCTTGAAAATGCACCTGTTGATCACAGTTTGGTAGGTGTCCTGTAATCAGGGTTCAGGGTTTGAGCATGTATAAGTTAATCAACCTGACATCCTTAATTGGAGCATTACACACACAACCCATTCTCTTGTTCACTCAACTCGTTTATCTTCAATAGCAATTCTATATAAGAATCCTGCTCACTCCTCTCCAATGTTTAAATGTGCGTGCATCTTTAGTAAAATACATGCACAGACACTACTTAGGATGCACTCTGCTTGTGTCCTTAAAGAAAAAATTATAAGTCTTCTGGCAGCCCCATAGCCATTGGGCCCCCACCAAGCCAGCAGGTCCTAGGCAACTACCTAGGTCACCTAGTGCTGGATCTGGCTCTACATAGTACAGTAACAAAGTAGAGACAATACATTGTATGTTATTTGTAAAATAAAATAATATTTACAGTATATACAATTAAGGTAGGCATCCAACCAGTGATCATTTGTTAAAAGTATATCTTTAAAAGAAAGACACAGTCACTGCTGCAAGGACCAGCCATTGTCATGGCAGCAGGAACATTTAGTGTCTTTCAACAGTTATTCTTGTAGTTTGTTTCTAAATAAAGTGCCTCTTGTTGCTTCACTTCCACAGGCAGACAATTGCAAACAGCTGGGTCCAGCCCAGAGGTAGCTTTATTACTGTAGAGGTTTTAAAATTAAGATACTGCCATCTTCTTGACTGTCTCCAAGTATGCAGTTAGACTGATTGATTTGTCACTTTGTTTTCAGGTGGGGTAGTTGCCCATTTTACCATCTTGTAAAATTGACAGTTAAGTAGAAATGTGGCTCTGTCAATTCTGAGTAATCATTTACTCTGCTGTAGAAGTTGATAGTAATGAAGTTTAGAAAGGACAAATCTGCGTATTTTGATCATAGTGGTTTCTATTTTACATGTGCTGTGGCAGCAGGCTTGCTTGCACTTCAGCTAACTCAATTACTGGTGGACTTTTTCTTCCAGGTAAATGCTTTTACTTCTGTACTGATGTTAACTGCTCAGCTTTATAAGCTGAGAAACCCAACAGCAGAAAAGGTGGATCAATACATTCAGACTCTCTACACCATCTGTGGGTACTTGGGTCTGGTTACATAATTTATGCAGTTGGGCTCAGCCTAGACACAGCTGGTGTTGTCTTTATGAATTATAGGGGGTGATTTGCATATGTGCTCTGTGTTCAGAAACTGCACGTTGATATAAAAACTGTGATTTTTCTTAAGTGCACCAGAATGCTATTTAAAAACAACGTCTTAGGTTTTACAGCCTTTGTGACATAATTATTCAGGGATTTGGCTTTTTCAGGAATTCCTGGGAATTTAAGTTGGAAGATTTACCAAACAATTGTTAACCTATTAGTAAGGAGTCTGGATTAAAGTCTGAGGACAGAAAGATGCTATCTTCTTCTTCTTTCGGCTTTTTCCCGGTTAGGGGTTGCCACAGCGGATCACCTGTCCGCTCATGATTGGCAGTGGAGTTTTATGGTGTCGAGTTGCCAGCCCAGCACCCAGCCTTCCACAGAAGGCACACACACACACACACACATGCACTCACACCTAGGGTCAATTTAGAGTGTCCAATCCACTTACAGCATGTCTTTGGGATGTGGGAGGAAACTGGAGCACTCGGAGGAAACCCACGCGGCCACAGGGAGGACATGCAGACTCCACACAGAAGGCATCCCAGCCGAAGATCGAACCGGAGAACCTCTTGTTGTGAGGCGACAACGCTAACCGCTGCACCACCGCGGCCACCCGCACAGTTTTACAATCCCTAGCAAGACAAAAAAGTAAGGTAAGGCTACAAACTTTGAAAAGCCAGCTTTTTTGAACCAAAAGTCTAAAATGTAAAATAAACAAAATGCAAGGTCCAGTGAAAATTTTCTACAGAAGTTAAGATAATTTTTAATGCGAATGTAACATGCTGAAACGAAGCAGCTGCAGGCACAGAAAAGAAGTTGCTTCATAGGTTCATAAATTAGCAGTAGCCAATTACTCCACGTGAGAATCAAACCCTGCATTTTGTGTTTATAATGTAAACCTCCTTGACCATTATGCCAACTTCCCAACAAGTTGTTCTTTATTTACATTGTGCAACATAAAGAATACTTTGCAGAAGAAAAATTACTGCTGCTGTGAGGAAAAGACATTGTTAATAAACAGATATCCTATGAAGAACGGAATTCATTCTTCTTAAAGTTTGTCTGGACATATCTATGAAGCCCTGCCCTCCATAACACACATAGGACAGAAAGATGCTATGGTGTAGTAAAAATGTGTCCCACTGGCAGTAGGAGAAACCTAGTACAAGGCAACACTACATGAGCTTTGTCACCTGCTGTGAGCTTTCAGTCAGAGCAGCAAACAGCTCAAATTACCCTTGGCTGTTTGATAGCTATGAAGGGGAGGTGTGTAGGGGGAGGGGAGATGAGTTGAAGGACTACAACTGAGGGATAACAAAATAATGAAAATTAGTCACTTATTTATGTATTTATTTGACATTTGCTAACCTGGTTAGTCTGGCTGGGCAGATGCCCTTTTTCAGCAGAGACCCCAGGAGAATAGCCCAGGAGAATAGCTCCAGTAAAAATGTTAAAATACAGCAAGTATTAGGCATATTAACATAGTAGGAATGTAGTTTTGTCTTATACATAGTTAAAACAAAAAGCATAATACAAAATTTTATCGAAATGCATCGAAGAGAAGTTATATCATAATATCTGGTTGTAAGTCATAACAATATTAAGGCAACAAATTTAGTAAAAATAAAACAAAAGACATATGCACTGAAGGAGTGAACTAATATAGTAGATGTAAAGTATAGAAAGGAGGCCTGTTAGTGATATAGGAATAGTCTGAGAAGTAGAATATATTACACATGCTTGGACATATGATGAGTGAAAAACTAAGGATAGAAGAGAACAGAGGCAGAGGCAGTGGGGGTAGCATTCAAGTAGGATCATTACAGGAGCAGGTCCAGGAGTTTAGAAGTTATTCCTTTAATGCTAGTTTGAAACTAATGGTGTTATTAAGTGATCAGATATGGAGAAGTTTTTTTTAGAAAGAAAAAGAAGTAAAAGGCACTTAGAAAGACTTTTCTGGGAGATTATTCCTGTCTGTCTTTTTAAGTAGTTATTGAACAGCAACAAATGGTAATGAAACTTGACTGACTGAAAGGGTATGTCTGAAAAGAAATATAAAGTAAATGCAGTGTCAGGAGATTTGGAACAAGGACATCTGCATGATGTAATATTTTAAAGCTAAACACTGCACTATGGGATACCTGGAGGTAGACTTTTGTTCTTCTTCTTTCGGCTTTTCCTGGTTAGGGGTCGCCAGTGCGGAACTCCGGTCCGCAAATGATTGGCAGTAGATTTTTACAGTGCCGAGGTGCCAGCTTGACACCCAACCTTCAACGAAGGCACACCCATTTACGTGCAGACTCCACACAGAAGGTGCTGCAGCCGAGAATCGAATGGGAGAACCTCTTGCTGTGAGGCGACAATGCTACCACTGCACCACCACGGCTTAAAAAAATCAAAATCATATTAGGATGACGGACCCCATGTGCCAACTCTGGAACTGCATATAAAAATTATATATAGCCCCAGAGTGCTATTAAAATGTAGAAAACATCAAGACATTATGAAATAAACATGTTTTTTTTTTTCATTCAGTGGGTGCTCCTTTAAGAGTAGCAAGTTGCCTATATTTTCTTTCACTTACCACCACAAACATAGACTTTTACCTATGGTAGGTGGCTATCTTTGGTGATATGGCAGGAAGAAGATGTGTGTGAAAGCAACTCTTCATTTTCACAGTGGCACGGTTAGTAGCATGGTCATTTCACTGCTTTGTTCTGGTTGAGTTCTTGGCTATGTTTTTTTCTGTATGGAATCTGCATGCCCTTCCTTTCTGTGTATGCATTTATTAAGGTACTCTGGTTTACCCCAGTACCTCAAAAACATGCAGCAGGTGAAGATGAATATGCAGTGTGTGTGTGTGTGTGTGTGTGTGTGTGTGTGTGTGTGTGTGTGTGTGTGTGTGTGTGTGTGTGTGTGCGTGTGTGTGTGTGTGTGTGTGTGCGCGTGTGTGTGTGTGCGTGTGTGCAGCGTGTGTCTGCAGAGTGTGTGTGTGTGTGCGTGTGTGCGTGTGTGTGCGTGTGTGTGCGTGTGTGTGTGTGTGTGTGTGTGTGTGTAAAAGATATCAGTGGTTTTTATCTGTGCACAAACAAAATAATGCCAGGCACATACATAACCTTTCTGGATAGGAGCAAAAAAAATAAATTCAGTAATTAAATTACAAAACTAAGGTATAAATTATGGTTTACAGTCATGTTCATAAAGATCAGAATATCTCCAAACAGATTCCAGAGACAAATATACCAACAGTAAAATGGTAAAACCCTCAATAGCGAACACCCATACTTGCTGGTCTTGCAGGACACATGTTAGCACTCCTTCCTGAATCTGCAGAGGTAGTGAGTTTCAGTCTCCAGTGTTTTTCAGTCATGTGGGTTTTAACATTTTAGTCTTTCAGCACGTTTATCTCAGGGTTCTGGTTAGCGATATTCTGGTCTTCAGTAACATGATAGTAAACTATAAAATACTTCATAGAATATTTTAAACTTCTGTGGATCGGGAGGGACCCACACCCCAAAATGTATAAATGGACTTTGACATGGAGTTAGTCTCAGCTATCAAACCCCACCCATTCTAAAGCCTGCCCTGCTCAGAGGAATGAACAGAAGGAGGGAACAGTAATCAGTGCCTAGGACATCATTTTACCTCACTCCAGCCCTGTACATAGAGTTGTTGTAATTTAACATTGTTGCAACTAAGTGCCAGTCGCTGTGAATGTTCCTCTGTGAGATGGGCCATCATAGTGTGGCACACAAGCCAGTTGTAATGTAAGAGCATTGTAGTTACTGTTCAGTCTATGGTTAATACTCCTAAAACTGTACAGCATGAACTATAAGGGTGTTTAGGAGGGGTGGCAGTGACAGGATGATACTTAGACTGGAAGTGTCCAGGGGCACCCTAACTTGACATTTGCTGTGGCCCCCAAAATGTTCACAGCGACCCTAATATTGACACAATATTTACTTTCCTGGACCCCTGTCTAGAAGGGTGACTGATGTGATCCTGGGGTCAATTTCCTATCTCCCTTCCAATCGTCAAGGTTCCTTTTGAAGAGGGCCAAAGAGGCACTCTGCTTGACATGTATGGGTAGTCTGTTCCAGAGTCTGGGGAGTCTCTGGGTCAGGAACCTATCCCTCCAGCATGCTTTGATCATTGTGATGACAAGGTTTAGATCCCTGGAGCATGTGGCTCTGATGGATAGGGATTTTTTTAAGTGTAACATATCTAACAGCTCTGGGTTTGACATGACCTTGTATGTTAAGCAGAGATCGTCTCTGAGTAGACGATATGTGACAGAGTATAGGTGGAGTTTTTTTAGACAGTCAGCATAGGGCATCTGCTTTAGGCCTGTGATTCTTTTAGTGAGGTATTTCTGTGGCATTTCCAATTGTTGCAGATGTCTTGAGAGGTACATACCAAATGGGGCATTGTATTCTATAATGGGTCTAACAAGGGATGAATATAGTGGGACAATGACCTCCTTTTTTCTGGATGAAAAGCCCTTAGTGATGAGGTGTGCCACATAGAAGGATTCCCCGACTGTTGTGATGATGTGGTTATCAAAGGTGAGACCACTGTCCACCTGTGTCCCTAAGTCTCTTATCACACTTTTGGTGTTTAGTGTACTGCCACCTATGTGGTAATTCATGGGTACATGTTTTTTTCCCAAAGGAGATAACTATACATTTCTTGGCATTGAGCTTGAGCCCATGGCTCTGGCATCAAGCATCTGTTTCTGTAAGGCCCTTTTGTAGAATATCCACATCATTTGCAGATTCAATAATGGCTCCCAGTTTGCCGTCATCTACAAACTTTGTTAGCCAGAATCCCTTAGTGTTGGCCTGTACTTCAGAGAAGTAGATGCCAAAGAAGAGCGGTCCCAGGACTGAACCCTGAGGTACTCCACTTGTCACTTGTCTGGAGCTGGATTTGGAGTCGGCTTCTTTTACAGTGTGGGTTCTGTCAGTAAGCCAGTTGGCAACCCATCGAGTGACGTAGGGATTAATGCCCAGCTTAGTAAGTTTATCTATGATTCCAGAGTGGGGGATGGTGTTGAAGGCCTTGGCGAGGTCCAGATAGGCTGTGTGGACTGCCTTAACCTCATCCACGGCTCTGGAGACTGATTCAAAGAAGTCAGTCAGGTTCAGGAAACAAGATCGGCCCTTCACGAACCCAAACTGAGTGGGGTCCAGTATTTGAAGGTTGCCAATGTCTTTGTTTATAAGTTCCATGATAATACGTTCCATGGCCTTGCAGATCAGGCTCGTCAGACTGATGGGGCGGTAGTTCCCAGGATCCAAGGTGGATTCCCCTTGTGGAGTGAGATAACTGTAGCTGTAGTTTATAAAGTCTGTTAAAAGCACTCCTTGTCTTTTTACTTGCTTAAGCAGACATATTTGAAATGCTTTTATTAAAAATCATATTCAGTAATGTAAGAAATTGCTTAAGTTTGTTTTTTTATACTATTTGTAGCTCACAGAAATTGACTTCCTTCACCTCTTTCAACACTGAATCACTCACTTGTCTCATTTTAGTGTAAGCATCATTATCATCAAGCCAGCTCCATTGCATAGAGGAATATAGCAGCTCTTCTCTCTTTTCTAGACATCGTAAACCATGCCCGTGACTCCGGAGAACTTGTATCCACAGTCCTCCTTGACATCTCCAAGGCTTTCGACACAGTCTCCCATACCCACCTTCTTCACCACCTTTCCAATCTTAACCTCTCACAAAACACCATTACCTGGTTCAGCAGCTACCTCTCTGACAGATCTCAGGCAGTAAAATGGAAGACTGGCACCTCAGCCTTCCCACCCCAACCGGGGTACCCCAGGGATCCATTCTTGGCTCTATGCTCTTCAATATCTTCATTAATGATTTCCATGCAGCCATTCCTAACACTTTAGTTTGCTCTGCATTAAATCTCCATGAGCTCCAAACAAACACTCAAACTGCCTTCTCAACTGCTGAGAACTGGATGCTCCAAAATCACCTCTCTTTGAATGCCAACAAATCAAAGATCCTTCTATTCTCTCCCTCAAAATCTATCCGCCTAGACAAAACCTGTTTCAAGATTACAAGCCTTGCCAACTCCACTACAGAAGTTGTTCTTTTTGCTAAACTTGGAGTTACTATTGACGAACACTTAAAATTTGATATCCATATTCAGCTAAATATAAAGAAAACCCATCAGAAATTTGGCACGCTGTACAGAAACTCCCACTTCCTCTCCCCCTCAACAAGACAGACCCTCACCACTACCTTCACTAATGTATGATGCTCCCCTACTAACCAACCTATCTTCCTCCATCTCTTCTAAACTAGAATCCTGTTATAATAAAATCTCAAAGTTCGCCGCCACTTCTAAATACTGCCCTCACCACTGTAAACCTCTCCACCAGCTGCAATGGCTAGAACTCCCAAACTACCTCGACTACCTCCAACTCATCACCACTCACAAGTTTATTTTCAGACCAGCTATATGCCCAGCACTAAAGAACATCTTAACATTATACACCCCAAAAAGAACTCTAAGATCTACCCACCAAAATCTAATCTCTGTTTATAAACCAAACCGTCCCACTGGTCAGCTTCTCCTATCCTTTTCCGTCGCCAAAAAATGGAATTCTCTCCCTCCATCTCTAAGAATTTCTGAGAACTCTGAACACTTCAAAACCCAGCTGCAGTCTTACCTGTCCCAAAAATGGAAATGCAATTGCACTCCACCTACCTAACCTGCTTAATACATAAATACTTTATAACACACAAAGTTTGTTCTTCCTTACACACTATTGATTAACCCTATGTACTGCCATCATGCTAATGCTACCTCTATACCACTCTCAGAGGATTTAAACCTCTGTATTAATTTAACCTTGTACTACTGTTCTCAATCACTAAACATGTAAATATGCTTTACATCCTTCTCCAAGCTGTTGTTTAACTTTTGTTTCGTTTTTACTATTTTATATGTAAAATTTGCTTAGTTTGTTTCTGCTTCCACTACGTATGGTACTTCATATTATGGAGCTTGTACTACATATTGTTGGAGCTTTTCTCCCTGGGCCTCCACTGAAAACGGGCTCTTTGAGCCCAGTAGACCTACCTGGTCATCAAACTGGAAATAAATAAATAAATGAATAGATAAAAGCCCTAACTAGGATGCAGGTGACACGAGTTTGGTCAGGTCGTGGGTGTCTGTTGGAGCTGGCTAGGAGGAAGAGCAGGAAGAAGAATGCTGAAACATGGTCTGCTCAGCTACTTCATGGGCCTTAGTAGTGATACTGGGGCCATAATACAAGTGCCAGTTTTGAGATGGATGGGGGGGAAAAGATGGACGCATTACTATGTAGGTGGGGAAGTTTCCCTTATGGCTGTGTAAGGGGATATAATTAGTGTTGTATGTGTGATTATGTGATATGTGTGTGTGTTTGTGTCTCTCTTGTGAGTGTACTGTTAAGGAAAGTTCACCCCCTATTCCACTTTACTCTTCCTGCATACTAACCCTAACCCTACCCTTGTCCTTAACGCTATGGATTACTTTGCTAAAAAAAACTTTCTTTAACAGCACTACTACTGTACAAGAAAAAATGACACAAAACATATACTATATCAAACACATAAATCATTAAATCTATCCTCTTAACTAACCAGTGAACGTTTACACATGTATGCTAACTGCTATAATGTGATCTTGCACATTTTCACAACACCACCCTTTCAGTCAAACATTTCTTTTCCTGCACACTCCTACTTACCTACACCATATAAAACTTGAATTTAACAATATGTAATTCACATAAATATGCATTCCCTAATTATATGTACAATCACTCCTTTTTATACCCACACAAACTTGTTGACCAAATGAGTTGTCAATCATATATATATATATATATATAAATATATATATATATATATATATATATATATATATATATATATATATATATATATATATATATATATATATATATATATATATATATATATATATATATATATATATATATATATATATATTTATATCCAGTGATTCCAGGAACAACAGTCAAAGAACTGCAAAGTGTAGCAGCAATAATAACTGTATAAAATGAAATAACCATTGCGGTCACCAGGCTGCAGATAATATTCATCCACTATAATCATTAAAAAAACATAAAAAGTCAGAAACTTAACAATAAAAAAACACAAATAAGCATAGCCAGCTTTAGGCACCAGCAAACTCTGCAGTCGCTGGGGGCCCTCAACCACAGCATGCTATCTTATCTTGATATTTTGTAACATGTCTCTCAAACCAACAAAAGCTAATACAGCAATCATGTCTACTTAAAAAAACAGATGGGTAATAACTCATTTATATCTCCTTTAAAATTCAAAGATATCTCTGGTTATATAGTAAAAGTGTTTCATCAAGTAACAGGCTTTACAATTCCATTAAATATTTCACCACTGACATAGTGCCTCAGGCTTAAACCCTGCTTAGTGGACATTCTCTCTACTAAAACCAAATACATAGCCAGCTTTAGGTACCTGCAATACCTGTGGCTGCAAGAGGGCCCCCTTAATCATCCTTGACTGTGCTGGGCCCTGCAAAAGCAGTTGATCATAGGAAGTTACTAGGCTATTGGTCCTGAGGCCCTTACAAGCCTAGCCAAGAATTTAGCCCATGTTACAAAAAGTCAGTACCCTATGCTACTATCCAGTAGGGACATAGGTGGAATCCCAGGGGTGTATTTTCTGTTCCCCATCCAGTTATCCAGGTTGCGCTTAAAAAAGTTTAATGAGATGCTCTGCTTTACATGGAGAGGGATTCTATTCCACAAAAGGGGGAGTCTCTGGGACACAAATCTGTACTGCCAACAAGTCCTATTTCTGTCACTGATCAGGTTGAAGTCTTGCATGCGGGTTACTCGAATGGAGCTTGACGGTTAGGAAAAATGAGGAAAAACGTATTAATTTCTTGATTCTGCTCGTTCACCTGACCAAAGCTGTGGTATGACCCTGTTAGGATAAAGCTGATAATGAACACAAGCAAGGTAAGCGGTAGAAAGATCGACAGGCTGGAGCGACTCATTTGAGTGCAAGCCTTGTATTATAAGAACAGCTGATTTATTTTATTTATTTTATTTTACATTTGTTGACCGGGCTAGTCCAGCTGGATAATTTCCATTTTCAGTGGAGGCCCGGGGAGAAAAGCTCCACAATTAAAACAAGGTTAAACATTTAAGCAACAATGCATACATTTTAGTGTAGTAGAAAATACAGCGAAAAAAAAACAGGTAAAAATCAAATAGCCTAAGCTATATATTCATATTTTTTTTTTTTTTTTTTTTAGAACAGTACAGTAATTTAGTCATTTGAAATAGCAGGGAAAGATAGTGATTTTTACGTAGGGAGGTATGGCTGAAGAGCGAAGAAGTCATTTAGTCTGGATTGGTACAGGAGCAGAGCCAGAAGTTGTTAAGATGTAATAGAAGTTGTTTTTGAAAAGTTGAAAGGAGTCTAGTGAGGTAATGTGTGAGGGAGGTTATTCCATATTTTCCTATGGAGTTTGAAAATAGACAGTTACCTGCTGAATTTGTAATTCTAGTTGTGGTGACTTGTATCTTTTCGCAGATCATAACTGTTTCAAGTTTTTGTAGGGAGTAAGGAGGTTACTGAGAGCTGGTGTTTTTGTTGGTTGATAAAGAATGTTATGTGTAATTAAGAGTTGTTGATAGATAAGCTTGTTAGGTAGTTCTAACCATTGTAATTGTTTTAAGTTATTACAGTGGTGAGTTCTGTACTGTGATGCTGTGGCAAAACGGGCTATATTATGATAGGATGTAGTTAGTTTTTCAGGTTACCTTTAGAGAGATTGGTGTAAATAGAGGAAGCATACAGTAGGGTGGAGATAAGATGTGATTGAGCTAAGGTGGTCCGTGCTTCTGGAGTAAGGAAGGGTTTTATTCTGTACAGTGAACCTATCTTTTTATTTACTGCTTTTATAGTGTTATTGATATGACAATCATAGTTAAGATTATTATCAATAGTAACACCAAGCAGTTTGGTAGTAGAGTCTGGGGAGATAAGAATTGTCAGCTGCAGTAATAGTAAAATTTAGTTGAGGAGATTTGTGGGTAGGTGAGAATAGTAATAGTTTTGTTTTCTTGGAGTTGAGAAGGAGACATCTTTTTGAGAACCATTGTTCAACGGTTGAAAAGGTAGATTGTGTGAGTGACTGGAGTTCAGATTGGGTGGGAGCTGTACAGATGATGGTAGAATCATCTGCATATTGTATGCAGGTAGTGTTATGGATAGATGATTGAAGATCATTAATAAAGATAGAGAATAAGAGTGGGCCTAATTTTGATCCTTGAGGTACTCCTAAGGAGATAGGTAGTAGAGCAGATAGAGAATTTTTCCAGAGTACTGCTTGTTGTCGGTTTTCAAGGTAGGATGAGAACCACGTTAAGGAGGAAAAATCCAAGGCAAGTGAGTTTAGTATGTGTAGGAGAAGATTATGGTTGACCATGTCGAAGGCTTTTGACAGGTCTAGGAAAAGAGAAGCAGTTAGTTTGTTATTATTACGGTTACAGTTTATTGTGTTAGTAAAGGAAAGTAGTGCAGTGGTCGTACTATGTGAGGGTCTAAATCCATGTTGAGTGTTTGCTAGTAGGTTATTTTGAAGGAGATGGTTAAGTAGTTGTTTGTGTATACAATTTTCCATGATTTTAGCTAGTGGAGATAATAGTGCTATTGGGCGGTAGTTAGAGAGGTCAGTGGATTTGCCTCCTTTATGTAAGGGTATGATGTGTGATATCTTCCAGATTGCTGGAAAATCACTTTCTTTTATGGATCTGTTTATTATGATCGAAACAGGGTAGGCTATAGCTTTTGCTGCTACCTGAAGGAATTCAGCAGGAAGCTTATCTGCTGAGGGGGTAGTGGGTTTAAGTTTTTGTAAGAGAGATTGTATGTAGGAGGTGGGTATGGGTTGAAGTTGAAGGGAAGGAATGACGTTGTTGGTGTTACTTAAGATCAGTTGGGAAGCATCAGGGGATAAATGGCTTGCTAGTGTTTGTATGGAAGTAGTAAAGAAGCTATTGAAGTTATTGGCTATTAAAGAGGGATTATCAGGGTCTAGATTCTGTGGGTTAGGTGTTACTGTTTTACCTGGGGTAAGTAGATGATTGATAGTAGACCAGAACCTTTTTGTTCCTGATGCTTCCAATCTTCAGGGATGTTTTTTCTTTCAATGAGTTTTATAAATACTGGTAGAACATCAAATGCATCTCTGAACATTTTTGCAGAATTCAGCACAATATCAAAAATAATAGCAGAATAAAGGCTCAAAATCAGGAACATGTTTTAATATTACTCTGAGTCACTTAACAAATAAAAGCTGGAAAGGCTCATCCAGACTCTGCTACACTTTGCTGTGAAGGAAAGGTTAGTTTGCTGTTATTTTTTGTATTTCTGCATTGCCTTCTTATATTTTTAATACTGCTAGTTTTTTTCTTTATGTTGTTTGCTTTTTGTTTTGTTCTGTTTAAAACTAAAAAAAAACTTCAAAACCTCTCTCTGTTCTGTTGAGGGCAGAATTTTTTTCTCCCTCCTCCCCATTTAAGTTGTCTTGTTAAATACCAAAATCTACTTAGCTTTCAGTTGCCCTATGTTTATGTTACCATATCTCTCTATTTTCTCTCTACTTTCTTTCAAATGTGAGTGATCACAAAACAACCATCACTTGAAATCATTCCACCCCTTTATTTATTTTATTTTGTGTATCCCACTACACAGTATAGTACCACCAAATAAAACCACCCAGTTTTTCCCACCTTTTTTCTTGCAAATAAATGTTAACTTTTTAAAAAACTTTTTTAACAAGTAAAAACTTTTTAAACCTACCTACTTCAGTTCTGAACTTTAGTGCACACTCTTGCAGAGTGCATTCTTTCAATCTTACCTTTAAGCATCCCTGTTACTAGCATCCCTCTTTAATCTACTTTCTCTATCTCTCTACTTTCTTATCTGACTTTTTTCTCTATGTGTTTTCTATAGATCCCGGATCTCTTTTTAAAGTTTTTTGTGTCCTTCTTCTAGCATGTCGGAGGGATTTGCTAGTGTCCTCTCCCTGCTCAGCGGTGAACCTGGGAATATTGAGGCAATGTTACAATTGCTCTCATGTACACAGACAACTCCTCCCTCCAACACAAACACAAATACATGAGATGACTCACTGGCCAAACTGGAGGCTGAGTCTCTCAATAGGACTGGCAATTCAGTCAGGAGGAGAGAAGGTTACCACACACACTATAGACCCAGTCAGTATGATCATGACCACAACCATCTCATACACATATACACACAAAGACACACTCGGGCGGCTCTGATCAAAAAAATCAAAAAAACACCAGCACTCCAGCAGACACACAACCAACCAACACACCACCTCAGAACACACACAACACTGCAACACATAGACCTCACAGTCAACAGTGACTCCATAGTCAGACACACTGGGCCCCCTCTCACAGACTGAGGAGGAGAAGGTCACGAGGCTGCCTGCTGTCGGCTAGCTAGAATCCGCCACATAGCATAGCACTCAGGTCTCTCAGCAGCAGGTTTAAATAATCATCATCGTCATTGTCACGCTGGTGTAAAAACGAATAGAAAGAGACGACAGAAACCTGGTTCAAGGCTCCTGAGAGAGCACCACTATCAGGTTTTTTTTTCTTATCATTCATGCCCGCCCCAAAAAAAGACAATACCAAGAAAGAGGGGGGGGTATCCATATTCATCACAGACACACACACACACCACTGAAGGCGAGGCGGATCACCCGGAGAGAATGGTGGGCAGCAAAACAATAGCAAGCACAAACATACCAAATTGTAGCATGTTACAGGCCACACCCTCACAAACTCAGGGACCTGTACTAGGTGACTTCAATTACCTAATATAGACTGGGGGAACACTACTCAAGCCCCAACACCCCTAGCAAAAAGTCCTGGAATTCATAAACTCAAATGCCATGGAACAACTTGTCATCCCCACTCCCCAGAAAACATACTTGATCTCATCATCATCTTGGGCACAGGAGCACACACAACAACACCGACCTGCTCACTAATACTGGTGAGATCAGATCAATCACCATCTCTCGCTGGAGGTCCCACTCCCACCCCCCCCGACTGACAGTAAAGACCACAGACCGGACCGCTTCACACACTTCTCACTTCTAACAGACTAAGTGGTCTCCGAATCACTTTAAAAGCCTTCGAAAAGCACCTGCAAGCCTGCTGAATCAAACACCTGCAGCCTTGCATGGATAAGGCAATCCCAACATGTAAAAGTGGTGATCCCAAGCAAAAGAGACTCTGTAAAGGGAGGAAAGCGGCCACCTGGTGGAGGGACAATTCAGGAAACAACACCTACTACAACAAAAGGAGGAAGCTAAGACAAAATAGAGCAAAAATCTAAAAGGTAAGACACCCTTGATCACTATAAGTAAAAACTAAGAGCTCTCTATAAAATCATCCAAAGCAAATTTTGAGAGAAAAATGGCTAAGACTCAAAAAACAATCATAAGAAGCTTTTGAAGAGGTAAAAGAACAGGTTCAGTGCAAAAAATAAAGACATAGGAATTTGCAGACTTTGGATCCATCCAGTTTGCTTTGTCAAAGGCAGATCATGCCTTCTAAACTTGGTTGACTTTTTGAAACAGTCACCAGCCATTGATGAGAAGGCAGTCCAGCAGTACCACCTCGATCGATGCGCGCCTTTGATACAACCTCCTATGGTATCATTAGCAACTCATGAAAAATTTGTTTAAAGCATAGCATCCACACATCACAAGATGGCTGAGTCACTGGAACTGTGCAAGTGACTGAGTCCACAGGTCAGAGTTGCAGAGTCACTCAAAGTGTCAAAGCACAGTCAGTAGTGGGTCTGATCTTGTTTAATCTACTTTTCCCTTTACTTGCAAACACAGGAGGGAGCGAAGTACAAAGTAACACAGGAGACAGGAAACTGCTTTGACAAAGACTGACTGATGAATAGATGATAGAAAAGAAAGACATCACACACGGAATGCTTCAGCTGGTGAGGGTCTCACAGAAGCGGATAACTGGTGCCAAATGCATGGCCAGCCTTAGTGAAATACATCACCAAAAAACAAGGGTCAAAAAAGGTACCAAACAAGTGCTACCAAATAGGTGGCAGTGGCAATCCACAGGAAGAGGTACCAGGTACAGCAGCTTGATAGTAGTTCGTAGCCCGTCACCTTAAACCCATGACAAAGAAGTAGTTATCATGAAGACATCTCATCTAGATCAAGGGAGGTCATGTCATCCTAGGACAATCAGGGTCTCTGAAATCCATTACTCATCACTCATCAGACCATGACAAGACCTGACACTTGCAGCAGCTGTATCTGACCTGACACTTGACCTGGAGGGAGGAGCCACTCCTATCCACACCAAAAGGAGGGGTCTCAAACATCTGTCCACTAACAGTTACGACTGAGAGAACTCACCCAGCCTTCAGTCACAAGTCACATTGCTGCTTGCCCACATTTGATTGCTGCCACAACAAATCATCCAAACCCAGAAGATTTGATTAATATGACTCACCTCAAAAATAGATCCGTCAGAGCCACAAGGGGCGGAGAGCTTAACCCTGCTATTAGATTTAATGGGGCTGCTGGAGGGTTAGATTCAATCTTAATCAGGTCCTATGCTGTGGAATAAAAAATCTACGGTTATTGCATGTGAGCTTGATCCTGGCCTTCAAGATCGAGAATCCACCCCAGACGGACCTCAGTGTCACTGCTCTCAAAAGGCTCCTGCTCAACCCGGCCACTAGGCACAGCATAAAATAATGGGTATGAAAATGGGTACTAAAGGCAAGGCGTATAAATGGCCCTCTATGATACTAGGCTTGTAAATGCCAACAAGGTTAGTAAAATAGCACCCTTTGCATCAACATACATTTTTTGGACAATAAGAAGTATAAACCTCTGATGCCTGGAATTATTGGCTGTCTGTATTCCTGAATGATTTATTAGCAAACCAAACTTTTTTATGAAGGACAGAGCAAAATTATGAGCAAAATCATGGAAGGTCTGTGAAATGAGAGATAAATTAGAGGAATACATTACTCCTCACAGAGGTAAATAAAAGTAACTTACCCCTGCTGCTGTTTGTCACTTGTTAAACAGCGGTCACTGATCTGGTGTGGCAGTACCAGTGTTGTACAATGTGTTGTTATTTGCCGAAATAAGTGCAAAACTAGTATTGCTATAGCTTTTGTATGTGTTTGTAAAAAAATATTACTGATTTTTTTTTTATCTGTAGATACACCCAATACTGCCAGGACACATACATTATTTTTCTGGGTATCAGTAAAAATTTTGCTAACAAGTAATTATATTTCAAAAGTAATGCACAAAATATGTCACAGAACATTTAGACACTGCAGACTTCATTGAGTATGGTGGCCCCCACTCCCCAGACTGTATAAATTGATACAGTGGACTCCCTTAATCATCCGTGACTGTGTGAGGGACCCACATGTTGGTTGGGGAAAAATGTATTAATTCTCTGATTACGCTCCTTAACCTGAACAGGGCTGACCTTGTTAGGATAAAGCTGATAACACCCTCTCTTCTCAAGTGCACCCATTCTAAAATCAGCCCTGCTCATATATGTCTCCAGAAAGCTGCTGTAGGTTATGGGCGGGGGGATTCTTTAATTTTCATTACAGTCAGACCATAGAGGTGTGCACATGAGGTCATTCCAGCTTTTGTTTGGGCTGAGGACAGTGTGGTCATTGTTTTTTTTACTTTTCTCACAGACCTGAGAGGTGTATAAAGAAGGTTACTATAGCTTGTATAGGGGCAGTGTACTGTCTAGGATCAACAAAGTAGACTACATTACTGTAATCATTATTTGTTCAATTTCACATCAGGCATATGTACAGGTAGCTGCCTTTTTGGTTAGGGTTGAGGAGTGAGGAGGCATGCTATGTATATGTATGTCAGCACTCACCTGAAACACATGACTGTGGTAATTTGAACCTTTACTTTCATCCCAGTTTAACACCAGAGCGAAGCGCAGGCAGTGACTGTCTTTTTTTTTGGGGGGGGGGGGTTAGGGAGGCAGGCCATATTCCCAGATTGGACCTCTGTATCCAGACAACAAATGTCTTGTTAGTTTGTTCTGAGCTACTATTTTATCATCTTTGAATATTAAGCCTCGGGCACAATTTATATCTTCCTTGAAAGAAAAAAAAAACTGAAATTCTTTTCTCACTCGTGTTTTTGTTTAAGACACTATTGGATTAAAAGGATGAGAAAATGCTCTAAAATGCACCCTAGAACACCTATAACCCTATGGCTTCTTGGACCCTGGTTTATCACAGTTATTTCCTAAGTGGTTATTACTGCGCTGTCTTGGTCAGGAAAGATGTGCTGAAAGGATACAAGGAAAACTTAAGCTGAAAAGCAACAGTGAATTTCTTTCCTTAATCATAATTTCTGTACAAGCCATCTTTGGATGAAAAGATTATGTAAAAAAGAAGAAAAAAATTAAAATGCACTTTACAGCATATAGACAGCATTTCACCTAATGGGCGAACATACTGTGGTACATATGCCTGTTGTACTGTAAGAGCATTGTAGCTACAGGTCAGTCTGTACACACTACACCTAAAAGTTTGCAGCATGAACTAAAAGGCTGGTTTGGAGGGGTGGCAGTGACAGGGTGATACTTTCATGGAAGTGTTTAGGGGGCCCCAAACTTGACATTTGCTGGGGGCTCCCAAAATCCTAACACCAGCCCTGTAAATAAGATAAGCACTTTTGGGTTCTTACAATCCTTCATCAGATCTAATTACTAAAGTCATGGTTCGGTATTTAAAATGCTGACAGCCAATCAAAAATCATCTTAATCTTCAATCAACCAATGGTCAGCAGCTTGTATACATGCCAAAATGCAAAAATAAAGAATATTCATTGGTTAGGCTTCAGCTCATAAGGACCTATTGTAAGATATCCAAGACAGCACTTCCATCCTTCATATTCGGCCAAAGAATATAACTGGTCATCATTGTCGAAGCAAAAAACAATCATAAAACAAGGTCAACCAGCTTATTATTGGCTATGAATCACTTCACAGAAGCCAATGAGATCTCATATAGTATTGCACATTACTTGTGAGAGTACAAGCAACGATATTGGAGAAAACAAAAAAAATAATAAACAGTCAATAGTTGCAGCTATTTTGACTCATTAAGGGAATCATGGCTGTCTTTTTTAATAAATAGCCCTCAAGTTATTACTAAGTATCTACTAGAAAAAGGCAAACAAAAATGTGTTGTTCCCATTTGGATAAATGTTAACATTAATCTTCCAAAACACCATAATGAGTGAGTCTATATTTTTCATTATCTGGTCACTCTGGCCTGAATTATCAGACTAACAAGTTAATTCCATTCTTCCTCTTTTTACCCCATTTTTGTAGGGTGGCACTTCAACAGTGACAATCATCTAGAGCCAGGGTTTACACCTCTGGGTGGCTAACCCTTCCATTGTAGTTCTTCCACACCACACACTGATATGCACACTCATACCTATGGCTGATTTGAAGTGTCCAAGTCACCTACTGCATGTCTGGAATGTGGGAGGAAACCAGAGCACCCGGAGGCTACCCACGTGAACACAGAGAGGACATGCAGACTCTGCACAAAAGGCACCCCAGCTGAGAATTTAACCCGGATGTCTTCTGTGCGGCATCTGCATGTCCTCTCTGTTACTTGTGCACAATGCAGAGTAATACCTGTGGTTCAGACAGTGTCATGATTCACAAAAGAGAAATTTGATAGTGCAATGCCGTGGCCAGTACTACACTGACTACACTCTATTGGTACAGTGGAGGAAATATTTAGCCCACAGATAGGAGGACCTGGCACACTTTATGCATAACTATAGTCATTCTTTCTTGTGCATAGTTCTTTCTTTAACATGAGACATGATAGTGAATCTTGGTAATGATATCTTATCCATAGATATATATGTCTGTGCATACTGGTGGATCCCTGAATATAGTTTTTGGTTAATATTTCTGTATATGGCATATATGATAGGACTTTTGCATATATGTAAAATGTGGCATATTGTGCATCTTGCCAGGCTTTACTGTGTGTGTGTGTGTGTGTGTGTGTGTGTGTGTGTATGTGTTGGGGGAGGCTACTAGCAAATACTGCTGCATATACTTTATTTCACCATCTGCTGTTTAATAGACCTACTATGTTTTGTCATCTGCCATCCTTGCATGTTTTTTTCTCTACATCTCTGGACAGATGCAGGCAGTGTTTTGCAGGCTAAATCCTCTTCATCTCATACTTTAGCATGTGGTGTTCCACAGGACAGTATTTTGGGTGCTGTCTTGTTCTTGAGGAAAGATATTAGTTATCACTGTTACGCATATCTTTCCCAGTTGAATTTCTCTCTCTCACACGGGATTACTGTACATCCCTCAGCTCCACAAAAGACTATTTGAAAGTCATCCCCAATCAAATGAAATGTAGTCATCTTAAACTCAGCCCATCTGACACAGAAGCTATGGTCATTCACCTACACTGCTTCATGTCAATGGCTTGAGCTTTGACACTGTTATTATATATAGAGGCTATATTTTTTTCACAGTAGGAATAGAGTTCCCACACTGCCTTCTGTTGCTATTTGACATTAAAGTATTAATTCAGGAATCTAATTGTAACTTCTAAAGCTGCAGCCTTAAACTATATCTTATGATATCAAAATTTATTTACTTATTTTAATATACAAATGTTATACATGTTGATTCAGCAATTCATCAGAGTGAGCCATTTTATTAGGTTTTATAGGTTCATAGGTAGGTACTAGACTATCAGCCCAAGGGCCTAAGCAAGCCTAGCCAACAAGGTTCCCTAACTTACTCCACCCAAGAAAGTTATTTTCCTGTTTCCCTAGCAGAGTCACAGAAGTGATCCCTGGGGTGTATTTCCTATTTCCCATCCACTCATCAAGATTTTTCTTGAAGAGTGCTAATAAGGAACTTTGCTTGACATAGATGGGTAACTTGTTCCAGAGTATGGGATGTCTCTGGGACAGGAATCTATCCCTCCAGCATGTCCTGTTTATTGTGGTGACAAGGTTTAGGTCCCTAGACCATGTAGCTCGGAGGGATTGGGATTCCTTTAGGTGTAGCATATCCAACAGCTCTGAGTTTGACATAGCTTTATATGTTAGGCAGAAATCATCTCGGAGGAGGCGATATGCTACAGAGTAAAGCTGGACTTTTTTGAGATGATCATGCCAGTAATCCTCTTTGTGAGGTACTTCTGTGACCTTTCCAGCTTCTGCAAATGTCTTGTGAGGTACATTACAAAAGGTGCATTGTACTCTATAATGGGTCTAATGAGTGTCGAGTAGAGGGGAACAATGACCTCTTTTTTCCTGGATGAGAACCCTTTTGTGATGAGGTGTGCCACATAGAAGGATTTCCTGACTACTGTGGCAATGTGATTATCAAAGGAGAGACTACTGTTCACTTGGGTCCTAAGGTCTCGTATCACACATTCGGCATTAAGTAGACTGCCACCTATGTGGTAGTTCATGGGTACAGAGTTTTTACCAAAGGGGATGACAATGCACATTTTGGCACTGAGCTTGAGGCCATGGCTCTGACACCAGGCATCTGTCTCAGTGAGGCCCTTCTGTAGGATGTCCACATAATTTGGGGACTTGACTATGGCTCCTAGTTTGCAGTCATCTGTAAACTTCATTAGCCAAAGGCCTTCTGTGTTAGCCTGTACTTCAGAGAAGTAGATACCAAACAGGAGAGGTCCCAGGACTGAACCCTGTGGTACTCCACTTGTCACTGGTTTGAAGTCAGATTTGGAGTCTGCAACTTTTACAGTGTGGGTTCTGTCAGTGAGGCAGTTGGCAACTCATCTTGTGACGTAGGGATTTATATTTTTTCATATTTATTTGTGTTTGAACTGCTGGTGGTCAGTTGCAGCATTGTCTATAGTGTTAAACAATACCATTCACTTTAAATTTTTGACTGTTTCATGTCAAGGCCATGGTAAATGCATACCAAGGACAGTAAGGCCTGCTAGAAGTTTTGGCTCAGCTGTCCTGCTCCATAATTGGCATTGTCTGTTTCCTGAGATAGGAGTTTCTTAACTCAAAATGTGTCTCATAAGGCTTAGAACTGTAATTTGTGTGACTGTTTTCTTTACCAGAATATACTGGACAAGTTCATATGGATTTTCATAATACATCACAGAGAATGACAAACAATAAGGCTTTGTGACCTCCTTGGTGAACTTAAGTATATCTGATATTTTGAACAGTATGTTGTAGTACAGAAATATTATACTATATTATATTTTCTTTAACATTGCATGCTGGTCACTTTATTAAGAGATGCACTTCAGTAGTCCACACAGGTCACAAATGACATGTTCCTCATTGTGTATGTTGCATTCTGAAAATTTATATTGTCACAGCTGGAAGATGCATCATTTTTATAAAAGCTGCTTGCAGGACACTTTGTCACAGATCTGTTGTGTTGCTTTGTAAAGTCTCATTTTTTTATTTCCCCTCCAGTATTCTAATTTAGTGCCACCATGACAAAGAAATTCAGGAAATTCTGCAAAATAACTTGAGGATGTCTTGGGTGGAGTCAAACCAATGTTTGTTCACAAGGCTCTAAATATTTATTTATTGAACATTTGTTTACCGGGAAAGTCCGACTCAGAATGAAGCCAATTTTCAGTGGAAGCCCAGGGAGAAACCAGAGAACCTCTTGCTGTTAGGCGACAACGCTACCGCTGCACCATCCAATGCTTTCATTAGTTTTGAAGTTCAGCTACTGATATGGAAAGATTAAAGAACTCTCTAGAAAATCGAAATACAGCTGCCATGACTTAGTTTGTTAATGACCTGTTCGTAGACTGTCAAAGCACAGAGTGTGGTATTCCAATCCCCTCATGGTTATATTCCAACCGCAGAAGGAACCTAAATATGTTTTGCAAAATTAATAGAATGTGCTGGAAGATTAATATGTATGGTAGAGAATACCAGTCCTCCAGAACAGTCTTCCACTCTGCATAGTTTCCTTACTCTTTTTAAATGTAATTTGGATAAATGAATGAGTAACTGTGAATTTACCCCTGGTTTATTTCCACTGGCCTTCATGGGTAAGGAAAATAGGTAATTACCTCAAAATATACTTCTCTGCATGTCTTTGGATATTCATATTGTAAAATATAAGTGCTAATAATTACCAAGGGGATGTAAAGCAAGGCATCTTAAGATCCTCACAGATCAGTAGCCTAGAAAGTACCCATGAACCTGTCAGCGTAAGTATTTACTAAGTAGCATTGCTTCAGTCATGATTTCATTTTCATTCAACTAATATTTTACTTTAAGTCTGTAGTCTATTCCTGGTTTGTGGTCATCCTGAAAATTCAAAGAGCATGAATGCTTATATATCAGAAGAACTGTCTCTTAGAAGAATAATGAGATTTTCTGGGGGTTGTGCAGTCAAAATAAGTGGACTGTCTTAAAAATGATACAACAAGCAAAACACCAAAGATAAAACCACATACATACATGTTTAATTTATTTTACTTATCAGCACGTGGGTGTGTAGGAGAGAAGTAAAGATACTTCCTTAGAACTCCCTAAAACACACACCTGCCACACATACACATATATTACACACACGCATACCCGCGCACACACACACACACACACACACACACACACACACACACACACACACACACACACACCAAAAGAAATGTAAATGTTTTTATTTCCTCTTCAGTGCCTCTCAGTGCACAATATTCCATGAAAACAGTGCCATTTCGAATAAACAAAGGACAATGTAGTTAAACTAACACAAAACTGTAACAAAGCACAGAGAAGTGCGACATTACCATATATAATTTTGTTTTCACCTTTGAAAGGTTATATATGCTGACACCCTTTATTGTTGCTCATCCTGATTCACTAGAACTGATAAATCATTACAGCAGCAGAATTAAGTCCTACCTTTATTGCTTACCTTTGCTGACTGCTGTGACTCATTTCAGAAGCATCTATGACATCAGTGGCCATGGTCTGAAAAGAAGCTACTGCGCTTCGAGAACTTTTGTATGGAGTGTTACTGACATATAAGTTTAGGTAGGTGCCTGCCATTCAATAAATCCCATTTATGTAGATTCCAGACATGTAAGGAAGCACACTTTCTCATAATTGCACACAGTGCATAGTCAGTTTGGGTTTGTCCAAACTGCCATATAATATATTAACATATGAGATTCCCTACCGTGGAAGGTTGACATTTGGCCAGTCCACCAAAGACTCCTTTTGCTTTAAAGGTATGTCAAACATCATCCAAATGCTCCTTGCATAACGTAGGGCATAAAGGTGATGTTCAGGCCTACCATAGTCAGAACATCTTTGCTGCCAGTCCAAACGTATCTTTTCACCATCAGTCTGTTTACCTGCATCTGTTTTCTGCCAGTTGAATGCATTTTCAGTCTCCATTGACTACATACACCTAATTGCTGAATTCTTTGCAGTTGAAGATGTGTCCCATTGGGGTTTTTGTTTCTTTCTTGCCTTATTTTGTACTCTTTGGGGTTAATGTCATTCAGGAAGGCTAAATACCAATGTGGGAGACAGTTTCCCCATAAAAACTGCCATAATAAGTGTCTTTTTTGTCTAGGAGCTTTTCATGACCATACGTCTTGTTCATTCATTCATCCCGAAAACCCTTCACAGTAGACTTTCATCCCTTTCCTTGTATCTTCAGAACCAGTGTCTTAAGCTCCCTACTATAGATACAATGGAAGGAATCTCCCACTGTGAAGGTCAGCCATTAGGGAAGAAGGTGAAAAAGGTATGGCCAGCATCTTCTGCTGTCCAGCCTCTGCCAAGTGTTTCTCCCAAGATCGTTACAAAGCCAGAGGCTCACCCAGCTGTGTTGTCGGATTTCTCTGCTGTGACTGTGTTGGAGGCTGGTGGGGATCCGGGTGGCAGCATGTCCAAAGAGGCTTTGCAGGCATCCATCTCGGACGTTCAGGGAGAACCACTGTTTATTTTTTTCTGAGGATCCCCAGGGGAGTTTCTCCATTTTTAGCTCGGAAGAAGTTCCTACTATGGTTCTCGACTGTTGTCCTGGGTCCTAACCTTCTTAGTTTTTTGGAGGGGCATTCCCTTAAAAAAGAAACAAAAACTTAAACATGTTTCTTCTGCTCCTATGGATCCACAAAGTGACTTGCAGGCTTTTACTCAGGGGCTATTTACTGCTTTAATGTCCTTAAAGCCTCCTCAAGAGGTTTTGGTTTCCACTCGTCCTTGGTCCTCTACTCCCCTTAAAAGGCCTAGAGAACAGGATTCTTCTGAGGATAAGTCAGATTCTGATGAAAAATCCCTGACTTATTCTACTCAAATTACTTCTCCTTTGGACTATGGGTCAGAGGAGGAAGACTCTATTAGTCCTGATATCCCTTTTGAGGAAATTTCCTATGGGGACACACACTCTAGGATGATGGATTTTTTTTAAGTGGGATTGTGCTCAGGTCTCTGATATCCATAAGAGGTACTATGAGTTGCTGCAGATGGAATCACCTAAGCCTGCGGCTATTCTTCCTGTTTTGGCTGTTTTGCTGGATGTTTTTTCTAATGCCTCTCAAGTGCCTGATTCTCTGCCTCTTGCTCCCAAGAAACCTGACAGATTTTATAGGTTGCCTGAGGATTGTTCTCTTTTTTTATATAAATGTCTGCTGCTGACCCCTCTGTAGTGTCTATAGCCTCTGATAAGCCATCTCAATTGCTTCCTTCACCCACGTTATTGTCTTCTGACAAGGACAGCAGATCTATGGAAAGGCAGGGTAAGAAGGGTTACACTTCTGCTACCCTAGCTTTTAGGGCTATTAATTATCAGACCCATATATTTAGGTATGTGCTGGCTCTTCTGTCTCAGGCCTGTCAACTTATTTCTGATTTTACAGTATCTGAAGGTAAAACGTCTTTCCTTTTCTTGCTAGGCACTTCTTCTCATGTCATCCGTCATTGTATTAAATGTAGCTTTGATATGGCAGATGCCTCTTCTAGGGCTGCTGTTTTTGGTTCAGTGATGAGGAGGTATTTTGGCTCAGGATTCAACTTCTACCTGATGATATTAAGGCTAAGTTGATGGATGCTCCTCTGGATTTTAAGCTTTTATTTGGGGAGGCTGCTGCTGGTTTATTTAAGTCCCTTCAGGATAAGGGTAAGACCTTACAATAGCTTAAACATGTGTTTGTTTCTCCTGTGCCTAAATTTCAGAGAAACTACCCTTCTAAGCCTGCCTTTGTTTGTAGGCAATCCCGCCCTTCTACTAAAGGTAAGAAGAGTAGCAAACAGGCTCCTCCTGCTAAGGCTCCTCAGTTTTCAGGGACTCCAAAGCCTTCCTTTACAGACAAACCAGGTGCTGTATGATTATCTGTCCCTTCCCAGCCACATTCCTCTTTCTCTTTCTCTTCCTGTTTGGCTTCAGATCACTCAGGATTTTTGGGTTCTGTCAGTCATTTGTCAGGGGTACTTCATGGTGTGGAAATCCCATTCTCCTTTTATGAACATTCCTCAACCTCCTCAGGAACAACTTCCCTTTTCCCAGAGGTTCTTCAAAAACTCTTGACTCAGGGTAGTATTCAACAGCTGTCTATGTCCCACAGGGGGAAGGGTTCTACTCCACACTGTTCCTAGTTCCCAGGAAAGAGATCACTTGGAGACCTATTTTAGACTTGTCTCATCTAAATACTTTTCTAAAAGTGCCTTCTTTTTTGAACGTTGCCCATTCAGATTCTGTTTCCTCTCTTGCTCTCTCATGCCTATATGGTGTTTCTGGATCTCAAGGATGCTTATGTTCATATTCCAATCCATCCTCTTTTCAGGAAGATTTTGCATGTCTCTGTTGCTTCCTGGTATTTTCAGTTCTCTGCTTTGCCCTTTGGCCTTTCTATTGTCCCAAGGGTGCTCACCAAATGCCTCGCTCCTGTGATTGCTTTTTGCAGGCTTCAAGAGATCCAAATATTTCCTTACTTGGATGACCTGTTGATTCAGGCGTCCTCTGCAGACACCCTTCATTTTGCCGTTTCCCTTCTTCAGAGCCTGGGGTTCACTATAAACTTCAAAAAGTCTTCTCTGACTCCTTCACAGGATCAGGTTTTTCTGGGTTGCAGGATTCAGATGGTGTCAATGCTGGCTTCCCTGACCCCTCCAAAGACCTTAACTCTCATTTCTTTCTTTCACGCTCTTCTTCCTCTGGCTTCCATTATTGCCGGGGAGTTTCTGAGAGCTCTGGATTTCATGGCATCCACCATTCTGATGCTCCCTCTGGCCAAACTTCACATGAGAAAGTTTCAGTGGTTTCTGAAGTCAGTGTAACTTCAACATCCTCTAGATGTTGCAGTTCCTCTTCTTCCTTGTCTCAGACAAGAACTTCACTGGTGGATTCAGCAGTTGTCTCTGAATCCAGGGATCCATTATAGTCCCCCTCTTCCCTCTCAGGAAGTGTTCACAGACACTTCAGACATGGGATGTGGGGGGGCAACATTTGGCTCCATAAAAGTTTAGGGGATGCGGTAGACTTATCAGAGCACATCAGTGTCAAACAGATCAAAGCTCTTTTGCTACTCTTTAGGCCTTTTATCCTCTTTTCTCTCCAGGTCCTCCCAAGGTGTTCACAGACAATACCACAGTGATGTGGTATATCAAAAAACATGGAGGATCAAGATCTTATCTTCTTGCTGGTTGGCACTTCTGGTATGGGATCTTGCTGTCAAGTGTCAAGTGACTCTACAGGCAGTTTATATCCCTTCCTGTCAGAACATTGTGGCAGACACTCTGAACAGGTCCTTAACTAAGCCCCATGAATGGATGCTTCACAGGGATGTATTTCTAGACATTATCCACTAGTAGGGTACTCCTCAAGTGGAACTTTTTGCCTCCCCTCTGAACAGACAATTTATTCTGTTTTGTGCCAGAGACCCAGGTCCTCTGGTGTGGAAGGTGAACGCTCTCTCATTTTCTTGGTAGGGGATGTTTCTTTATGTATTCCCTCCCCTTCCTCTCATTCTGGAAGTCCTGTTCAAAATTCAACAGAATGCTCCCAAAATCTTGTTGGTGACTCCCTTTTGGCCATGACAGCACTGGTTCCCTCTTCTTCTGAATCTAGCTAGAGGTAATCATCACAAGTTACCTCACAGGGTGGATCTACTCTCACAAGATAAGAGGTCTCTCATCCATCCCCACCTGTCTATGCTTCAACTGACACTGTGTGTGATAGGATTTTGATTCCTTATAGACACCTTTTTTCTGAGGACATGCTGCAAGTTGTGCAGGAGGCCAGCAAACCTACTACAAGGAAATCTGATGTATCCAAATGGAAGATGTTTTCTATTTGGTGTCTCTCTCGTAACCTGGACCCACTTACTGTGGATGTTCCTTTGGTTCTTTCTTATTTGTGTGAGTTGCTCAATGCTGGTTTGGCCTACTCTTCTGTTAAGGTCCACTTATCAACTATCTCATCTTGTCTGCCTTTTTGTCTTCCTTTAGCTTAGCTTCTAGCTTTGAGGTGAAACAATTTCTTAAAGGTGTCATTAATATTAGACCTCCCAGGAAGCCTGTTCCTCCTCTCTGGGATTTTAATTTTGTTTTGGAGAAGTTGACTCAGGCTCCTTTTGAGCCTGCTACTTCAGCTTCCTTGCAACATTATTCCTGGATGACTGTTCTTTTGTTAGCTCTTAATTCTGCTAGACAGGTGTCTGAGTTACAGGTCTTTATAGCTTGTCTTCTTTTTCTGATCTTTTATGAGGGCAGAGTTTCCTTGCACAATAACCCTTCTTTTATGCCTAAGGTGGTTAATGAGCTATCACTTAATCAGTCTATTAATCTGCCTACTTTTTTACCCTCTCTGCAAACTGACAGTGAGAGGGTGCTGCATACTTTTGACATGCATATACAAATGAAGGTTTATTTGGATAAGACTAAGGCTATTAGGCTATCAGTTATTTGTTTCTTTTATCCTGGATCTTTGAGACTTGCTGTATCCAAGCAAACTATTTCTTCTTGGATTTCTAAGGCTATTTATTTTTGTTACACTTTTCATGGCAAGATCCTTCCCTCTTCAGTCAAGGCTCATTCTGCTAGAGCTGTGAACTAATTATATTCTTGAGGCAGCTACCTGGACTTCTCTGCATAACTTTACCAAACACTACAAGTTGGATTTTATCTCTACAGCTAGGGTTGATTTTGCTAGTGCTGTTCTTCATGGATTTTAGGGGACTCTTCTGCTCCTTCCCCCTCTCTAGTTTCATCTTGAGCTTTGGCACTTTCCCATATGTTAAGAATACTGCAGCAGTGAATGTAAGGACATAGTACAGTTGTGTAAAATCTTACCATAACAGTAGATGTCCTTGCCTTCATTGCTGTAGTATTTGCTCCCTCCCTCCATCCCCCAGTCCTTTGCCTTCCTGGATGTACAGATTACCTCTTGGGTTCCTTGGACTGGTGTTCCTACTAGGGCAATCAGTTCTGACTATGATAGGCTTGAATGTCACCTTTATGCCCTAAGCTAAGCAAGGAGCATTTGCGTGATGTTTGGCGTACCTTTAAAGCAACAGAAATTGTTGTTTAACTGGCCGGATGCTGGGCTTCCACAGCAGGAAATCCCATATGTTAAGAATACTGCAGCAGTGAAGGCCAGGACATCTACAGTTATAGGTTCATAGGTAGGTACTAGGCTATCTGCCCGAGGGCATTTTTAAGCCTAGCCAGAGTGTGTCGGCTTTCGCCGCCCCATTGATTAATTAATTAACTGAGCCTCTGTCAAGCAGAGCCAATGAAGTGATCCCAGGGGTGTATTTTCTGTTACCCATCCACTCGTCAAAGCTTCTCTTGAAGAGTGTTAGTGAGGGGCTCTGCCTAATGTAGTTAGGAATTTTGTTCCAAAGCATGTGGAGTCTCTGTGACAGGAATCTATCCCTCCAGCATCTTCTATTTATTGTTGTGGTGAGGTTTAGCTCACTAGATTGCATGGCTCGCAGTGACTTGGATTTCTTTAAGTGGATCATGTCCATCAGTTCTGAGTTGGACATGGCTTTGTAAGTCAGGCAGAGATCACCTCTGAGTAAGCGATATGCCACTGAGTACAGCTGGAGTTTTTTCAGTCGGGCTGCATAGGACATATGTTTGAGGCCAGTAATACTCTTGGTGAGGTGCTTTTATGGTCTTTCCAGCTGTTGGAAGTGTCTTGTGAGGTACATCCCAAATGGGGCATTGTACTCTATGATGGGTCTGATGAGTGACGAGTAGAGGGGCACTATAACCTCTTTATTTCTAGATGTGAACCCTTTAGTAATTAGATGAGCCACATAGAAGGATTTCCTAACTACATTGGCAATATGATTGCCAACCTGGGTCCCCAGATCTCTTATTACCTCTTCTGTATTAAGGGGGCTGCTGCCTATGTGGTAATTTGTGGGTGCTTTGTTCTTCTCAAATGGGATGACTATGCATTTTTTGGCATTTAGCTTGAGGCCATGACTTTGACACCAGGTCTCTGTCTCAGTAAGGCCTTTTTGAAGGATGTCCGTGTCAGCCAGACAGTCAATTATGGCTCCCCGTTTGCAGTCATCGGTGAACTTGGTTAGCCATAGTCCTCTTGTGTTTGCCTGTACATCTGAGAAATATATGCCGAACAGTAGGGGTCCCAGAATCGAGCCTTGAGGGACACCTCTTGTGACTGGTTTAGAGTCGGACCTGGAGCCCGCTATTCTTACCATGTGAGTTCTGTCTGTAAGCCAGTTGGCAACCCATCTTGTGACGTAGGGGTTTATGTTCAGGCAGGTGAGTTTTTCTGTAATACCCGAGTGAGGAATGGTGTCGAATGCCTTGGCGAGATCAAGGTAGGCTGTGTGAACCACCTTTCCCCTCGTCTATGGCCTTGGTGACTGACTCGAAGAAGTCAACCAGGTTTAGTAGGCATGATCTGCCCTTAACAAAGCCAAACTGGGTCGGGTCAAGTGTTTGGAGGTTCCCAATGTCTCTGTTAATGAGTTCCATGATGATGTGCTCCATAGCCTTGCAGACCAGACTAGTCAGGCTTATGGGGCGATAGTTACCAGGGTCAGTTGTGGCCCCTCCTTTGTGGAGCGGAATAACCGTTGCTGTGCACCAGTCTATGGGCATGTAGTCTGTGGAGAGGCTGAGGTTGAACAGCGTGTTTAGGTGGGGGGTTAGTTCGTTCTGTAGTTCGTGCAAGATGCAGCCTGGGACACCATCTGGCCCCATTGATGCTGTGTTTTTGGCTTTTGAAAGGGCTGTTTTCACCTGTGCTTCTGTGATTTCTGGGACACTACACTTTTCTGGTATTGTTGTGGGCCCTTTTGAAGGTGAGAGGGAGGTGAAGTTTGCACTGAATCTATCTGCCAGGATGTTGGCAATATCAGTAGGTTCTGTATATTGTGTGCTATTTTGCACTAGCTCAGAGCATATCTGCGAGTTGCCACTTAGATTCTTGACATAGCTAAAGAAGGCTTTGTGGTTATCTTTTGAATCCTTGGCTATTTTTCTTTCAAAGTTAGCCTTGGATGATTTTATGAGGGACCTTAGTTTCTTACTGATACTGATCAGGGATGTCTTTCCTTCTTGGGATTTGCTTTTTTTCTGAACTAGTTTCCTCCTTCTGTTGTATAACCTGTTTATGGCAGGGGCTCACCAGACTGGTTTCCTTCTCTTAGGGGAGTGAGTCTTGGTCTTGCTAGGGATGGCACAATCCATGCATCCTTGTAGGTGCTCATAGAGTGCAATTGTAAAGGATTCTGCATCTTGGGCAGTGTTATCCTTTAGCATGGGGGGGGGGGGGTGTGAAACTTACCACCCCTGCCTTAAGTAAGGTGAAGTTTGCTTTAGAAATGTTTTTCACTGTGGTTTCCTTGGTTGGAGGTGGTGGTGGGGTGTGGACATCCAGGGTGATTAGTTTATGGTCTGATCTAACCAGTGATGGGTTCACCTCTGGTACGGAACACCTGTCGCCCATGTTGGTGATGACCAGGTCCAATATGTTGTGGTCTCTGGTAGGGGAGTTTACCAGCTGTTCCAGGGCATTTGAGTTGATAAATTCCAGGAAGCACTGAGCCTGGGAGTTTGTACTCAAGTAGTCTTCCCAGTTAATGGTAGGGTAATTGAAATCGCCCAATGTCAGGGTGTTCGGTAGGACCTTCATGTTTTCCAGTGTCTCCAGAAAGGCGGAGTGGTGGTCCAAGGTCATGGAGGGTGATCTGTAGCAGGCCACAATTTGCACTGCAGATTTGCCCGATATTAGTTGCACATGGATGATCTCAGAGGTATCATGTTGCACCACTAACCTGGAGGTTTGAGTATCCTTGATGAATATGGATACACCCCCTCCTTTTGTGCTTCGGTCCACGTTCTGTGGCCGAAATGTGTGGTATGAGTTGTAGCCCAGTAGTGCTGGAGTGCTCTCTGGAGCCTTGAACCAGGTTTCAGTTACTGCACAGATGTCGACGTTCTCCATACTTAGGAGTGCTTTGAGTGCATGCATTTTGAGAGTTAAACTCCTGGCGTTGAGTAGCATAACCCTCATTTTTTTTACTTGTGCTCTTTACGGTGGTGGGTTTGAATTTTGAGCCTTGCCTAAAAAAGGCACTATGGGGGCAGCAAGAGCCTTGGTCAGTATTCGAAAGCCAAGGGGTGACAGGTGCAAGCCGTCTCTTGCAAAGCAACGCGGCTTGTCGAGCATGTCATCCCAGGCTGACAGACACTGGATCCCCTTTGAATGACACCAGAAGCTTAGCCAATTGTTGAAATTGATCATTTTTTTCTTTATACTGAGGTATCATTCTTGGTGAGGGCAAGATGCTACTCAGGGTCAGGGTCATACCTGCCTGGGCTACATGATCAGAGAGCTCTTCAATGTCTCTTTTCATGTAGTCCAGGGAGGTACATTTCAGGTCATTCACACCAACATGAACAATGACAGAGTCATATTTGTACTTGTTCTGGAGTGACCTGAGTGCTTGTGTTATGTGGCAGATTCTGGCTCCCGATAGGCAGCTAACAGTAACCTTCTCCTTGTCCAGCCTAGTGAGTGGGGTGTCAGTATGCCTGACTATTGAGTCGCCTATTACTAGTGTGTTAGGTATGTTATTTCGCCTTAAGGGCTGTGATTGTGCGGCACATTGATTTCGTGTTTTATGTGTTGTCTGGTTTGTGATGGGAGGTGCAGGTTTTGTGGGTGTCTGCTTTGGAGCTCTCTGATGCTTTTGCAGGTTTTTATTTAGAGCCTTCGAGTATGATTTTGTGTATTTATGTGTATTTTTTGCCAGTTCTGGTTTAATAGGTCTATGTGAGGCTGGAGGTATAGTGCAAGTGTTAACCTTCTCCTCATGACTGTCTGTTCCAGTCTTGGGTGGAGAGACCTTAGCCTCCAGTTTGGCTGTATAATTGCATCTCTCACATATGTTAGTGTTTTGTGGTAAGAGGAGGGGGCTGTCTGTGTACATGAGGCAGTTGTAACATTGCCTCAGGATACCCAGATTCACCAGCTGGACTGGAGAGTACACCTGAAGTTGCTCTTTGGTCATGCCTGAATAGTAGGATGAGCTGCTTAGTCACTTGGTTGGTGAGGGGTGGATAAAGAGTCTTGCCCTGCTGGGCAGTCAAGTGTCGGGGTATATTAGTGCTTGCTATTAGGTCTGAGCAAGTGCTGGACTGTAGGATGCTTTTTGACTGCTTAGGTTGAGAGTGAGACTAGTTTTAAGTGAAAAACTGGAGAGGAGACTTAGTGGAGCCGGGAATAATTTAACCCTACCTAACCAGTGCTGCCTGGCGCACAAAATTGTGCAAACGTGTTTTTTAAACTACTAACTTCTGGGCTGGAACCACTCCTCCAGGGACAGATGGCTGCTCAAAGTTCCCCTCTCTCACAGGTGAACAGAGAAACTTCCTTCTATCCAAGTAAGGTATGGGCTACTCAGAAACTTGTCACACAGCCCTGAATTCAGCACTAGCCTGAAAACTGGACTATAGTAGCTTAGAAAGGTGGGAAACAAGAACATTTTTTTTGAAAAGATAAGGCAAAAACAGTAAAAAGTACACTTAAAACAGCTTTAAACGACTACAAGCGATCAGAAAAGGCTATCACACTTAGTGTGTAGCCTACAACAGTTAAACAATTTATTTAAACAAAAAACAACTTTTTAAAAATGCAGGCAGTCAAATAAGTACAATATGTGAAAAAAACAAGCTTTTAAATCACAATAGGTGCTGACAAAATCAGCGTTTAGGCGGAAAACAGTTAAGTACAGCAAGAAAATACAGAAAACTGATACTCAATCACTCCAAAGTCTCTCTTTTAAGCTAGAAGGCCTATATCAGTTTAAGGCTTTCTAGTGCTTTCCAGTAGGTTATTTACAGGAAAGATGGGAAACAAGCGCAGATGTGGTCTTTTAAACCAGAAAGTTGAAAGAGATGGACAATTTATTTTTATTTATTTATTTGTATTTGTTTAACCAGGATAGTCCATTGGGCTCAAAAACCCGTTTTCAATGGAGTCCTGGGGAGAAAAGCTCCACATACATATTTAACAGAGAATGAGGATATACATAGACATTACATGGGGTTCAACATGAGAAAAGTAACAAGTACAGAGGAAATACATATACATTTGATGGGGTAAAACATAGTACAATGTACGTAATAAATCATGCAGAAAACAGCTGAAACAAGGCAATAAGAGTTACACCAAATTAAAAAACAAAAATATGCTGCCTGGTGTTCGTATAATCAGAGTAGTCAGAGCTGAAAGAGTTACAAGATGAAATAGTAGGTTATGAAGGGTGAGAGCAGGAGCATTGCCATGAGGAAGATAGATAAGAGTGGAGTGAAGGATGGGAGGCTTGTGATAGTACGAATAGAGGGAGGAAGGGAGTTCCATGAGCGTGCTAGAGAGAAGGACAGGAGGTTTTGTCCAGGAGGGTGGTGGGGTCTGTGTATTTCTATGAGGTTTTGATTGTTTGATCTTAGCTGTCTTTGTGTGTGGTGCATTTTAAAGGTAGAAGAGAGTGAGGGGCAGAGGGATGGCTGGAAAATCAGTTTGTGAGCATATGTGAGTTGGGTATATGAGAGGTAGTTGGGTAGTTCTAACCATTGTAGTTGGTGGAGTGGTTCACAGTGGTGTATAGATGATTTGTTAGAAGTGGCAAATTTGGCAATTTTATTGTAACAAGAGGATAGTTTGGTTTTGAGGGAAGATTGGAGGTTAGTGAGAAGGGGTGCTCCATAGAGAAGGGAGGGTAAGAGAAATGTAGTTGAGAGTGTAATTTTGGTAGCTGGGCTACGAAAGCGATTATGACGGTAGAGCATTCCAAGTTTTTGGTGTGTTTTTTTTATGTTTTTTAGCAGATGGGAGTGGAATTTAAACTGGTCATCGATTTGGACTCCTAATAGTTTGGTTTCTGATACAAGCTCAAGGGGAATGTTATTATGGCTATAGATGGAGAATGATTTAAGATCGATGTTAGTATTTTTTGAAGGGTAAATATCATGAGTTTGGTTTTAGTAGCATTAAGGGCTAGATGGTTGTCTTTCATCCAATTTTCAGTGGTGGAGAAGGCTTCCTGGGTAAGCTTTAGTAGAGTTGGTATGGATGAGGCAGTGCAGATGATTGTGGAATCATCTGCATATTGAATAATATTAGCTTGAGGGATAGCGTGATAAAAGTCATTAATGAAAATATTGAAGAGAAGGGGCCCAGGATGGAGCCTTGTGGGACACCTGTAGGGGTATTTAGAAAGGAGGAAGTGGCTTTTTCCATTTGACTGCTTGTTGTCTGTTGGAGAGATAGCTGTTAAACCAGTGGAGTGAAGTGAGAGAAAGGTTTAGATTAGATAGTTTAGTAAGAAGTAGGTTATGGGATATAGTATCAAAGGCCTTGGAAAGATCAAGAAGAGTGGTAGATACAATGAGTCCAGAATCCCTAGCTTTGTTAACAGTTTCGAGGAAAGATAGAAGGGCTGTCATAGTACTATGATGGGGTCTGAATCCATGTTGGGTGGGGGTTATTTGATTGTTGTCCAAGAGGTGGGGAAGGAGTTGAAGGTGGATACATTTCTCCAAGACTTTAGAAATGGGAGAGAGGATGGCTATAGGATGAAAATTGGAGATGTTAGTATTATTTCCACCTTTGTGTAGAGGAATAATATAGGCTTTCTTCCAGGATTCAGGAACAAGACCTTCTTGGATAGAGCGATTGATGAGGATGCTGATAGGGAGGGCAATGGCATCAGCAGCAATACTGAGATAGTATGAGGAAATGTTGTCAGGGGCATTGGTGCCTGGTTTTAATTTCTGTAGGAGTTTTCTTATGGTAGAAGTAGGAGTAGGTTTAATTGAGAAAGGGTGTGATTGAGGTGGGGATGAATGGGACAAAGGAGTAGGAGGAGGAGATTGAGGTGAGGGTGAATGAGACAAAGGAGTAGGAGGGGGATGTTGGTTGGCAGAAGAGGAGGTATTAGGTGAATTGTTGTGTGTAAAAGAGGAAGTAAGTTTAGAAATAGAGTCTATGAAGAAACAATTGAATTGGGTAGCAAGATCTATGTCCTGTGAGTCTGGGCTGGGGTTTGGGTTTTCTATAGTACCAGGTTTTAAGAGTGAATTTATACTTGTCCAGAATTTTCGTGGGTTAGTTTTATGATTGTTTTGAAGGTGGATAAAGTAATTTTGCCGGTCTATTGAGATATGTTTTTGCACTGAGTTACGTATAGTTTTGTATTGATTGAGGTTTGAAGTAGATTTGTTTTTCTTGTATTGTGTCCATGTTTTGTCTCTGAGTCGCATGGAAGTAATTATATTTTTTGTTAGCCAGGGGGCTGCTTTCCTTTTTATTCTTTTGGTTATTAGGGGAGCATGATTATTTAGGATGTTTAGGAAGGTAGTGTTAAAGTGGGATACTGCATTTTCGAGTGGGAGGGTTTTTAAGGGAGTCCAATTAATAGATTTAAGGTTACTAGAAAAAGCTTCAGGGTTGAAATTTTTATGGAATCTGGTAGTTATGTAATTGTGAGTAACTTGTAAGGGAGTTGGAAGACGTGTAGTGAAGATGGGAAGATGATCACTGAGGGGGTCAGGAAGGGTTCCACTGTCAGTGTAGTTATGGGGATGGGAGACTAGAATCCAGTCTAAGATGTTGCCCCTTGAGAAGTCTTTGGATGGCCTAGTTATTGTGTTGATTAATTGAGAGTATTTGAAAAGGTTGATGTTGAGGGGGTGTGTAGGTGACTGTATGGAGGACCAATTAATGTTGGTATCTCCCATGATTATAGTTTCATTGTTAATGTTACTTGATAGCCAGGAGAGGATGTTTTCAAGTATTGGGATATTATCTCCAGGGGGAATGTAGAGAGAGGCTATAGCAATGGATTTGTGTGTATTTAGTTGGAGATGAGCTAGCAGTAGTTCTGCATTGGAAAACTGGGGAATGGTTTTGTTGTAAGGTGTTAGGCATAGGGAGGATGCATAGAGTAGAGCTACTCCACCACCCTTTTTGTAGGGTCTGTCTAATCTAATGATTGAGTAGTTTGGTGGTAATATCTCGGCATCCTTAATGTGGGGTTTTAGCCAGGTTTCAGAAATGGCTAAGATGTCAGGTTTGTTATGGAATATCCATGCATGAAGGTTAGGGATTTTGTTTGCTACGCTTTGTGCATTAAGAGAAGTGAATAGGATGGATTTATGATTTGAGGAGTGGTTTGGACCTGGGTTAGGGTGTATATCACCAGATAAAAGTATTGAAGTTAGAAGTTTGGTTAGTAAGAAGAGGTATTTGGGTTGTTTAGTTTGAATAGAGTGGGTGGTAGGATTAGACGGGGACATGAAGAATAGTGAGGGTGTGATGACTTTATGAGGAAGGATAATTTTATAGTGGAAACATAGGTTGTTGCAGAGGGGGTAGAGGTTAGGAGAGATGTGGTTATTGTAGTGAGGTTCTATTGTATGGAGATGAAAGGTGGTATGTAAGTGGGTAGAATGGTTGATGAGAGAGGGTTGTGTAAGAGAGTAGAAATAAGTGAGGCTGAGAAGGAGTAGCAGTTGAATTGGGTAGGATGAATAACTGAGAGACATGTTGTGTTGATGAGTTCTAAAATTATATCGAGGAGGATGAGGGAAGTTGTCATGTGAGTATAGAGAGGGTGGGGTGGGAGGGATGGGAAGAGGAAGGGAGGAGTTTGATAGTTTGGGAGGAAGTAGGTGTGGTTTTCAGGCTATAAAGCTAGATGTAGTGGGGTGGGTGGGATTTGGGGTAGGGTAGGGAGCGGAGTGAGCCAGGCGAACGGAGCGGGAAGAGACAAAGGAGTAAAATGTGGAGGGAGACAATCAGTAAAGAGAGAACTAACCAACAGGTAAGTCTGATGGTGGGAGTAAGGTTGATTCAAAGGTGTGGGGGAAGAGAGGCAGGATGCAAGGGTAGAGGGCACTGAAGGCAGGCTTTCTTGGGGAGAGAAGAAGAGGTGTTAAGGGTATCAGGGGACTAAGAGCAGCGTGACTAGGGGTCAGGTTACAGAAAGCTTACAGAAAAGATGTGGGGAATACAGGGCAGAAGTTAGTAAGTGTGAACGGTTACAATGAGGGGTAGACAATTGTAAATCAGAAAGCTGTCTTAATAGAAAGTTAGTTCACGAGGCGCCACCTGGTGGCCAGTTATAGTATAGCAATGGACTTGTCTAGGAGAGTAAGGGGGACTTAAGCGCAAAAGAGAAGGAATAGGTAAAGTAAGGGGGTTAGAATAGTAGGGGAAAAGGTTGAATCTGTAAAGGGAGGGTAGGCTGCTGGCTAGCCTGCCTGAATAGTATGCTAGGACTACTAAACATACAATCCTGGTTAGAAGCAGTTGCTTAATATGTAACCCTTCAGAGTAGCTGTCAATACATACTGCTCAATGTCTTTACAGAGGTCAAAGTTTTCAGGGAGATGCTAGGTGGTTTCACTTAATTGCCCTAATGTTCAGAGACTTCCTGAAAGGGACAATGCAGGTAGCTGTTGCAGGGACAAACTGGAGCACAATGCTGGTGATATAAGGAGAGAAAGAGAAGATAGGAGGCTTAGAAATTCAATAATGAGTGTACAGAAAGAGTTGTTAAAACACAGTTTAACTTCAAGAACACCTTAAGCAACAGTACTTTATGGTTATAACAGACTAATATAAATCAGTCAACAACAGGAGAAAATGTATGTTGCAAGCACAATTAGCAAGTCACGCTCAGCATTAAACACTTTAAGCAACAGTAATGTATGGTTCTAACAAAATAATATAAAGCAGTCTACAACAGGAGGTAAATGTATATAACAAGCATAATTAACAATCTACACCCAGCAGTTCTCTTTGAAAAAATGATTACATATGTTAAAAAAAAAAGAACTGTTACAAGAAAAATAGCTAGACTATAATATTGAACTTTACTAGGTAGACTTTGAAAAAAAAAGGGATATTGGTACGCAGGGGAGAGCTGTTCCAGACAGCTGTGCGCTAAGGAGTAGCGCTCAGTAATGCAAAGTCTGATTACAGGCTATGGGATTACTGTTGTGATATTCGTTGTGGGCTAAGAGCCTAGCTAAACCAGGTTAGGTAAATGCTGTTAGCCGTTGTAAACGTAGCGACTACTCTAGTAGGTCTCAGTTGCAGGGTGTAATAGATACAGGTGAGAGCTGTTTTATGCAACTGAGCAATACAATATAGAGTTTCGTGAAACACGATGTATACCAGCTAAGGGATTAAATACACAATATACATGCAGTGGTATTAGATGAAACAAACAAGGTTAATATATAGTGTAGGTAGCAAAATATGCCATACACATTGGAATAGGGGCCCTTAAAAAGCAAAGCTAGTTAGGGTGGAGCAGGTAGCAGGCTCCGTTGCACGTGGACCACGCTAATTATGCAGCATGGATTATCAGAGAAGGCTCAGTCGTCCGAACTACATGGGAGTCAATATCTATCTACCAACAACGATCTATAGGAGCCTTGTCTTGATGTTCCCGAATGATCAATAAACTACAATTCCTGGGCCAAGAACCATTCCTCTTGTGGTAGACAGGCTACCTAGTACTTACCACTCCCACTGATAAGCTAGAAGGCAGCACTCCAACACAAAGGCTTGGGGGGCTCAGAAGCTTACAAACAGTCCTGGATACAGCAAATCTGTACCTGGACTAGACTAGTTATGGGAGAGGTGGGGATCAAGCGCAGGCATGGGCTTTAAAACCAGAAAGTTGAGAGAGATGGAAAAAACTGCCCAAACAGCCAGTAGCTGCAATTTCTGGGCCAGGAACCACTCCTCTTGTGGTAGATAGGCTACCTAATGCTTACCACTCCCACTGATAAGCTAGAAGGCTTCCCTCCAACACAGAAAGGCTTGTGTGGCTCAGAAGCTTACCAACAGTCCTGGATACAGCAACTCTGTATCTGGACTAGGCTAGTAACAGGAAAGGTGGGAAACAGCGCAAGTGCAGCTTTTAAACCAGAAAGTTGAAAGAGATGGGGAAAAACTGCCCAAACAGCCAGTAGCTACAATTGCTGGGCCAGGAACCACTCCTCTTGTGGTAGATAGGCTACCTAATGCTTACCACTCCCACTGATAAGCTAGAAGGCTTCCCTCCAACACAGAAAGGCTTGTGGGGGGGGGGGTTCAGAAGCTTACAAAGAGTCCTGGATACAGCAAATATGTACCTGGACTAGATGGTAAGATTTTACACAACTGTACTTTATATTTTAGTAATGATGCAGTAAACATGAAAGAAATGAAATACTGTATAAAACTTAGTTGTATTTCCAGTAAATAAATATGTAAGAAATGAAATACTGTATAAAGCTTGTTTGTGTTTCCAGTAAATCATAGGTTCATTGGTGTGTACTAGGCTAATGGCCCTGGAGCCTTTACAAGCCTAGCCCATAGAAGTGCCCTGGCATTGTGCCGCCTGACGTTAGTTCCCAGTGCCTCTATCAAGTAGAGCCACTGGAGTGATCCCGAGGTGAACTTTCTATTTCCCATCCACTCATCAAGATTTCTCTTGAAGAGTCCAGTGTGGTGCTCTGCTTGAGATGTATGGGAAGTCTGTTCCAGAGCATGGGCAGTCTCTGAGTTATGAACCTATCCCTCCAGCATGTTTTGTTTATTGTGGTAATGAGTTTGAGGTCTCTTTAGCGTGTGGTGCAGAGGGACTGGGATTTCTTTAGATGTAGCATTTCTAAAAGAGCTGGGTCAGACATGGCTTTATAAGTTAAGCAGAGATTGCCTCTTAGTAGACGATATGAGACAGAGAATTGCTAGAGTTTTTTGTGTCTATCCATGTAGGACATGTGTTTAAGGCATAGGATCCTCTTCATGAGGTACTTTTGTGGTCTCTCCAGCTGTTGCAGGTGTCTAGTGAGGTACATGCCAAATGTGGCATTATACTCTATGATTGGTCTAATGAGGGAAGAGTAGAGAGAAATGATGACCTCCTTCTTCCTGGATGCAAAACCCTTGGTAATGAGATGTGCCACATAGAAGGACTTTCTGACCACAGTGGCAATGTGGTGGTCGAAGGAGAGGTTACTGTCAAGCTGTGTCCCCAGATCTCTTATAACGCCTTCAGTGTTCAGTGGGCTCCCATTGATGTGGTAATTAGTGGGAACTGAGTTTTTCCCAAAGGGGATGAAGACGCATTTTTTGGCATTAAGCTTAAGGCCATGGTTTTGACACCAGTCATTGGTCTCAGTGAGGCCTTTCTGTAGGATGTCTGCATCACATGCAGAGTTAATAATGGCTCCCAGCTTGCAGTCATCTGTGAACTTGGCCAGACAAAGTCCCTCAATGTTGGCCTGGACTTCTGAGAAGTAGATGCCAAACAGGAGAGGATCCAGGACCAATCCCTGTGGGACTCCACTCGTGACTTGGAGTCCACTACTTTCACACTGTGGGTTCTATCTGTGAGCCAATTTGCAACCCACTTAATGATATAGGGGTTGATGCCTAGTTTAGTGAGTTTATCAATAATTCCTGAGTGAGGAATGGTATCAAAGGCCTTGGCCAGATCGAGGTAGGCTTTATGAACTGTCATACCTTCATCCACAGCTCTGGTGACTGACTCAAAGAAGTCAACCAGATTGAGCAGGCATGATCTACCTTTCACAAAACCAAATTGCGTGTGATCTAGAGTTTGGAGATTCCCTATATCCTTGTTAATTAGGTCCATGATGATGCACTTCATAGCCTTACAAATCAGACTCATCAGGCTAATGAGGCGATTATTTCCAGAGTCTGTAGTCACTCCTCCCTTATGGAGAGGGATGACTGTAGCAGTGCACCATTCAGTAGGGTCAAAGCTTGAGGTGAGGCTGTGAGTGAAGAGGGCACACAGATGTGGTGCTAGTTCACTTTGTAATTCATATAGAACACAGCCAAGGATATTGTCGGGTCCCATGGAAGCTGTATTCTTGGCCTTGGACAATGCAGCTTTAACCTGTGCTGCAGTAATGCTGGGTGTCTGTTATTCTTCCGATATTGAGATTGGTACTTTATGGGGGGAGAGAGGGGTTTAGTTGTCACTGAATCTGTCGGCCAGTATGTTGGCAATATCTGTTGGCTCAGTATAGGAGGTACCATTGTGCAGTAACTCAGAGCAAATCTGGGTATTGCTGTGGAAATTCATGATATAACTATAGAAGGCTTTGTGGTTGCTTTTAATGTCTGCCACAATTCTGCCTTCATAGCTGGCTTTAGAGATTTGATGAGGGATCTCAACTTTTTGTTGAGGCTAATAAGGGAATTTTTCCAGTTTTGGGACTTCACTTTTTTCTGCAACAGTTTCTTCCTTCTGTTGTAGTGTTTATTAATGGCAGGGGGACACCAGATTGACTTCCTTTTTTGGAGGATACTGTCTTGGTTCTGTTGGGTATGGCTAGTTCCATGCATTTATGTATGTGTCTGTACAGTGCATTGGTGTATGATTCAGTAGTCATACATCTATTTTCCATTGGCATGGGTGCAGTGAAGTTTGCCACCTCTGTTTTTAGGAGTCCAAAGTCAGCTTTGGAGAAGTTTTTCATGGTGGATATCTTTGTGGGGGGTGTGGATGAGATGTGGATTTCCATGGTGATTAGTTTGTGGTCGGATCTAACCAGGGAGGAATTGATTATTGGTGTAATGCAACTGTGGCCCATGTTAGTAATAACCAGGTCAAGGATGTTGCTTCCTCTAGTGGGTGTAAGAATGAGCTGGTCCAGGGAATTGGAATTGATGAATTTCAGGAAGCGTTGGGCCAGTGCATTGGTGCATGAGTAGTTTTCCCAGTTGATATAGGGGTAGTTGAAGTCACCTAGTATGAAAGTGTTGGGTTGGGTCTTAATAGTTTCCAGGGTGCTTAGGAATGTGGAGTGAGAGTCTTGGGACATGGTTGGGGACCAATAGCAGGCTACGACCTGACTCACCATCTTACCCAATGTTGGTTGTACCTGGAGTATCTCAAATGCATTATGCTGGGCTACTAGTCTGGAGGTGTGCATATCCTTTATGAATATGGAGACACCACTGCCTTTGGAGCATCAGTCCATGTTCTGGGGCCGAAAGGTGTAGAATGAGTTATAGCCTGGAAGCACAGGGGTGCTTTCTGCTGCTTTAAACCAGGTCTCTGTTATAGCACAAATGTTGATGTTCTCCATTTTGAGGAGTGCTTTGAGCGAGTGCATCTTGAGATTTAGACTTCTAGCGCTGAGCAGCATGACTCTCAGATTGCATTTATTTATAGCTGTTACCATGGTAATTTGGTCTTTGGAACACCACTTAAAAAAGGCAATATAGGGGTGGCAAGATCCTTAGCCAGTACTCAGAAACCCAGGGTGACAGATGCAGGACACCTCTGGCAAAGCATCAAGGTCTGTCAATCATGTCATCCCATGCAGACAGATACTGGATCCCCTTAGAATGACACCAGAAACTTAGCCAATTGGTGAAGTCAATCATTTTCTATTTGTACTGTGGTATAATTCTGAGTGATGGTAGGATGCTGCTCAGGGCTAGGGTCATACCTGCCTGGGCCACATAATCCGAGTGCCTCACCATGTCTCTTTTCATGTAGTCCAGGGAGGTGCATCTCAGGTCATTCACACCCACATGGATAATGACAGAGTCATACTTCTACTTGTTTTAGGTTCCCGTAGTGTGTGTGTTATTTGTTGGATTCTGGAACCTGATAAACAGCTGACAGTTACCCTCTCCTTATTCCACCTAGTGAGTGGGATATCAGTGTGCGTCAATATTGAGTCACCTATGATTATTGTATTGGGCAAGCTGTTTTGCCTTAGGGGCTTAGGTTGAGGGGCACACTATGTAGGTGAGCTATGCGTCTTGTGGTTTGTGTTGTGTTGTGGTGGTTGAGTGTGTTTCTGCCTTGGAGGTCTCTGCTGTTTGGGTAGATTTCTATTGAGAACTTCTGTGAAGGTGAGTGTGTGGTTTGTGTTTTTTATGTGAGGGCTGTGATGGTGGGTGTTCTGGAGGGCTATGTGTTTCATGTGGTGAGGTACAGGTGTTGACCTTCTCCTCTTGACCAGCTATTCTGGTCTTGGCTGGAAAGTGCATGGCTTCCAATTTGAATAGATAAGTGCCATCTCTCACAAGTCTGAGTGTTGGGAGGTAAGAGGAGAGGGTTGCCTGTGTACATGAGGCAGCTGTTACACTGCCTCAGAATGCCCAAGTTCACCAGTTTAATTTTTGCAGCAAATTTCCAAAGAAATGTCTGAAGATATACACATTGGCCAAGTTTTTCCTTAAAGAATTACCTTAAGCAGTATGCAGTGTAAATCAGAGTTAAGTGACTGTGGAAACAGGAAGCTTTAATTCAGATTTTGAATCAAACATAAAATACATGAAACAGCTGTTCACCAGCAGCAGTTACACTTTGTTTTCTGAAGTGTCCACAGATGACTTTTTGGGCTGAGAGCTCTATACCTCTCAGCCTCTTAGCACAAAAAATCTGGACTGTTTCATGCCAAAAGTAATGGGGATACAAAGGTCCAAAATCAGGAAAAGATTTTAATTATTGCCATAATAAACTCAGAAAATTGCTAGTCTAACAGGTTTTGCATCAGCACACATTTTCTGAAAGATATGAAGTCTGACACTGAAATATCTGTTATTATGTAGTGACTTCAGTCCTCATTGATTTGTCAGAAAACCACAAGTTTCATTAGGAACAGATCAAAAATATTAGGCAAAAATCTGGACATTCTGTGAAAAATCTGGACATCTGAGAGGTATGGACAGCTCATCTCTGGATTTATTGCCTAAGAGTTTCCTACAACTGATGAATGTTTTAATAAGTCAGAGACAGATAGAATATAGACAATCTTTTAGTCAATGATTAATAGTAGGACCACTATAGCTGCAGACAGTGTTTTTGTGAATGCATTCCGTCTATTTAAATTGTTTTTGTAAATCTTTGCACAAGTGTTTATTTGCTGTATATTTAATCTTACAAAGGTAGTTTTATTATTTACTATCAGTAGTTTGTGGTTGCTGGTATATTTTTTGGTATATAAGGACAATCTCTTAACTTGTTTTCTACCTTACAAAGAGTGCCTGCTTAAGCAGATCATTGAATAAAGGAGTCAGTGATTTGTTTCTTTTCAAGGACAGTCATTATCTAATCCATGCTGAATATTACTGATGGTATCCTGAGTGTTTAAAATTGAGAGATGCCTATTCGCATTTATTCTTCAAACCAACAAAGCCCATTTTTCACACAAGACATCCCTAATATTCTCATTTTTCATAATGCTCGCAGTTTGTTAGCCAGAAGTTTCATAGATCTTCACAAAACTGGTAATTGCAACACAAAAATTCCTCATCAAGGTATTAGCAATCAAATGGACTGGTGGAAAGAATTATTCAGTCCATGAAAATGTCATGTGACATGTGTTACCAGCTCCATGTAAAGAATGTTATCTTGCTGTCCTTGAGTCCAGAAGCACTTTATTTCAACAAATATAACCATCACTTTCATAATTCCTTAGTTAAAGGAGACCCAAGTCTTTTATTCTACTTCTGCCAGAGAAAATATAAAATGTCCAATCAGCTTGACAAAAAGCTCATCAAAAACAAAAGTATTACTATGACAGAGGAATGAAGATACTGTTAGCATGGAATCCTGAAGAGATTGTGAGAATCCATAGTCCAACTAACAAGCGCTTAGCTTGTTAGGAAGCTGTAATAATTGGTCATGCAAACATTTGGAGTTTGTACATTGTTCAGATAAAGGAAGGCTTCATTCTTAGATATAGTCGCATTGCATTCATCCCATCTCGGTGTCTAAGAAATTGTCAAGCCTTGAAGTGTCACAGTTATAAACCCAACAGACTTCTTGAGATATATATTTATTGTAATTACGAAGCTGTATCAGTAAATATCTCCTTCACAGGAATGGACAATACTATCATACCCAATGTTGATCATTTATATGACGTGACTGCTAAATATATTATGACATCATCATAAAGTAACAAGATTTGGTAAATGAGGCAACTCTTTATCCAAATGAAATGACTATATGCCATGATAGCAAAGACTGAGTTATGTACCTGCCTTGTAATTACTGGAAATCCTTAGTGCATATCAGTTAATGCACTAATGTTTTTATAGGTCTATATTAGATTGGTGAAACAGCATTACAGCGAAAGTCGTTTCTCCAACACATATAGACTGAAATCTTAAAATAGTGAAAGCTCATGTCAGCGATTTTTTTCCCAGCCTGAGCCGTGACATTGCTCTTTACCCCACTGTAGTGTGATCTTGGAGTTGGTGTATTTAGTTAGTTATGTTTTAAATTGTGTATATCAGTTTTTGGTGCTGGCGATTTCTTTCCCAGGGAAAGAAATCGCTGTTTTAAATGTTCGCGGTTTACTGCAGTCAGTGTTTACGTGTCGCTGAAGAGGCATTCGATGTAACGCCTCTTTAAGCATTTAATATAGAACTTGTTTTTATATGTATATATGTGTGTGCGTGTGTGTGTCTGTGTATATATATATATATATATATATATATATATATATAATATAAATATATATTATATGTATATCATGTGGCATCCCTAATATACCACAGAAAAGTATAGTGCATATTTCTCTCTCTCTCTCTATATATATATATATATATATATATATATATAAAATATGTATATATATATATATATATATATATATATATATATATATATATATATATATATATATATATATAATATATATATATATGTTATATATGTGTGTGTGTATGTATATATATATATATATATATATATATATATATATATATATATATATATATATATATATATATATATATATATATATAGGGGGGCACTACATAATCCTGAAAGCCCAAAAACCTGAAACCAAAATCTTGAAAGTTCAAAATACTGAAAACAATGCTTACTATATTCCAGCACAAGTGCATACAGAAACAAATAAAAGACAAACCATTTTACTCTTCTCCAAGTATAAGCAGGGGGAAAAGACACCCTGCACCCTTCCTGCTACTTAAATATATCAACTCAGAGATTGCACTTTGTGTAATGAAGTGCAATCTCAAAGTTGATATATTTTAGTAGCAGAGGATGTGAGTGGCGCAGCCCCCCACATGGGGAGTGCAGGGGGGGGCGTGCCCCCTGCTTATAATTGAAGAGTAATATGTTTCTGTATGTACTTGTGCTGGAATGTAGTAAGTGTTGGTATCCTGTGTGTTTTCAATATTATGAGAGTCAGTATTTTGAATTTTCAGTATTTTGAACTCTCAAGATTTTGGTCTCAGGATTTTGGGCTTTTAGAATTTTGTAGTGCTCCCATAGATGGATATAAGTCTACTTGAATAGACTGGAAATCCATTAAAACGAGTCTTACTTGATTGTGACGATAACACAAAAACCTGACTTTAACAACATTTCACATCACTGGAATTTTAATCCAGGAAAAGCAGTTGGCTAACATTAAAAAAAACAAAAAAACACCCAAGTGGGGGGAACTGTCCCCCCATCCCCCTAACTAAATATACTAACTCCGAGATCGCACTATAATGGGAAAAAGGGCAGATTTCCCCATTTTGGCCAACTGCTTATTTTCCCAGATTAAAATTCCAATGATTTGAAAGTCATTAAAGTCAGGTTTCGATGTTGTCTTGATCAAGTAAGATTTGGTATAATAAATTCTCAGTCTACTCAAGTAGACCCATCTATAGGCCCGGGGAGATAAGCTCCGTGCAAAACAAAAAAAAATAACAAAAACATTTATATTTACAATGATGTTACAGGTTAACACAGAATTATCAAAGAGGTCTGAATACCTCACATTGCAAAATGCAGGTACAATACACACACACACACACACACACACACACACACACACACACACACATATATATATATATATATATATATATATATATATATATATATATATCTACTGTGGTGGTGGTGCTGTGGTAGCGTTGTCACCTCACAGTAAGACGTTGTCCTGTTCGATTCTCAGCTAGAGCGTCTTCTGTGTGGAGACATGCGTGAATGGGCATATCTTCGTTGAAGGTTGTGCGTCAGGGCTGGCAACTTGGCACGTAAAAAATCTACTGCCAATCATTAGCGGACCGGAGTTCCGCTATGGCGACCACTAACCAGGAAAAGCCGAAAGACACAACAATATATATATGTATATATATATATATATATATATATATATATATATATATATATATATATATATTTTTTATTTTATTTATTTATTTTATTTTACATTTGTTGACTGGGCTAGTCCAACTGGATATATGTCCGTTTTCAGTAGAGGCACGGGGAGAAAAGCTCCATCAGTTGTACACTTTTACAAAAAGGCATAAATGGTTACATAAGAAAGATAGCAAGTAAAAACAATTAATATAATCAGATAAAAAAATATATTGGCATAAAAGGTCACATGACATCATAGCAAGTTAACCAGATAATATAAAAAAAATTTTTTTTTTTTTCTTTTTTGTTAACAAGGGTAATGGTAGAGAGAAGAGTTGGCATTAGTCTGGATTAGTGCAGGAGCAAAGCCAGTGTTTATTGAGATAAATTTTTAGTTGATATTTGAAAAGTTGAAAAGAGGTTAAAGAAGTGATATCAGAGGGTAGTTTATTCCATGTTTTTCCAACAGAGTTGGAGAATAAACTGACACCTGCATTATTGTTAGGTTTGGTAATATTAATCAGAAGTTTATTTGAGGAATGTAGCTGTTGCAGGTTGTTGTATGGAGAAATAAGGCTAGTAACTATTGGTGTGTTGGTTGGCTGATATAGAATCTTATAAGCAATTAAGATCTGTTGAAGTACAAGTTGGTTAGGAAGTTCAATCCAGCCTAGTTCTTTTAGGTTCAAGCAGTGATGAGTTCTAAAAGGAGATCCAACAGCGAATCGAGCTATGTTATGATAGGATGTTTCTAGTTTCTTCATGTTGTTTTTGGAAAGATTAGTGTAAATGGGGGAAGCATAGAGAAGAGTGGAGATTAGGTGAGATCTAGCAATGGTGGACCTTGCTGTGGGTGTTAGGAAAGGTTTGATTCTGTAAAGGGATCCTATTTTTTATTAACTAATTTTATGGTGTTATTGATGTGAGAGTCGAAGTTGAGGTTATTATCAATAGTTATTCCTAATAGTTTTGTGGTCAAGTCAGGAGAGATGAGTGTTCCGTCAGTGGACGTAAGAGTAAAGTAAGGTGGAGTCGATTTACGAGTAGGTGAAAAAAGTAATACTTTTGTTTTCTTGGGGTTACGGAGTAGACAGCGGTAAGAGAACCATTGTTCTACAGCACTAAAAGCTTTTTGAGTAAGTGACTGGAGTTCTGTTTGAGAGTTAGCAGTACAGATTATAGTTGAGTCTATATATATATATATATATATATATATATATATATATATATATATATAGACATTCTTTGTATAACCAGAGCATTTAGCTTAAGGGGATAGGTGTTGTAATGTATATACAGTATATTTTTAAGTAATTCCTTAAAACTAGAGTGTACATGGATGTCATGAGAATGTTCTCTTGTTCCTTTCTTGGCTTCCATGATAGTAAAGAAGGTGACTGTTGTCATACCGATCACATGGATGTCTATATCTTACCATCAAGCAGGTAACTTCTGAGAAAGGAATCTGAATGCACTGGCCAAGACCTTTATTATTTTTTTTATTTAATAAGCAGTAATCAGTGAAAACTTTTTTTAATAAAATATGATATAATCTTCAAATACTCCATGCGCACAACTAGAGGATGTAAGAATTACAAAAAGTAGAGTGTAGTCCAATAAACTAATCTGTTTAAGAAGATCAGCTCCTTTGTGCAATGCCACGTTTCTTATACTTCACAGTGGTGAACAAGCTATAGCATTCAGAGTGTCTTCTTGTCAGGATGATAAAATCAGGCACTGTAAGAAACAAATCAGCAACATGTTCTGAAAAAAGGACTTTATAAGAATGTACATTATAGAAGTAATGGTGTATCCTAAAAATCTGTAAGGATGCCATGCCTTAATAAAAAAGTATATTTTGTGGAGAAACCTACATGTTTTTGTAGCACTCTATAAGTCTTGTTACACAAAGTCCTTATTGCAAAGAGATGGCAAAACATTAGCTCTTTTTGCAAAGTAGTATTATTAAGAAAGACTCCCTTTCTTCAACCACCAAAATGCTATTGGCCCTGTCAGCTTCATGGCATAGACAGATGAAGTCCCAAATACACAGTAGGTGACCTGAGTTTGATTAGTGACTCAGGCACCTATACGTGCTGGCCAGAGAGGGTGGGGTAAACAGCTTTCCCATCTCAGGGAGGAGAGACAGAGGCAGGACTTAACAAACAATGTGACCTAAAGTGAGCACTTGGCATTACACAGTAGAGACTGTGCTGGCCAAACTGATAGGAATTCATTATACAGATGTTTGCTTCCCCTTGGGGGGACTGCAACACTTGTTTCAGTAAAGCTGCTGATAGGGAGGGGTGCACTCCCAGTGGGGGAGATGGTAGGATTCTTCCATGACCAGCAAGCTGGTCCTGTCCCTACCATCCAACTCTCACCAGGGAATCGAGAGCTGACCAAGACTCCTGGGTGGGAATGAATGGACTGTAATGCTCTCACCCAGTTGAGTCATTACTGTTTAAGTGTTTGTGACCAAAACTATGATTTATTACCTCTCTATGTTTTTGCAGAGCAGAGCATTGCCCAGGTGCTTTTTGTTTCATAGGAATTCATGTTGACACAAAGCTGAAAGAGTCTGTCTTGGGAGGGAAAGCTTAAAAGGGACATTTATTCCTCTAGCTTGTCTATCCCCACAAACATGGATGGGGAAGTAAGACTCATCAGTCATCCATGGATTGAGGGAGGGCTTATTCAAATTGTGTTTAGCATTCATGAGCTGAAGACTCCTCTTTGCTCAGTCTGTTAGATGACTCTATTGAAGAGGAAGAAGAAGGCTAATGATGATGATAGTAATCCACATCATCACCAGCCTTGGAAAATGCAGCTTTGAAAGAAATCATCACTGTCACTGCAACTGAGCATGGATTCTTGTTTCAAGAGGAGGTCATCAAATTTCAGTTGCTCCTGAAATACGTGCATGCGATTCAGTTCTTTAATAGTATAGCCATTTTGGTCCTTTACATCTAGCCGAATCAACTGGAATGTTCCTGCATCACATCTTTCTTGGGCTCTGCTTTCACACTTACAATGAGGTTGATTTAAGGACATACACCTAAATATTTGGCTCCAGATTATACTGCGTCAGCTTCCCTTTTCATCAGCATAGGGTTTATTTTAATTATTGTCTTAGGTATCATGCATATTCTGTGATGAATCTGTTGATTTGTTTGAACCCTTTTTCTGTTTTGTACAACAGAGCTGCCCACATGCAGATCTTCAGCAAGGTAATGACCCTCAATCAGGGGTGTAGCTAAGATTTTCAAATTTGTACTCACAGCTCTCACACTGCTGCCCCCCTCTCCAAGCAAGCTACAGCTTCATATAAATTATTTTCTCTTTTTCTCAGTTGTCACTGCCTGTCAAATCACCCTTCTGTTGCTATGTCGACTCATTTATTCCTTCATATCCAGGGTCTCAGCTTATGGGGGGGTGTCCTGGATTTTATACTCAGCTGAGAAGAGAGGTAGGATCTGGGAGTGGTGCCATCATCCTACATGGCCACCCCCCACACACAAACACACACAGTGAGAGTGAATAATGAGAGTGGAAGAGTGAGAGAGAGAGAGAGTGATCCCTGATAGCAGCAGCACACACACACACACACACACACACACACACACACACACACACACACACACACACACACACACACTGAGAGTGGAAGCGCGAGACCCAGCAAGCGATCCCAGGCAGCAGTTAGCAGGTTAGCAGCTTGTGTTACAGAAGTTTCACTTCTAATATGCGTGGTGGCCATGCACATATTTTTTTATATTTTAATTTTTTTTCTTTTTTTTTTTATTTTACACTTGCTAAACAGCAAAAGTGTTGCATAGCAAGTGTAAAATAATGGCAGCCATTATGCTACTTTCAGTCTGAGCTCCATGGCAGCTTGATATGCTGCCGTGAAGCAGCAGACTTGTTTTTCAGTGGGCATTATCTGTAGATTAACGACCTGCTAGAGAATGTTCATTCTCCAGTCAGGGTGCCAATCTACAGGTTGCCCATTCTCTAATATAATTTACATATCATTATCACCTACTTAAAGGACAATTAAGGGGTAGGTATGAAAAAATTCACCCTTTGTTAAAATCCCATTTTAGATGCAAATGCCAGTGCATTCTCAAATCCTTGTTTTAGAATATATTTTTAACTAAAGCACAGGACTTCTTCAGGGCCCAAGTCAGGGCTGTATCAAGGTCAAATGGGGACCTAGGCATCGTAATGGATTGGGTTTCCCATAGACAGCCCCCTCACAGCCATTCCAGTGTCCCATTAAGTGGCTATTTCTCCTCATTTACCATAAACACTGTTCACACCTCTCAGTGTGGATATTGTTTTCTACTTTTTTTCTACATTGATTACAGATATTTGGATTTCATTTAAAACTTTAATTTCACATTTTTTAGCACAAACGCTGATAGACATTTGCTAAACAAAGCAATACAGTCTCACAATGAAAACCGCATTAAAACTTCTCTGCCTTTGAAACTCAGATTAATTGAAACCCACATTCAAAGAAAATGCATCTGGCTAGTGGTGGATTAAGTTAACTTGATTTCAAATCACAGGCCCCTTGCACATGTTTAGGACCATACAAACATACAAGAGTTCTTTGATAAACCTTCCTGATTGTATTATATTATATCCCTTGTATGACACAGCATCACTTGTTAATGCATGTTTTAGATTCATAGTTTTGAACATTTTTCCAGTAAGCAATGAAACAATATAAAATATATAAACCAGTAATGGCAAAACTGCCCAATTTAGAAAATTTCAAGCACAAAAGGCCAGAAACGTTAAGCTGGTTATATTGCAATAGGGAATGGATGGCAAACTGATAACATGTTTATAAGTACTAGGCATCTTATCCAAAGAACATACTCAGCACTGCAGCACCCTCCCGCTTAAAGTACAATGCACTGTCAGCAATCCATTTACATGCTGATGGCGTAGAATCCACAGCCTTCACAAATAAGCATGCTATCTGTTGTGCTACTAAGCTTTTCAGTTCTATATCACAATACTGATTTCATTTGCAAAACAAAACAGTTGCACGTTGCAATCAGACTTAGCAAGAGCAGCAGTATTTTCTTCCCTTGAAGATCATAATTTCTTGAAAATACACCGGAAACTCAATTACCTGAAAAGTACTTAACCTGTAACTCAAACTCGGTTCCTTGAAAGTGTACCAGAAAGTCAGTTCTGCCAAAAAGGCAGCAAGGTAGTTGGGGTAGAGGATTCACGCTCTTGTTTTCTGTAACTAAGGTACAGGTTTTGAGCCTGAGTAAATTACTAACCACCTGATATCCCTAACTAGGGTATTTCACTCACACACACACACCCTACTTACCTCTTAGTGCAACAAATCTGGACAAAACTTAAAATAAACAGGGATAGGTTTTAAATAATGCTCTCATGAACTTAAAAAGTTGCTAGAATAAAAGGATTTGTGTGAGCATGCATTTTTCTAAAGGATATGAAATCTGAAACTCAAATGTCTGTCACTATTTAATAACTTCAGTCTTCAATAATTATTTAGAAAATCACAAATTTTATGAGGAACAGACAAAAAATATAGGCAAAAATCTGGACATTCTGCAAAATCTGGACAGTTGAGTAGTATTCTACCTACCTACCTCTTACACACACACACACACACACACACACACACACACACACACACACACACACACACACACACACACACACACACACACACCAAACCAAACCTTTCAACGTCTTAGAGCAACAAAGCCATAATAAAAGTGAGGCAAAGGCCCAAAAATGGGGACATTTTTAAATATTCCTCTTACAAACGTAGAATGTTGATAGAATAACCAGTTTTGCATCACCGTGAATTGTTTGAAGGGTATGAAGTCTGAAACTCTAATGTCTGTCATTATTTTCCAACTCTAGTCTTTAATAATTTGCCAGACAAAACCAGACTGATAATAAGAGGTAAACATCTGGACATTCTAAGAAGAGACTGATAATAAAAGGCAAAAATCTGGACATTTTAAGAAGATTTGTACAGTTGAGAGGCATCATCATACACACACACACACACACACACACACACACACACACACATGCAGCTATCTACATCACACCTACCTATCTTCCGCTTTCATGCAAACACACACACACACACACACACACACACACACACACACACACACACACACACACACACACACCCCTACCTATCTACTACTTTTACATGCACACACACACACACACACACACACACACACACACACACACACACACACACACACACACACACACACACACACACACCTACCTATCTACCTCTTGCATGCACAATCGCTTACCTACCTACCACTTTTACACACACAGAAACCTACCTCTTACTTGCCCATCAGTAGTCCACTGTCCAAACGTCTTCTTGTATTTGAATTTCACACGCACTCACACACCGCCACACTCACACACACACCTCTTACTTGTCTGTAACTTGGTCCTCAGTCCTGTATTTTTCTGTATTCAAATTCCATGTGAGTGGAAGACGAAGATATAAATAGGTTGCACAGTCGCAAAAGGCATGTGTGGACAGATGCAAGGGGTGTTCTTAAAGAAGAACACCCTTTAAAAAAATACATAATTTAAAAAAAAATTAAAAATGCTACCCCCTCTTCTAAAGAAGTTGTACTGAAATCAGTACAGTGAGTATGCCTCCTGGTGTCCTTGCCCTCAATTAGAATGCCTGCTGTCTAATGTGGGACTCTGTGAGAGTGAAGGGCAAGAATTTAGGGGAAAGAGACCGCCAAAAGAAAAAGAAATTCCCTCATTATTGTCACAGCATTCTTATTCTTTTTTGGCCTCTAAGCTGCAATGGCGCTGCAGTATCCCCTACCCCCATGCACACTGAATTTGAAACTGTTATCCATTAAGTCTGACATATAAAGAGGTTGCAAGGGGTGCTGGTAACCCTGACCATGAGGGATACAATTGATCCCTAGGATCCATATAGATGGAGGATGAGAGTCCAAGTAGACTTCAAAGGATTTTTCCTAATGTAGATAGCAAATACTGGATGTGTGATATGGAAAAGAGAAGTAACTGAGAACATATTTGTTAGGAATGTAACAAGATGGCAGATTTTAAACATTCCTTGCAGACTAGTTTATGGAAAGTGTCATATATTATTCCCCATTCACAAAGGCGGGATCTCCTATGAACTGTCAAACTACCGGCCAATTGCTATCCTATCCCCCCTTTTCAAGCTTCTGGAAAAATGTATCCACACTCAGGTAATGCACTTCTTATCCTCACATAACCTCCTCTCCCCCACACAGCATGGTTTCTGCTCAAATCATAGTACAACTACTGCTCTACTCTCCTTTACCAATCAGGTTAACCAACTAAGAAATGACAACAACTTCATATCAGCCATATTCTTACATCTATCAAAAGCATTTGATATGGTCTCCCATAACCTACTCTTAGACACTTTGTCCACCTTGTCCTTTGCCCCCTCCACTACTTCCTGGTTCAAAAACTATCTCTCTGATAGAAAACAATCAGTTAAATGGCAAGGTAATCTATCACCTCTATTACCAACTACTATAGGTGTTCCTCAAGGATCAATACTGGGCCCTCTACTATTCACCATTTTCACTAACAAACTGCATACCTCAACCCTGCATGCATCACTTATACAGTATGCAGATGACTCCACACTAATCTGCTCAGCCCCATCCATAGCCACTCTTCAAAAGCTTACCCAAGAATCCTTCTGCTCCTTGTAACAATGGATTACTGATATCTAACTTATTTTAAACCCCAACAAGACCAAACTACTACTTTTTACCCCCAATAAATCCAAAACCACACTTCTGACCTTCACTACCATCTCCAAAATGGTACCACAATCTCCCCCTCCCCCCATACTAAGCTGCTTGGAGTTGAAATAGATAAGGATCTAAACTTTAATGTGCATATCTCATAAACCATTACACAGGTACATAAGAAATTAGGTACCTTATACAAACACAAACAGTTCCTATTGGACCAAGCACAAATCTCCCTAGCCCAAACCCACCTCCTGTCTACCCTAATGTATGCATCCCAAATCCTAATTCATATCAGGAAAACAGACCTGAACAAACTAGAGTCATGTTACAATAAAATTGCAAAGTTCGCAAATAACTCCAGTTTAGAAGTCATCACTGTTTTGCCCTAAAGCAACTACACTGGTTAGAACTCCCTCAGCTAATTAATTATCACCAGCTAGTACTCACCTTCAACATAATAAGGAACCCTCAGAAAACCCCAGCCCTAAACCAACTACTAAACCAATATTCAGCAAATCGTCTACGCTCTTCCAACAAAACTCTGCTCTGCATATCCAAAACCAATAACACTGCAGGGAAAGTTTTTTTCTCTCACACCATCGCTAGGGAATGGAATAACCTTCCACAAAATATCTCCTCAGCACCATCCATCTCACTTTTCAAGAAGACACTTAAGTCACACCACTTGCAATCATGGCTCTGTCCTTGCATCGTATAAATGCTTTCCTGCTCTCCTCCAAATCTTGCCACCCTCATCTCTTCACTGCTTACCTCAGCTAATTTGTAGTACTCATATAATATCTCCCAAATAGCATCATTTTTTATTGCATCTTTTAGTATATGCTTTGTTCTACCAATATTGACATCCAAGGTTTTACTATGTATATACTAAGCTTGCTTAGATCAAACTAATGTATGGCATATCTCCTTGATTGTATATATGTCACTGTACAGAAATATTTTGTTGTTTGTTGGATTTTTGTTGTTTGTTGGATTTGTGTTGTTATTGAGCTTTTCTCCCCGGGCCTTCGCTGTAAATGGATCTTGTTCCAGTCGGACTTTCCCGGTAAACAAATGTAAAATAAAATAGTTTGTCAGAAATGTTGGCCGAACAAAATAGCTGTAATTAAAGAAAATATTCTTCTGAGATGGGATACAGGATATGATAAAGTGCCCAGACATAATAAGACCTAACTATATCTAATGCTATTGGCTGCTAAAAAAAGCAACTACTAGAAAATGGAAATCAGAATTTATACCAAATGTAACAGAAGTTCTGAATATTGTAAAAGAGATTAAATAACTGGAAGTAGCATCTTTAGAAAAGGGAAGGAGCAAATTTCATAGAAATAAATGGAAATTGTAGGAGCAATATATGTAAAATATGTTCAGAAGGAGGAGTGAGGTTTAGGTGAAGGCAAGAAACTGAGCTTTTTATGTAATGCCAAAGTGCATCAAAATTATTAAAAAGAAAACATATATGTATATTTCATGATGATAATAATGGATCATATTATACTGTGACTAGACAGCTGCAATGAGAATTCTGTTGAAAAGAAAAACTTTAATGCAATTAGCATTTCCTCTGATGAAGACTTGATGTGACAAGGTGGAAGCGTTAACTGCATTAAAGTTTTTATTTTCAACAGAATTCTTGTTGGGGCTGTTTAGTCACAGTATTCTAGCCCTTTCACTTTATTTTGTTATCTTAAGTGTTGCTATTTGGTGGGAACATGTTATTATGTTTTTTCTCATTACTACATTTTTCCTTTTTTGTTAATATGTAATATGTGATGATTTACAAATGTTCTTATAAAACAAACGAAGAGGAAGACATTGCTAAACTATGCTACAAAGAAATACACAAATAATATCAAAAAACAAGAAAGTAGACAGATGGGACTTAATAGGCAACTACAGACATCTTGCACACCCCACACAAAAAAAAAAAGTTAATGTGTAATGTTTTTCCAGAATCAGAGCAGTACAACTGTTCCAGAGTTAATCCATACCTGAAACCAAATTGTCTACAGAAGTTGTGTGAAAACATTAAAGGGTATGGGATAGTGGTTTATGGGTGGTCAAATATACATGCACTTCCTAGGTTATTCTAGAATTCTGGTAGACACTAAAGACTGAAAAGTTATTAAATTCTTGATTTCAAAAGTATAGCAACCTTTTATGTTCAGAGTAGATCAGAGGTAATCACGATGGCAGCTCACAATATAATGCAGAGAATCCTTTTTATGCGACATAACATTAAGTTTAATTCCTTCTGAGTATGCGTGCAACCTGATCATTCCAGCAGTACTTTCTAGATAATTTAGAATACTCCCATAAACCCCATTTCCACATCCACCAGTCCAGAACTCTGTGCTACAGCATTAAATATCACGGCAAACCTCTCTCTCCTTTATCTTTAACCTCTCCCTAGCTACAAATACTATTCCTCATGTTTTCAAATACTGACTTATCATCCCATGCCCTGAAGTTAACAATCCATTCTCACCAAATAATTATTGACCAGTAGCTATTATTTGTCCACTAGCCAAAATCTTAGACATAATTAGTTGGCAAAAATACTTGATTATGCTCAAACTTAAGATATCATTTTCAATAAATAGCATGTATTTACCTAAATATAGTATTATCACTGTAATACACACCCTCACAGAACACATTATTTCAAATATGGAACATGGTCTTTTCATTGGAGCTATCTTTCTAGATTAAAAAAAAAAGTTTTTTTTTTTTTTTTTTAAACAGGAAACATCTTATTAAATTGTCAAGAATGACATAGGCAATCATATATTTACTCGCAGACCCTCTTCAAGCGCAACCTTGATGAGTGGATGGGAAACTACAAATTTATCCCAGGGGTTCCACCTGTGTCAGGTGCTAACTGAGGTTTCTTTCTTGTGGATAAACTCTTGGCTAGGCCTGTAAGGGCCCCAGGGCTATTAGCGTAGTACCATCCTATGATCCTATGAATGATATAAATGAAAACAAACCATACTGACATAATTTTAGTTGCAAACATTATACATCACAAACCATATTTACATAGTTGTAGTAGCAAACATTATGCATCACTTATAATGTATCCAGTCATTGTCAGTCAGACATTACATAGCTCATACAAATTCTGCCTTCTTTTAAACCTCATTCCTCCTCTGCTTGTATTGTTCCCACAATTCCCATTTTTTCCTATGTAATTTGCTTTTACCCCTTTTCTAAGGATCCCAATTCCACTTGTTTTATCTCTGTTACTATATTCAATACTTCCAGTAAAATTGATTTAGACTTTGATTTCTATTTTTTAATAATTGCTTTTAGGGCAGCCACCATAATTAAACTCAGCAAGCCTTACTATGTCTAGGCAATTCTGACTCTGTATCATAGCTCAAAAAAAATTCACTTAGTTACACCAGTTTGCTCACCCAGTATCTCTGGCAGAGCAGTCTGCAGGGAATCTATAAAGTCTGCTAGCTCATTACTCTCCCAGAAAATATGTTCCCAGTTGCCTCTTTCTTCCCCATCATACCTCCAACATTTGCTGTCTACCTTAGGAAAAATTCTTTGGAGTCTACTTGGGGTATAAAAACACCTATGTAAACATATCCAAGCAAATATTCTAAATCTTCTAGAAATCTTCTAGACTTTGTTTCATATGTAGGAGACATACATATATCCCCATTGTTTATGTGTGAATTGCTTATCCAGTCTCTCTTCCCAGTTCTTTCTAACCTCCTCTGATTGATTCCTATAACTATCATGCTCTACTAATTATTACTTTTTTAACAGCAGCTTCTGTTCTAGATTCTACTAAAAACTCTACCAGTGCTGGTCATTCACTTAAGATCCACCCCCCCCCATTTCTTTCTTTTTTTGCCTGTACTCTGATATCAATCCTTGATAGGGAAGGCATTCTCAAGCCTGCATTCCAAATATATTCTTGGCCTCTTCCCATTCCATTACCTTTCCCCCTCTAATTATTTGCTCCCAATACCATGGTTCATTTTCCAGTTTTCTTCAATAAATTCCAGCTCCCTCTGTCTTATTGTCTGTATCCCTAATTGCAGTCATCCCTATCAGCAGAATCTCCTTTCTCCATTCCCATGTTGGTTTAGTTCTTAGAATACTGCTACTTTATGAATATGATTCTGCATGGTTATTGTTATTTTCTTTAAGGGTCTGCATAAAAAATTCCAGTTTCTCTTTGTTTCTAGATCTTCCCCCCCTTTTCATTATCATCATCCTTTTCACTTTGAATTATAAGTTTCTCCTTGTGCTACGTATATGCATCTTAAATGTCTAGCTCTGAAATGCCCCTTAAAATTGCATAATCCCAAACTGCCTTGTTCAGTTGGAAGAATCAGCTTATCCCACTTCACTCTTGCTGTCTTCCCATCACAAATAAAACCCTTCAGCTTTTTATTAATTGCTATCCGCAACTTTTCCTCTGGTTGATAAAACTATGCCTGGGACTAAAAACATTTTAACTGCTTGTATCTTGCTACCCATATCCAGAGCTTCCAATTTTTCAGTTTTTGTGTTATCTTTTTTTTAGTCTCTTCCCACATATCTTTAGCTGCCACACCAGAATCCTTTTTAATCCATACTCCTGAGTACTTCATTTTATCATATCCCAATAAATATGGCTATTGCTGAACCAATTCATATGTGGGTACATAATTTACAGCTATATCCTTTGTTTTAACTTCATTAATTTTGTATCCCAAAAAGATTTGAAGCTGCATCAAAATGTTTTTCCATAAAACTGAAATGTCGTTTTCTGGTTTTATCAGGCAAAAAATAATATTTTCTGCAAATAGAGCCAGCTTTTCTTGACTACGATACCAGTTATATCCTTTATTGTAATGCAAACAACAAAGTGGAAAGTGGACAACCCTTCCTGGTTCCTCTGCTCAAACAGAAATTATAGGAGAGGAACCCACCCACTTAATTTTTCGCCTCCAATCCCTCATATATTCTTCTAATCAACCTCATCTTTTTATCAGGGAATGCAAATACTCCCAGCCTGCTCTGTCATGACCCACCAACAATAGTGGTATTTTCTTATATTCATCTTCCTTCTGGATCATCAATGTTCTGTTAATGTTGTCAGGTGTTTGCCTCCCTTCTACAAAACCAAATTGATACATGTCTATCAGTTTTGACATCACCTTTGCCATTCTTTTAGCCATTATAGACATAAACACTTTATAATCATGGTTTAGAATATAAATAGGCCTATGTGAAGCTGGATCTGATGGGTCTTTTTCCTCTTTAGGTATTAACAGTCACCACTGCTTTTTTCTAGGAAGTTGGTGTTTCTCCTCATCTTAAAATACTTTTAAACAAAATCTTTCAGATCTTTATAATTTCTTCCCACCTAGCTTCCAAACTTCAACAGGAATACCATCTATTTCTGGGGAATTTTCCTGTTGATTGGTTATGCATAACCTTTTTTATCTCATCTCCTACTATCCTATTAGTAATTGAGCCTCATTTACCACTAACCTTGGCATATTTAATTCTTCTATAAACATTAACATGTGTACCTTTTCTTGATCTCCATATTTTTCTGCTTTATACAGACTTTCTAAACATTTCTGAAATATATCTAGTATCGCTACAGGATCCCTTGTTATATTCCTTTTTATTGACTCCCTAAGCTTGGCAACAACCCTTTCTACTTTCTGTTGCCTGAGTCTGCACTAAAAGTTTTTGTGCTCTAGCATTATTATCAAAAAACAGTTACTTAACAGCAATCTTTCTAAACTCATGCATATTATTGAGGTGTAACCCTTTATTTTATGTTTTGCATTCTGCAATTGCTCCTTTTTTTGTTCTGTGAGATTTCCCCCATTCTGCAATACTTTAGCATTTGTCCGTCCTTAATCTAAATAATTCTTGTTGCTTCTTAACCATATATCTCTTTTTTATTTCAATATGCTACTTTACTTTTATCCCACTCCCTAGCTATATTCTCAGAAGAAATTTCTGTCTTCTCTATTAATGCCTCAATAATTTCTTCTACCCATTCCTTAAATTCCTCTCTTTTCAACATGTAGGTGAGAAAGTGCCATTGTCTCATTTTTATTTCTTTACCCTGTGTTTTTATTTTAGTTATTATTGGTGCATGATCTTAAATAGTTATTGGATGCATATCAAAACTTCCAATTAAATACACGTTTCTATTTTGTTGTTGTTGTTTGCCTTTTGGCTTTTCCCGGTTAGGGGTCACCACAGCGGAACTCCGGTCTGCTAATGATTGGCAGTAGATTTTTATGGTGCTGAGTTGCCAGCCCGATGCCCAACCTTCAACGAAGGCATGCCCATTCATGCATATCTTTCAAACACCACTCGACCGCGGGGAAGACATGCAGACTCTGCACAGAAGGCACTCCAACCGAAAATCGAACAGGAGAGCCTCTTGCTGTGAGGCAACAACGCTACCACTGCACCACCGTGGCTACTCAAATACACATGTTCCTATAAAATATAAATTCTGTCTAGCCTAGCCCAGTTTTTGTATCTTGAGGAATAATATGTAAATTCACTCTGAACACTTACTACTGCATTCACATCTTCCATGCCAGATATTTTTATACATTTCTTCAAAAATCTGCCCTCCTTTGTTATATTTTTCCTTCTGGAAAGTCCCTATGTATAAGTAATATTCCCTGTTGAAAACTGATTATTTCTCCCAGAATTTCCTTAAGCTCCATTATAGCAGTTTTAGGTGGAATATAAATATATGCCAGTGTAATCCTCCTTCCTTGCTAGTAGCCCCTTAGTACTACATATCTATCATTATTATCTTGTTTATTGTCTTCTATCACTATTGGAGCTCATCTTGCAATTAATATAGGTATTCCTCTTTTCCTTTGTCCCAGAGGTATTCTGCTGAATAACTGTCCTGAAAACCTTTCTTTATCAAATTCACATGTTCAGATGTTCATCGTGTTTCATTGTTGCAGTCATTACATTTGGGTAATCTGCTTGCAGGTTTCCCTCAGTCGGCCTGATTAACAAAGTCTTGGGTCCTGCGTCGGTTATTGTCCCTTCTTCCATGATTTCAGGTCATCAGGGGTATAAAACATGCAGCCGATGCCATTACATCAGTCTTTCTTGCTGTGCGGTGCCCGAAGCAGTTTGCAATTGCCAGTTGGCCAACTCCTGAAATTTTCATTTTCGAGTTTCAGATCCGAAGTCTTCAACTAAAAGCTAAGTACCACGTTGGGGAAACTTTTTCTTGCTCCTTACCGATGTCAGTAAAAGTTAATAATTGCATTACCTGTGGAAAGAAAATACCTCATAAAGATTTTCATTTGTACTGTACTCCTTGCCTAGGCCCTGACCACGACGTACCTTGCTATCGGTTTTGTGCTTTATTTAATCAGTGCACTGTCCGTTGTCAGTATATTTTTGCCTCTAAATATATCAGGTCTCATTTTAATTATCCAGCAATGTCGTCGGTTAGCCATCCGACTACCGGGATTCCGAAAAAACACAAAGATAAAGACAGAGACAGGCCGCCAAGGTCCAAAACTGCCGACGACGCTTCTCCTAAGCTAGTCACCAGTTCGTCGGTACTCAGTGAGGCACTTTTGCAGCCCCTGATACTCGCTACTTCTGATTCATAGGCCTCTACTGAGACCCATTCGGAGTTCGGTATGCTGCAAGATACTTCAACAATGGAACCCGCGGATGTCTCTACCTTGGATGGGTCTGGAGCCTCTGTGCAGTCACTGGCTTTTGAGGGTGTATTCAGGCTTACAGACTTGCATATTAAATGGATGTCTCCTTCATTACTAAGGCCTAAATCTCAATGCATGCTTAAAAAAACGATGCTCAGGCCTTTATGCCTAAAAAACAAATGATAAAAATGGCTGAAGATCTAATAACTCTAATCAGGGGTAGCCACCCCCCCCCTTCTAAGAGGCCTAGGGCTGAGCTTGATTATGAATCTTCTGATCAGGATTCTGTTTTTTCTGACTCTTTTGATGACCGGAATTTGTCCTTACCTACTTATGAGGATTCTGATGCAGAGGACTCTATTCCCTCTGCTTCCCCTCCTCAGGAATTTTCTTTTGGGGAAACCTTACATACTTTAAGGGAGCATTTTCACTGGGAAAGCCAGGAATTTTCTGATTCAAAAAAGAGGCTTAGGGATTTCCTTCTCCTACCTCAGCATAGGCCTTTGGCTATTCCTCCTATACTAGACATTGTTGATGATGCTTTCTCGGAATCCAGTTTGGCCCCTGATTCCCTGCCTCCTGCTCCCAGTAAACCTGACAGATACTACAGGGTCCCTGAGTCCCACAAGTTCCTTTTCAAAAATCCTATTGCAGATCCAGAGACTTTGACAGGGGCCCAAGGGCATTAAGACTTCTACTGCTATAAATCCTACACTTTCTGATAGAGACTCCTGGGCGCTGGATAGATGGGGTAAAAAGGTTTACACTTCAGCAACCTTGGCCATTAGAGCTTTAAACTGCCAATTTCATATGTTAAAATATCAGCAACATGTTATTGGACTGCTTAAACAGAAGATGATGTTGATTCCTGACTGTGTGGAAAATAAAGACTTACAGGATTTAATGCATTCTACTGAACAAGTTGGAAAACATACTTTGCAATGTGGTTTTGATTCTTTAGAGGCCTCTTGCAGGGCTGCTGTTACTGGGTCTGTACTTAGAAGGATTGCTTGGCTTAAGGAGCAGTCTTTGCCTGATCATTGTTAAAGCTAAATTGTTGGATGCTCCTTTAAATCAGGACTGCCTGTTTGGCAACAAGGTTGAAGAAGTTCTTAAAAAGATGGAAGATAAAGCTTAATCTATGCAAACTGTTAAAGATTTTTTACAAGCTCAGCCTCCTAGGTTTAGTAGGCACTGGCCCTCTAAGAATTGGTCCTTTCCAGCCCCTTCCAGGTCTTCTCAAGCCAAACCCAGACACAGCAAAAACCCCAGGTTTCAGTCCCAGGGGACTCACAGAACTAAGCAGTGGGGGGCCTCCACTTCCAAGTCTGGAAATAACAAGACTCCCCCCCTTTGGTAAACTGTCTCAATGACTTCCTTTTAAAATTTCCAAGCACTTATCAACTGACTGGCCCTTTGGGGGGAAAGATTGCTCTTCATGCAAAGAATTAGGAACTCATTACCCAGGACAAATGGGTTTTAAATATAGTGTCCCAGGGATACAGATTTCACTTCCACACATTGCCAATGCCAATTGGGTGGCCGGACCTACCCCCAAATCAGTGGGCATAGGCCCAAAAACAAGTGCTTTCTCTCTTAAGCAACTGGTACCAGAAGAGGAAAAGGGACAAGGTTTCTACTCGAGACTTTTCCTGGTACCCAGAAAAGACAAATCATGGCATCCTATCCTGGACCTGTCTACTCTAAACACCTTTCTGGAGATTCCAAAGTTCAAGATGCTGACTCTTCACCAATTACTTCCTATGCTAGGTAAAGATGCCTGGTTGGCAACACTAGATTTAAAAGAAGCATACCTGTACATCCCAATCAGAGAATCTTGCAGAGGATACCTACACTTCAAAGCAGGCTTCACGCAGTTCTTTGCACTGCCCTTTGGCTTATCTACTGCGCCCAGGGTATTCACAAAGTGCCTAGCTCCAGTTATTGAATTTTGCAGGCAAAGAAGTATTCAAATATACCCATATCTGGATGATTGTCTAATTCAGGCAGAAAGCCAGGACATACTTTTGAATCATCTGGCCTTCATAAAAAGGTTCTAACTTGTCTGGGGTACACCATAAATGAAAATAAATCACAACTGGTACCCTGTCAACAAATTACATTCCTGGGAGCAAGTTTGAATACAACTGCCCAGATGGCTTACCTCACGCCAGAAAAGCAGATTCATTTGACAACCTACTTCAAACAAGTGGCCACAAAAACCCTGCTATCTGCAAGACAAGTACTGCAAGCCTTGGGATTCATGGCCTCCTGCATTCTTCTAATTCCATATGTAAGACTGCATATGAGGAAACTACAGTGGTATCTAAAAAGCCTATGGAGTCAACATTCTCACAGCCTAGAAACAATGATTCCTGTCATACCTTGCCTACGCCTAGAGTTCCTTTGGTGAGCAGAGGCCTGCCACCAAAACAAGGGATTACCTTTCACACCACACCCTGCCACCCAAACCCTAACAACAGATGCATCAGACTATGCATGGGGGGCTCACTTGGCAGGGAAGTGCATTCAGGGGAAATGGAACCCAAGTCAAATGCATCTGCATATCAATCAAAAAGAAATGTTAGCTATACAGAATGCTCTGATAGCCTTCAAGGACTACATTCTTCCAGGACAACTACTGGTAAAGACAGACAACACCACATAAACAAGCAGGGGGTGGTACACATTCTTACCCCCTCTGCAGACTAGCCATGGCATTGTGGAACACAGCCTTGAGCTACCAAGTGCACCTACAAGCTCAAGTCCTGCCAGGAAAATTAAATATACACGCAGACGGACTAAGCAGAAACCTCATGGACCCACACGAGTGGAAATTGGAACCAAGGATTTTCAACATGTTGACAAGCGAATGGGGGAGCCCAGATATAGACCTGTTTGACTCCCCCCAGAACTACCAGTTGGACAAATTTTGCACAAGGACTCCCCACAAACAAGCCTGGAAGGTGGATGCTCTGTCCTTCAGCTGGAAAAACCTATCAGTTTATGCCTTCCCCTCGCTGCCTCTGCTCTCCAAAGTACTACTAAAAGTCAAACAGGACAAACCATGGATGATTTTGATTGCTCCAGACTGGCCGCACCAACACTGGCACCCTGCCCTGCGCAGTGTGTCATAGTTATCTCCATGGCACCTGCCTCAGACTCCTTCCCTGCTGTCTCAGCAGGAGAACCAGATTATGCACCCTCAGCTTCCAACACTGAACCTTGCAGCCTGGCTAATTACTTAAACGCTCCCTTACCATCCCTCAGCAAACCTTTGATGGATGTCATCTTAGAGGCAAAGAGGCCTAGTACTAGAAAATCTTATGCTGAAAAATGGAAAAGATTCTGTGCCTGGAACCAATCTCAAGGGATGAGCACAGCAGCGCCCATTTTACCTCAGATTTTACAATACTTAACTGAGATGCTTCACAAGGGCCTGTCTTTTTCCTCCATTAAAATCCACGGCTCAGCCATTTCAGCTCATTATAACACAGAACCTCCCCTCTTCTCTCATCCACTGCTCAAGCAGTTCCTCAGGGGGCCAAACATTTGAGACCACCGAGGAGAGCTCCAACCCCAGACTGGGACATTAACTTTGTATTGGAGAAACTCACTCTACCTCCTTTCAAGCCAGCTGCTACTGCAGACTTAAAATTTCTTTCTTGGAAAACAGCTTTTTCCTTTAGCAATCACTTCAGCTAGAAGGGTATCTGAATTACAGGCCCTTATGGCAGTGGAGCCTTTCATCATTTTTCATGCGGACAGGGTGTCAATCAGAACCAATCTATCCTTCATGCCCAAGGTGGTATCCAGTGTGGCTCTTAATCAGTCCATTCATTTGCCAACCTTCTTTTCCAATCCACAGAACAAAGGGGAATGGATACTGCATTCCTTGGATGTGCACAGACAACTTAGATTCTACTTGGACAGGACTAAACCTCAAAGAAAATCTGAACAGCTGCTGGTAGCATTTGCTGCAGGGGCAGAGGGGAAGGCTATTTCAAAACAAACCATTTCTAAATGGATAAGCCATTGCATTAATTTCTGCTATAAGTACCATGAAAAACCATTCCCCCAGGGGATCAGACCTCACTCCACCAGGGCTGCATCTACTTCTACAGCCTTTCTCAGAGGCTTTCCTACCAGGGACATCCTAGAAGCTGCTACCTAGAGTTCTGCACATACTTTCGCCAAGCATTATCATTTGCCAATTTTCTCTAAATCCAGAGCTGGCTTTGCCACTGCAGTCTTGCAGGGCCTTATAGCTGGCCCTAATGCTATCTAAACTCCTCCTCCCTAACATAGCTTTGGGAATCTACCCAAATGTAATGACTGCAACAGTGAAACACAAAGAACATAATACAGTTGTGTACACTTACCATAAATGTAGATGTTCGAGTGTATTCACTGCTGCATTCCTGGTTACCCTCCCTCCTGCCCCCTAACTTCTTTTGGCTATACCTCTACTTTTCTTTACTATGCTTAAAAGCCTTTTTGGTGTATTTGTTTTTTTGTTGGAGGTATATCTTTGTGTTTTTATGTTTAATTGCTTCCCATTAGGGGGGCGCCTGACATCTGGGGCAAGAAAAACTGATGTAATGGCGTTGGCTGCATGTTTTATACCCCTGACGACCTGACATCATGGAAGAAGGTACAGCAACTGATGCAGGACCCAAGACTTTGTCAATCAGGCCAACTGAGGGCAACCTGTAAGCAGATTACCCAAATGTAATGACTGCAACAGTGAATACACTCGAACATCTGCATTTATGGTAAGTGTACACAACTGTACTTTCTTTCCAAATGTGTCTCCTGTAGCATAGCTATTTGCATTCTACATTTTTAATATAGCTCACTACTCTTTCTTTTTTTTGTATATATCTGTGAGACCATTAAGATTAAAAGATAATATTGAAAGGGTCATTATGTTGAAAAGTTATTATTCCCACCTTTCATTTATAACAGCTTTTTGTTAAGTATCTAGTTTCAGCTTTTGTGTTGCTTGCACACACTAATGTTTGGCAGCTTGACCTTTTATACAGTTGTTTCTTGTATTAGACATTTGAGCTTATGTCACGTCTTACAAAACATTCTGTTTTATTGAAAGTCCTCAAACAAACAAACAGAAAACAAATATACCCCAAAACATATTAAAGTAATGTTAACACACAAAGCTTTGTACATCTTCAAATGCTGAAGTTTTACATTCCTAATAGGAACAATTGTCCCAAACTAAAAGCCACACCCACAGAATTGGGTTAACTTAAAAGGAAAGTTATCCATGTAAGATACATGGTACAGCCTGTGCTTTTATTTAGTGCTGTCTGGTTTTGTCTTATCTTTATTTGCTTTCCTAGAATAAGAAAACACTTGAATGATTTCAGAAAACATTACCTCCTAGCCATTGAAAGAAAGCCATTAAAAGAAAGAAATATTCTGTTTTTTATTGCTCTTTATCAGATTGTCCCCATGGAAACATGAGAACCAGATACAGACTTGCTTCTACAAGTATTCATTTGTTTATTTATTTGCTAGAGGAGAGATTTGTTATGTTCAATGTTCTTTTTTATTTATTTGCTTTCTCTTAAAACTTGTTACTAGATAAAGCTAGGAGCCTTAATCCAGTCATTCCTCTAAGAATGAGAAAAAGCACATCATTTTTCTTGTATCATACTTTTTTGAACAGACTTTTCTTCTTTTGTATTTATATTGCAGTGCCTACATTTCTTAAAACTGAAAATGGCGAAAGAAAGGAAGGAAAAAACAGGGGCACCTGTTTACTTTAGTATCCCCATTACACTTAAAAATAATTGAGAAAACCTTACTTTATAGCATGCAGATATCATGCACTATACAAATATTACTGTTAAGAACAAAAGTTTGTTTTACTTACAGTTAACACTTTCCTTACTTTCCCCCTCTTAAGTGTTCTCCAAACATTAATGACATGAAGCAGGGCATATGCTTTAGAGTCCTGTACACGTTTAACAAAGTAAAAAAAGTCTAATATTTCCAGGTTTTCTTGTTCTATCATGTTTCACATATATAATTAATGCTTTATAATCCCACATTTATTTGTTAATTTTTGAGTTGTAGTTTTAATCCTGTTTATCTCCATCTCCCAAATCCAGTCTCTGTTTCCTTTCCAACGTACTCTTGGTTCTTCTGGTCAACTCGTGCTTTTTTCTGTCTCTCAAGCATTTTCCATTTAAACATTGCAAAAAGTTTCACTGGCGCAGTCTTTCTGTGGCATTTATTACCAGAAGAACAAGAAATAGAATCTTCTTCTGTTTCAAAACTCACTTATTGTTGGACAAACTTTTGTATTTCTTCCTTTGCATGTTCTGCAGCAAAAATTATTTTGTCCCTCAAGGAAAGAATATTCTAAAGGTAGCTGGATATAGCAGTTTGAATCTCATGCCTGCTTCTCAACTTTCCTTGGTTAATGGAATAAACTTACTCTTCTTCTGCCTGGTGTATAGTGAGTAATCATTTTCCATAAATACTCTACTGTCTCCCACTTTTAGTACTTTGTCCTTCTGCCACAGTTTTGTCAGAATCAACCCCTTCTGCTGGCAGGATTGCGTCTTTACTATTAAAGGTATAGGCTGCTTTCTCGTGGCCAGGTTTGGAGCATACACATAATGTGCCCCCTCAATTAAAAACTCCTGCTGTGACCAGTCCTTTTTTTTATTTGTGCTTTCATAAAATGAATATAGTGTGTTCCCTCCAGCTTCTGTGGTATAGCAGAAAATCACAGGGTTTCCCTGTTTGAGCTGCCTCTAATTCATTGAAAAAGAGTTTTGATAATGTTTATTTATTTTTATTTGTTTACCAGGCAAGTGCACTGATCAAAGATAACCAGTTTCAGACACAAGCTGAAAATATTTCACAACTAATACAAAATATAGAATGTTATTAGGACAAGTACAAAGACTAAGAGAAAAGAAGTTTGAAGTTAATGTAAGAGAGGGTTAATACTGCAGCTAATATTTAATATAATGAACAGTATTTACATTATGTACAAAATAAATTCACACGAGTATATTTACATTGTGTACAATAAATTCACAAGACATTTGGAAGGTAGAGTAGATGACTAAGGCAATTTCAGATAAAGGAAGAAGTAATGTCTTAGGGTTTAGGTGATATGACCATTGGGGGGAAGCAGTCACACTCGGCTTGTTTATGTGGGCAGACTTTTTGAGTTTTCTGAATTTGAAGTAGTGGTAATTATTTAGGTGTGTTGGACAGATTGCTAAAGTGAGGGAACACGTGATGAGAAGATGTGTTTAGGACAATGGAGGTTAGTTCTAGGAAATTGTGAGAGTGGGAGCTTTGTGAATAGTGCCCTAGATTATTTTTTTTCATGAGACTTGGCTGAAAGAGATGTGAAAGTTTCAAAGTCTAGTAGATTAAAGAGCAGAATTCCTTCTAAAAGATTAGCTCTTTGCGTAACAGGAATCCATTTTTCATTGTTAAGTGTGAGATAACGGTGATCTTGGGGTGGGGAGTTAATTACAGCATACTGTTATTAAAGCTGGAAACCTGCAGGTTTTAAGACAAAATCTGTTCAAGTTCAATACAGGTGCTTATGCATTATTTGCTTGTGACACTCTTGCTCACTGTCACCTACTCATGTGATATGGGGAGCTTGGTCTGCACATCATGGGGTGTAGAGGGGCTTGTCCCCTTCAAACAACATTTGCAGTTTACCTTTTCACTGTTCAGCATTTTGTGAATTTAGCTTGCATTTAAAATGAAGCAGTTTGTCTACTTTTTGAGCAAATGTGATTCTGCCAAGTTCCACTAAAGATAAGGTCTATATTTTATTTAATTATGAATCTACTATTTGAGTATGTGACTAAATGTAATTTGCATATATACACATATACATGCATTTATACATCCTCCTGTGAATCTTCAATGTATGAAGTCTCAGAAATTATTTGCTCAGTGAGTGACTGCCTGAAACCACTGCTGTACTGTTAAGGAGATTTTCCTCTCTTCTTCAACATTGTGGGAATGTGGAACTGTGGTATATAAATTTGAGGCATGGGTAACTCATATGGGGGTACAGGGGATCTTGTCCTGCCAAAAAAAAACACTTGTTTTGAGCTGTTCCATTCCTTTGTATTTACTGGGTAACTTTTGAGATTGTTGGAGTGAGCATTTGCTATGTGAAGATTTGTGCTGCAATCTTTCTTAGCAGAAGTAATACAAACTACATATAAACATATACATAAAGATATCATTTTGAAAATCTGGTGGAGCAATGATTGGAAGCACTGAAAAAAAATCAGTAATGGGATAACTAACCAGCCTTGCATTTGAGTAAGTATTTAAGTGTCTCTGGACTTCCTGAGCATATTCAATTAGACTATGAACAGATTTGCTCTTGTCAGAGAGTAAAATCATAAACTATAATTTTTCTAAGCTATGCAGAGCTCTTTATTTTTCATTCAGAAAATCCGGTCTTTCAAAAACGACGTGAATTCAAGTTCTTGTACGGGAAGTACCTCAGTGTTTGTTCTACTGAAGATATAAATGATTATTCTATGAAACAAGAATTCTGGAGTTAAATAGTAAAAGATCTTCATGTCAAGCAGTAATGAAAGAAGTACTTTTGAAACAGTAATATAATGGGTATCTAATACTGGTGCCTTCTTACACTACAGAATATTTTGTTGAGAATCAGGAAAGAAGCTTTGTTGTTTTTTTTTACAAAGGCTGAGAAAGGATCAACTGAAAAAATACAGATCTGTGTGACTGCCTTTAGTCTTTTAGTCTTTTGTATTGTTCAAAGCATTTGTTTCCATATTGTTCGTATTGGTCCATATTGTGGAGTCTGTAGCCCAATGGCAAGCAGTGGGTTCCTACTGATGCATAATATTTATGGCAGACTCATATTATTGAATTTGGCTTTGTATCTCCTCAAAGTCTGTGTTAAGAAGTGACTTTTGTATTTGTTCTGAACAAAGGTAGCGGTCCCTACTTAAGATACTTGACAATAGTTTTCACTGTGATTTTACATATATCAGTACTGTATATTAAGCAGATTACTGCCCCAGCAGGTTATACATTTATGGATACACTCATCCATCCTTTCTGATGTACCACTTTTAACTGCTTAAACTTTAATTACTACTCAGAGAAACAACTATTACAGATATGCAATAACAAACTAAAACAGAACACCTACAGATATAACTTTAAACACTATGGATATGGTTAGCAAAGAGCAGCAAAAAACTAAAGCAGCAACCAAACACACGACATCCATCAGTGCCAGTAAATACACATCACAGCCACTATATAACACATAACTAACACATACAAATTTTCAAGTGTTTCTACTATCAATTCAATTTCAATGCAAGTAAACTACCTTAATGGTCATAATTCATCTTTCCACAAATATTCCAAAAGGTAGCTCTCTATTTACACTTAAATCAGTGCACTCACAAAAAGAAGAAACTACATAATAACTCTTAAGATAGTACCTCTTCCAAGCACACACCCTTGCATTTCAGAATCTGTTTCTTCCTTGAGACATTGAGCCCAATTCTGGTTCAGCCTAATATAATTATAGTTTACAAGTATCAAAAAGCAGCCTAAAATACACTGTCTTAATGCTAGAACCATCAGAAATAAAATTCCAGACTTTCACTGTTGACTGAAATAAACCTGACATATTAGTCATAACTGACATTTGGCTAAAAGTAGTGATAAATGATAATGAAATCCAACCAGCAGGTTATAGTATTATATAAAAATCTCACATATAGAAATGAGCAGGTGATGTTGTAATTCTAACAGCATATCACATTCATGTACCTCTAAAATAACATTAGTTAACTTTGATGCATCAGATAATCACAGTCATGATAAACAAGTATAAGGTGATAGATATACTGACAGAATGTATTCCACCTAGCACTGCATCAAACAATATAAATACAGTAGAAGGTTCACTGTCATGGCTGACCACTAATATAAATCAAGATCTAGTAATCACAGAAGACATTAACATAGATTGGCTAAACCCAGCAGTAACACTCTCCACATCAAAACAAAAACTACAATAAATGTGTTCAGTCTTCGCCAGCTAACACAACAACCCACTAGACTGGATACATTTTCAGGCAGGTATAATATATTAAAGAGGATATTACCAATTGATCCAAGCAGTACAACTCAAGTAGGCATAATCTTGGATTGATATAATCCAGCATAAATATTATGAAAAGCAACAGAACTACACCAATGACATTAATATTTAATTTGCTTTTGAAGCAAATGTAACCAGAACCTATTAAAATAGCTTCTTGGTGGTGATACTGTCAGCTACTTAAATTAAACATTTCTGCCAGTTTTCAATAGAGTAGCTCCCTTGCACAGGAAAAGAATCATACAAAGAACAGTACTCAGTTAGCCAAAGGTACAAAACCAAAAAAATACTGCAAAGAGACAATAAATGGAAGCAGAGGAAAATGTCCAGTCATCATCAACCTCATAACAATATAAATTCATTCAAAATAAAACAAAACTTAAAAATGTGTAAAGACAGGAACACTTACTTCACCTCATTACAGTCCTCCTATAAATAAATCCTAAGCAATTTTGGGACCACATCAACAAACCGATTAGGCCAGGCAATAAACCCCATCCTAACCCATTACCAGATGACACTGCCTACAATGTTGCTTGTAAAGTGAATTTTTAATTCATGCAAATAGCTGTCGCAGTATCAAAGCAATACAGCAATCCTTCATTGATTACTCCTAATTGTCATTTATATGCATCATTCAGCTTAAATGCTATATTACTAAAACTGATTGGAATATACTTCAGAAAATAAAACCTACCTATTAAGCACCTGGTAATCTACAATGAAAATCCCTTTGTTCAGCTGTGGAATGAGTTCCCTTCCCTATTAAAGTACCCATTAACAGGAGAACAAAAAAAAATAAATAAATAAACATATATATATATATATATATATATATATATATATATATATATATATTCGTATCACTTCGCCAAAAGACCATTTCACTGACACTCATTTCACTGAGACCAAATAACCTAAAGCTCATTTCACCTAAAACTTATTTCACTGACAAGTAGTACTGTAAGGCAAGTCAAAGGTATATGTCCTTTTCCCCACTATAGCGCGATCCTGGTGTAAGTATATATAGTTAGGGAAAGGTGTGGGTGGTGCAGCCCCCGACATTGGGGGGTGTGGGTGGAATAGCCCCCCACCTAGTTGGCTTTTACCAAATAATGTACAATAAAACCAGACAACATAAAACCAAAATAAGTGGGGGCCTATGCCCCCACACCCCTCAACTATATATACTAACATGTACAAGATAATACTAAAACACCAAATAAAGCAACCAACAACATAAAATATTACAAACTTACAAAAAAAGATGTTGGTGGCACACATCAGAAATGTTATTAATGAGAAACACAGAAAGTAAGCGCTTTCGCGGACAACCCCCGCTTCTTCAGACTAACAATAAATTAAATTTACATAGCATTTAAAAAGACTCAGTAATCATAAAATAACCAATGAGAAACAAGACATCAACCACTGAAATGAAACATTAAAGTGCTAGTACAATAAAAAAGCATTCAAGGTTGTAATGCCTGATGAAACATAAAAAATCATTAAACATTTTTCTTCATTATTATATCAAATTTACCTAGAATATACATACATGTTATATACATACTCATACACACACACACACACACACACACACACACATACATATATATATATATATATATATATATATATATACATATATAAGAAAAGTACAAATATAATGTAAAACATATTGGAATATAGAAAAACGTATAGAAAATGTGTATGTATAAAAAATATATTTGTATACATATACAAAACTATTAAACATGTATAAAAAATTTTTATGTATACATATAAATAAGAACATATCCAAAAACTTGCATTTGGCAGAGGACATTATGAAACATAAATTATAAAAAGTAATATATCTATTCCATTCACATTAAAAAAGGGGTCAGTGTTTTAATACCCTAGCTTTTAAAAATGGCTTCAGTGATATTTTATTATTAAGACCAGGTGGTCTATCAGCTTGAAGCTTCATTATCCATTCTTGTTTTATTGCTTCTGTTCGACTATTTAGGTTACCCCCTCTCTTATTCATATGGACTAACTGTAGTACAAAGAATTAAACCTTTGTCCTGTGCCTTCAGTCTTGACGTGCATGGCAAGCACACTGCTCTGCTTAGTATTCCTTATGTCCCTCATGTGTACCAATATTCTATCTTTAAAGGCATGATTTGTCTTTCCTATATAGAAGGCATAGCAGATCACACAAAAACTAAAATACACCACATTCCTCATCTGACAGTCAGTCAATCTATCTATCTATGCATACCTTTTTGTGGTTACTCAGTCACTTTCTTGAAGATGTAAAGAGTATCAGGAAACGCCAACATTTAAAGTAAAATGACAACTTTAATGTCACAAAAAATGGCAGCACAGCAAGAAGGATTTGAAAAGCTTCATCTCTCATCACAAACACTACCAATTAAACAGAGTATAAGCATTATGAGTTATGTAGCTAGACTGTAGAGTCCAATTATAATGCACTACTAGAACACATAATTAATAGTATTGAATGTTATTCACTGCTTCAGTGCTCCAAACTTTTTACAATTTCTAGACAAGCAATTATTCACAAACAGCAGGAATGGAGGTAGAGATTACTCTTGGCAGAAATATAACAACACATTTTATACAAAGAACGAAAGAAAATCAGTCAAGTATCATCCTATATCATTTAATTGCAGTCTTGATATGTTACTGGAGTACAAACTCGGCATCCACTTCCATTTGTATGAATTGAACTAGAACCTGTGGAAAGAAAGTGGTTTGGACAAACAATTAAAATTAATTGAACTTTGTCCAGTGGCTGTTTGTGGAATAGTTTGGGCAGAATCAGGTACAGTCACACTCAGATCAACAGTATATGGACACTGCTAAAACACATTTTAGATTTGGGACTTCTACCCTTCTCTCAAATAGAAGTCCCAAATCTAAAATGTGTTTTAGCAGTGACCATATACTTGTCTCAAATAGATGCTGTGGTGGTGGTGCTGCGGTAGCATTGTCGCCTCACAGTAAGATGTTGTCCTGTTCGATTCTCAGCTAGAGCGTCTTCTGTGTGGAGACATGCGTGAATGGGCGTACCTTTGTTGAAGGTTGTGCATCAGAGCTGGCAACTCGGCACATAAAAATCTACTGCCAATCATTAGCAGACCAGAGTTCTGCTGTGGCGACCCCTAACCAGGAAAAGCCGAAAGACACAACAACAACAACAACCCTTGTCTCAAATAGGGGGTTGCAGCAGAACCTTTTAAGGAAAAGATACACTTGGATTGGCTAAGGACCTCATCACCCATTGTTCAGGCACCTGGGAACCAGTATCAGAACTGTGGCATTCATTATGAAACTGATCTGGAACTGCTTGTATAAATTTCCAGTTCAGCCATCTTCAGTTTTCACTATGTATGACTGTGGTTCATGAGTCTTTTACACTCAACACCAGTTGCCTCCAATATTCTTTCTCCTTCTAACTTAAGGCACACTGACTAGTTTGGTTGAAGAAAATAGAACTTTTGGGTTGAATGTCATTATAAATCTCTTATAATGAGACTTTAGCTCTTTGGTCATTCATCATGATGGACTTATGAGATACAGTTTTGGTTCATGTTTGGATTCCAGCATTGGTGCATTAATTAGTCTTGTTTGTCTTCCAAGTGCTAGCTTTGAGGGCTTTCTCCTTTGGGCTGTGTGGAGTTGCATGGTAAAATGTGAGAGCTCTGTGATGAGTTGGTTGTCTTAAGATCTTTTTCACAGTTGGAACTGTCCTCTCTACCTCTCTGTTAGACTGAGGATAATGAAGTCATGATGTTGTATGACAGAATCCAAAATTGTCAGTAGATTGCTGGAATTCATTTGTCACAAGCTGCACACTATTGTCTGTAACTAGTTCAGTGGGGATTCCATATCTGGTAACCCTGATCTTGAACCTTGCTGATTTGTTGGTTAGATGTGGTTAATACATGTATTATCTCAATGTCTTGAGAATAATAGCCTACCCACCACTTTTGCCTTCAAATGTACACAAGTCAGCAGCTACCTTTTTAAAGATCTTGTGGGAATTCAGTTAGGAGTAAAGGTTCTCTTTTTCTGGGATGTTTTATGAGTCGTATAACACTGGCATGTTGACACAAACTTTACAATGCTGAGGTTGATATTAGGCCATCATACAGACATTTCGTCTCTCTCACACCGTTGTGAAGATGGTGCTATTATTTTCTGTTAGTGCAGTAACCATTGTTTTTGGACATTTGTGACTAACAGTATAATATGTGTACTCCATGTTTGTTTTGTGTCCAATAATTAGGCTGTCCATCCCTGATGTCTTTGTAGACTGTTTGTAGCTCATTATTATTTCTGGTAGCTTGTCTCAATTTCTCTAGCCTTTTTCCTAGTCACTGGTTGACTTGTTATAGTGCTCTGCATACAGGCAACAACTTAGTCTCCTTATCTGTTTGTATCTGGTTACATCTTAGTTTTGTGGATAACATAATGAGCATTATTAATTGTTTTCCAAGCACCGTACTGACCTGAAAATGAGATGGCCTGGGTGATTATTACTGCTGAGATCACCCCCTTTGATTGACAGTGGGTATGGCTTTACTGAGTGAAGACAGAATCATACAGCAGCCTTAGGGTGGGACAATGTCACACAGGATGAGGACAAAAGAGAAAGTGGGTAGATAATATGAGCAGAGATATGGGAAACCAGAGAGACAGCCCATGATGAAAGGGAGAATTAAATATGAATGAGACCTTGAAATAGATCCAGGTTTCAGGGCATTCATATTAAAAGAGATTAGTTCAAAAAACAAATGAAGTTGCAATGTCAAACTTGACAAGAGGAACTACAAGAGCTAACTGTACAGCTACTACTTTATGTAACGTGTAATTGCATGCTGGAATCAACTTAAGAAGTGATTTCCATGAATCTGGCAAAGAACTTGGTAAAAAGGCTGCAGCAGAACTTTAGTATTTAATATGCTTTATATTTGGCAGTGAGCCTATTCTCAGTGCACTACAGTCATCAATACCACTCTTAGACCATGGTCCCAGTCAATCAGTTCCATCCTGCTTTCCCAATCACCTCCACTTATCTCCATATAGAGTAAAACACAGTTTACCTCACCTAGTATGCCTCTAGGTGCAGGGACTTTCCCTTTTGAGACATGTGGCCTAACCAACCACAAGTACTTGCCTTGTACTGGAGTTGGAAGACAGGATCCTGAAGGTCAAGGTGGCAGTGCTGTAGCAGCATGATTTTGAACAGAGCTTTGAAGATTTATCATGGGGACGTGAGAAGAAAACTAAAGCTGTGATGACAATTTTCTTCTAGTACACTGAACATGTACTTCAAGCAAATAGGTGATTTTTAGGTAGTAATATCAGTTATCTGCTTTGCTGAGCTTATTGTCTGCAGTCACTTTCTCTGGACAAATATAAAATGTTTAAATAGCATTCATGTAAATTTTATAACACTGAAACTTGTCTGATAGTCTAATCCCATGTCCCAGGTAAATGATACACCCACCTCCCCATCCACACTTGTCCTATTTCCAAGCATACCTTTCATCTTCTTAGTACAAGAATTCTTGACAAAGCCAAAAGTAGTGGGGGCACAAAGTGAAAAAGTCAGGGACAGATTTTAAATATTGCTCTTACAAACTTAGAAAGTTACTAGAATAACAGGCTTTGATTAGCATGCATTTTCCACATCGCCACAACAGTCAGGAAATCCTTCTATGTGGCACACCTCATCACGAAGGGCTTTTCATCCAGAAAAAAGGAGGTCATTGTCCCACTGTACTCATCCCTCATTAGACCTATTATAGAATACAACGCCCCATTTGGTATGTACCTCTCAAGACATCTGCAACAACTGGAAAGGCCTCAGAAATACCTCACTAAAAGAATCACAGGCCTAAAGCAGATGCCCTACGCTGACCGCCTTAAAAAACTCCAGCTATACTCTGTCGCATATCGTCTAATCAGAGGCGATCTCTGCTTAACTTACAAGGCCATGTCAAACCCAGAGCTGTTGGACATGCTACACTTAAAGAAATCCCAATCCCTCAGAGCTACACGCTCCAGGGATCTAAACCTTGTCATCACAATAAACAAAACATGCTGGAGGGATAGGTTCCTGACCCAGAGACTCCCCAGACTCTGGAATAGATTGCCCATACATGTCAAGCAGAGTGCCTTTTTGGACCTCTTCAAGAGGAACCTTGACGATTGGATGGGAGAAAGAAAATTCACCCCAGGGATCACGTCAGTCACCCTGCTAGACAGGGGTCCAGGAAAGTAAATAATGTGGGAAGAAATAGCCAGGGAATTGTTATGGCTAGGCTTGTATAGGCCCTAGGGCTGATAGCCTAGTACCAACCTATGAACCTATGAACCTATGAAGTACATGAAGTCTGAAACTCAAACATCTGTCATTATTTAATGACTTCAGTTCTCAATTATTTGCAAGAAAACAACACATTTTATGAGAAGCAGACAAAAAATGTGAGACAAAAATATGAAAATTATGTGAAATTTTGAACAGAACAGCTGAGCGGTATATTTCCAAGACAAGCATTTAGCACACTAATCTGCTAATTTCTGAGACTGATGCTGACTTCTGTTCTTTAAGTGAGCATATTAGGAATACCTAACAAATATGTATGCACTATAGAGCTCGTGGCCAGCTGTGGTAGCAGACAAGCTTGGTGATATCTAAAGGTATGGTGATGGGTTACTTTGGAACTAGGTGAAGAAGCACTAGGTTGTCATGTAATGTGGAAGAATCCATTATGGTGGCTGGTGAAATGTGGGTGGTACTGGTTATTGTTGTGTAGTGTCACTGTTACCTTAGGAGGAATGAGTAATTAGGAAAATTCAGTGAGTGAAGTCTCCAATATATACAAATGTAAAGAGGCATAGTCCTCCCATCATATCTGGCATTTTAGTTGTTTTGATTTCTTTCAAAGGGTCATATTTTACTCATGTTTAGTTTGGCAGTTTGCTGTCTTTATTACTTCCCTGCAGCATTGCTGGAGTTAAAAAATAGGTTCCTATTTTTAGTTTTATTATTTTTTTTGTTGTTACAAGAACTCATAACCCTGGTTTGCTGTTTGAAGTCTGCTGGTGAGCGGGTGCGCACACACACACACACACACACACACACACACACACACACACACACACACACACACACACACACACGCATGCATATATAGAATATGTATTTTTTTTTATAGCTCTCTGTCAATACACACACATACACACACACACAAATATATATATTTATAGAAACAGATACAGTCAATGTTAAATGGCTGTGAAAATGCTATTTTTGTTGTAAAAATGCTGTATTGCATTGAACATGTTGTGTTATTTGAGATGCTATGTATGCACCATAAACTATGGTAATGCAAGCAGCAGAGAGAATGCTGATTTGGGGCAACTAAAAAGACAGCTTATAGAAAAAGCTTCAGTTAGTACAGCAGAGACATCTGCCCCTCAGTGTAGAGGGATTATATGACTAGAAGTAGGGATATTTTGAAGTTGCTGTATAGTCTTATTGCACTGATGGAATGAAGGACATTGAGAATTTATGTGCATGTCTGGAAAGTCAAAAGACTGCACCATGTTTTGGGTTTAGAATTCCAATGATACATAGGCCTATTATTGATATCTTATTTGAGTGGTTAGCCATGGATCTTGTAAGACCAATAGTAAAGTCTAGTAACTGCTACCCATACATTTTGGAGGTTATTTGCCATGCTATGAAGTTTCCTGATGCTGTACCACTGTGAAGAGTCAATGCTAAGGCAATAGGCAAAGATATAGTGCTACTTTTCTTCTGAGTATATGAACTCAAATGTATACCAGGAAATCCTATTTATGTCCACAGCAAGGCAACAACTTTGCAAGTGTTAAACAGTTAAGAACTGTGGTGCTCTACTCTCAAACTGTTGGATTAGTAGAACATGCAAATAAAACTTTGAAGTCTGTGCTGAAGAAAACAGAACAAGATGGTAATAACTGGGATCAATTACATCCCTGCCTGCTGTTTGCAGATATCCTAAGCCTCAGTAGGATTTACACCATCTGAGTTAGTGTATGGGAGACATCCACAAGTTTTGTTGGTCATAATACAGGAGACTTGGGAGGAAAAGAACATCCCATTTAAAAGTGTAATAACACTTTACAAACTTGCAAGATAGGCTATAAACTGTTAGGTCAATAGCTAAGGAACATATACAAAGGGCATATGCAATGCAATAAACAAACCAAGCCGGAATCCACCTCGAAACAGCAACTTTAATGGAGAGAACAGGTGCAATTCAATGAAAATAAAGATCTGATCTGATCTGATGATGCCCTTCACTGGGTGAAAGCGCTAAGTCTGTGTCGAATTTTATTTCATTTTATTTTCATTGAATTGCACCTGTTCTCTCCATTAAAGTTGCTGTTTCGAGGTGGATTCCGGCTTGGTTTATTTATTTTCCATTGTGTGTCTTACCTTTTGCAATGCAATAAACAGTCTGTAATAATGCCAGACCTGGGGAATTTAAAACAAGTGACAAATGTTAATCATAGGATCATAGGAAGTTACTAGGCTAACGGCCCTAGGGCCCTTACAAGCCAGCCAAGTTCAACTCGTGTTCCCAAGGGTGTCTGATTCAAGCTGACACTAACATCATCGCCTATTTGCCCCTGTCCAAGAAGGACACAGGTGGAAACCCTGGGGTGAATTTCCAGTTACCCATCCAATCATCCAAATTGCTCTTAATTAGGGCCAACAAGGGGTTTTGTTTAACATGAATAGGGAGCTTGTTCCAAAGGTGGGGCAACATCTATGAGACAAATCTGTCTCTCCAGCAAGTTCTGTTGATGTCACATACAAGGTTAAGGTCCTTTGAGTGAGTGACCAGTGTGCCATTTGACTTGCGAATGTGCAGCATTTCCATTAAAACTGGGTCAGAGATTGCTTGATATGCAAATCACAAGTCACCTCTGAACAGTCTGTAGAACACAGAGAAAAGTGACAATTATATCAGTCTGTCCACATAAGACATATCTTGAAGACCCTGCATTATCTTTGTAAGGAACCTTTGTGGTCTCTCCAATTTCTGTAGGTGTTTGGAAAGGAACATACCAAAGGCAGCATTGTATTCTATTATTGGCCTGATTAGGGAAGAGTACAGGGGGGTTATAACTTCTTTTTTTCCTGGAGGCAATGCCCTTACTTATGAGATGAGCAATAATAAATACCTTTCTTACCACTGTGGAGACATAGTGATCAAAGTTAAAGTTGCTGTCAACCTGTGTGCCCAGATCTCTCACCACTGACTGCGTGCTTAGGGTATTGCTATTGATGTGGTAGTTTGCAGAAACATCACCCTTGCCAAAGGGGATGATAATGCATTTTTTTGCATTATGTTTAAGATCATGACTTTGGCACCAGTCAATAGTCTGTGAAAGACCTTCTTTCAGGATGTTGATATCACTAGAGGTTTCAATGATCACTCCCAGTTTGCAGTCATCAGCAAACTCTGTCAGCCACAGTCCTTTAGTTTTAGCCTGTACTTTGGAGAAGTAGATTCCAAACAGTAGGGGTCCCAGAACTGATCCTTGTGGAATACCACTGATTAGAGGTCTGCTGGAGGTAGTGGAGCCCCTATTTTGAGAGTATGAGTTCTATCAGTGAGCTAGTTTACAACCCACCTGACAATATATAAGGATTGATGCCCAGCTGTGTGAGTTTATCAATGATGCCTGAGTTGGGGATTGTGTCATAGGCCTTGGTTAAGTCTAGCTAGGCCATATGCACAGATCTGCCCTCATCTAGGGCTTTGAAGACTGTTTCGAAGAAATCCACCAAGTTTAACAGGCATGATCTCCCCTTGACAAAACCATACTGGGTAGGGTTGAGCATTTGGAGATTTCCTGTATCTTTGTTAATCAGGTCCATGATGATTCGTTCCATGGCCTTGCAGGTAAGGCTAGTCAAGCTAATGGGTCTATAGTTCCCCTGAGTCTATGGATGCACTCCCTTTGTAGAAATGGATGACTGTAGCTGTTTTCCATTCTACTGGAATGAAGCCAACACTTTGACTGTGATGAAATGTTTGCATAATTGTGATGCTAATACCTGTTTTAACTCATGTAGAACACAGCATGGGATGTTATCTGGTCCCACAGAGGCAGTGTTTTTTGCCTTGAAGAGAGCATTTAATACCTGCTCCTCAGAGGTACTAGGCGGTTAATATATAATAATGCCAGAACTGGAGAATTTAAAACAAGTGACAAAGTGTTAATGTATAATAATGTCAGACTCAAGGAATTTAAAACAGGTGACAAACTGTTAGTTTTATTCCTCTCTGCCGAGAAGACATTCCTTACAAGACGGCAAGGACCCTTTGAGGTGATACAGGAAGTGAATGAGGTGAGCTACATAATAAGGCAAAATGGAAGATCAGAGAAGATATGTCACATACATGTGTTAAAAGCATGGAGGGACGATGAAGTTCCTCCAGTCAGCCTGGGAGCTCAGATAGAAGACAAGTTTGGTACCAGGAATTTTATGATTCTTGTTCAGGTAGACAAAACTTTGTCTAAGTTCCAGAAACAAGAAGTAAAAGAGTTCTTATTGAGAAATTATTTTTTTTTTCCCTCTGTGCTATGGATGAACAAATTTAATTCAGCACCATACTGACACTATGCCAGTAAGGAAGGAAAGCCTAAAACCATATAGGGTATTATAGTCCCATAAAAAGCAACAATCAAGAAAGTGAGAAACATACTTAAAACTGGTGTTATTGAGGAATCCTGAAGTTGGTACTTTTCCGCTAATGGGGCAACAGTCCTGCAGTGAAATATAGACCGAAAAGTTAGCATGTAATTTCACTTTATGGTACATTACACTATGTAAGGGATGCATGGGGAGTCTATATACTGGAGGTAGTCTGCAATTTGGTACAGAAGTAACAAACGGAGCCTATTGGATGTAACTATCAACCTCCGCGCAAGAAGTCGGGACAAAGTCAAAGTAACGGGAGACAAAGTTCCAACATCACGGACAGATTTTAATTGCTTTCTACCTCGTATAAACGTAAAAAAAATCATAGAAAAACAGCTTTTGATGTAGCATGTATTTTCTAAAGGATGTGACATCCGAAATTCAAATGTTTGTCATTATTTAAATGCATCACAAATGATCTGCCAAACAACCACACATTTTTTTAAACTGAACACCAGCAATATGACTTAAAAATCTGGACATTCTGCAAAAATCTGGGCAGGTGCAAGGTAACAAATGGCAATATACAAAGTCAAGCTGGTAATTCTATTATTTTGTTTATTCATTGAAATGCACCTTAAAAAAGTGAACTATGTCTTTTAGATGCTGCTGCAACCACTTTGGCAAACTACATTTTCAGCACCCGCAATCTACATAGGGGAAATTACCTCCTCAAAGAGAACAGTCACCAGTGGATTCCCCCAGGATTCTGTCATGACACCTTTCCTGTATGGCTTTTACTTCTCTGAGGTAAAGGCTGATACCAAGGGGCTCTGGGTGAGTAAGTGTACACCATTAAAGGGAAAGTCCCGAAAAAAAAAAACTTTACTGTGTTTTTTTTTTTTTAATGTCCTTTTGTTTACAGTATGTAATTTGAAGCATGAATAAGCAAAATAAGTAGTAATTGGCACTCTTACTGAATCATCTTTGTTGCTGCTTAGTTGTTTGTTTAATCTAGTAGATCTGTTGAGGGAGGATGTTTGCTGTTAGGTTGTTCTGTTCCCCTTTTTGGAAGTCACAAGTTTTTTTTAAACAAGAAGGAGCAAGGTATTTAAGCTACTATACATTGTCTCACCAATGTTCTGGCTAATAAAATGTCTCTAGTCATTAAGGCACTTTAGGTATATCATTGAAAGATTTCTATTTAAAGGGGCTTTACTGAAGTTCTGATGTTAACTATTAAGCACTTGTCTGAAATGTAAAAGGTGGAAGAAATGAAGAGGAAGGTGTAGAGAAGGTTATAGATGGAAAAGTCAGCATGTACTTCCCTTACTTTTCCATCTATATTTCGCGGCGGCATGACTGTGGCCCCCTTAACAGAAAAGTACCCTGAAGTCCCCCGACACTTGATTGCCCAGCAGGGCAAGGCTCATTATTCACCCCTCACCAACCAAGCGACTAAGCAGCTCACCCTACTATTCAGGCATGACCAAAGGGCAATTTCATGTATACTCTCCAGTCCAGCTGGTGAACCTGGGTATCCTGAGACAATGTTACAACTGCCTCATGTACACAGACACCCCTCTCCTCCTACCACAAAACATTAACATATGCAAGAGATGCAATTATATAGCTAAACTGGAGGCTAAGCTCTCTCCACCCAAGACTGGAACAGGCAGTCATGAGGAGAAGGTTAACACTTGCACCACACCTCCAGCCTCACATAGACATACTAAACGATTACTAGCAAAAAAATACACATAAATACATGAAATCATACTCGGAGGCTCTAAATATAAACTTGCAAAAGCATTAGAGACCTCCAAAGCAGATACCCAAAAAACCTGCACCTCCCGTCACAAACCAGACAACACATAAAACACAAAATCAGTGTGCCACACAATCACAGCCCTTAAGGCGAAATAACATACCTAACACACTAGTAATAGGCAACTCTGTAGTCAGGCACACTGACGTCCCACTCACTAGACTGGACAAGGAGAAGGTTAGTGTTAGCTGCCTGTCAGGAGCCAGAATCCGCCACATAACACAAGCATTCAGGTCACTCCAGAACAAGTACAAATATGACTTTGTCATTGTTCATGTTGGTGTGAATGACCTGAGAAGTACTTCCCTGGACTACATGAAGAGAGACATGGAAGAGCTCTCTGATCATGTAGCCCAGGCGGGTATGACCCTGACCCTGAGTGGCATCCTACCCTCACCAGGAATGATACCGCAGTATAAAAAAATGATCAATTTTAGCAATTGGCTAAGCTTCTGGTGTCATTCAAAGGAGATCCAGTGTCTGTCTGCCTGGGACGACATGCTCGACAAGCCTAGTTGCTTTGCAAGAGACGGCTTGCAACTGTTACCCCTAGGCTTTCGAATACTGGCCATGGCTCTTGCTGCCCCCATAGTGCCTTTTTTAGGCAAGGCTCAAAAGTCAAACCCACTTCCGTAAAAAGCACAAATAAAAAAAATGAGGGTTATGCTACTCAACGCCAGGAGTTTAAATCTCAAAATGCACGCGCTCAAAACACTCCTCAGTATGAAGAACATCGACATCTGTGCAGTAACTGAAACCTGGTTCAAGGCTCAACAGAGCACCGCAGCACTACTGCGCTACAACTCATACCACACATTTCGGCCACAGAACATGGACCGAAACACAAAAGGAGGGGATGTATCCATATTTATCAAGGATACCTACACCTGCAGGTTAGTGGCGCAGCATGATACCTCTGAGATCATCCATGTGCAACTAACATTGGGCAAATCTGCAATGCAAATTGTGGCCTGCTACAGATCACCCTCTATGACCCAGGACCACCACTCTGCCTTTCTGGAGACACTGGAAAACATGAAGGTCCTACCGAACACCCTGATATTGGGTGATTTCAATTACCCTACCATTAACTGGGAAAACTACTCAAGTACAAACTCCCAGGTCCAGTGCTTCCTGGAATTTATCAACTCAAATGCCCTGGATCAGCTGGTAAACTCCCCTACCAGAGGTGAAAACATATTGGACCTGGTCATCACCAACATGGGCGACAGGTGTTCCGCACCGGAGGTCAACCCATCACTGATTAGATCAGACCATAAACTAATCACTCTGGATGTCCACATCACACCATCACCCCCAACCAAGGAAACCACAGTGAAAAACTTTTCTATAGCAAACTTTGCCTTACTTAAGACAGAGGTGGTAAGTTTCACAGCCCCTACGCTAAAGGATAACAGTATCCAAGATGCAGGAACCTTTACAAATGCACTCTATGAGCACCTACAAGGATGCATGGATCGTGCCATCCCTAGCAAAACCAAGACTCACTCCCCTAAGAGAAGGAAACCAGTCTGGTGGACCCCTGCCATAAACAGGCTATACAATAGAAGGAGGAAAGTAGTTCAGGAAAAAAAGCAAATCCCAAGAAGGAAAGACATCCCTGATCAGTATCAGTAAGAAACTAAAGTCCCTCATAAAATCTTCCAAGGCTAACTTTTAAAGAAAAATAGCCAAGGATTCAAAAGATAACCACAAAGCCTTCTTTAGCTATGTCAAGAATCTAAGTGGCAACTTGCAGATATGCTCTGAGCTAGTGCAAAATAGCACAAAATACACTGAACCTACTGATATTGCCAACATCCTGGCAGATAGATTCAGTGCAAACTTCACCCCCCCCCCCTCACCCCCAAAAGGGCCCACAACAATACAGGACAAGTGTAGTGTCCCAGAAATCACAGATGCACAGGTGAAAACAGCCCTTTCAAAAGCACAGTGTCAATCGGGCCAGATGGTGTCCCAGGCTGCGTCTTGCACGAACTACAGAATGAGCTAACCCCCCACCTAAACAAACTGTTCAACCTCAGCCTCTCCACAGGCTATGTGCCCATAGAATGGTGCACAGCAACAGTTATTCCGTTCCACACAGGAGGGGCCACAACTGACCCTGGTAACTATCATCCCCTAAGCCTGACTAGCCTGGTCTGCAAGGCTGTGGAACGCATCATCATGGAACTCATTAACAAAGACATTGGGAACCTCCAAACACTTGACCCGACCCAGTTAGGCTTTGTTAAGGGCAGATCATGCCTACTAAACCTGGTTGACTTCTTTGAGACAGTCACCAAGGCCATAAATGAGGGGAAGGTGGTTCATGCAGCCTACCTTGACCTCGTCAAGGCTTTTGGCATCATTCCCCACTCGGGAATTATAGAAAAACTCACCAGCATGAACATAAACCCCTATGTCATGAGATGGGTTGCCAACTGGCTTACAGACAAAACTCACACGGTAAGAATAGCGGGCTCCAGGTCCGACTCTAAACCAGTCACAAGTGGTGTCCCACAAGTCTCGGTCCTGGGACCCCTACTGTTCTGCATATACTTCTTAGAAGTACAGGCAAACACAGGAGGACTATGGCTAACCATGTTCCCCGATGACTGCAAACTGGGAGCCATAATTGACTCTCTGGCTGACACGGACATTCTCCAAAAGGGCCTTACTGAGACGGACACCTGGTGTCAAAGTCATGGTCTCAAGCTAAATGCCAAAAAATGCATAGTCATCCCATTTGGGAAAAACAAAACACCCATGAATTACCACATAGGTGGCAGCTCCCTTAATACAGAAGAGGTAATAAGAGATCTGGGGACCCAAGTAGATAGTAATCTCTCCTTTGACAATCATATTGCCAAAGTAGTTAGGAAATCCTTCTATGTATCCCATCTAATTACTAAAGGTTTCGCATCTAGAAATAAAGAGGTTATAGTGCCCCTCTACTTGTCACTCATCAGACCCATCATAGAGTACAATGCCCCATTTGGGATGTACCTCACAAGACTCTTCCAACAGCTGGAAAGACCACAAAAGTACCTCACCAAGAGGATTACAGGCCTCAAACATATGTCCTATGCAGCCCGACTGGAAAACCTCCGGCTGTACTCAGTGGCATATCGCTTACTCAGAGGTGATCTCTGCCTGATTTACAAAGCCATGTCCAAATCAGAATTGATGGACATGCTCCACCTAAAGAAATCCAAGTCACTGCGAGCCACTTGCTCTAGTGAGCTAAACCTCTCCACAACAATAAATAGAACATGCTGGAGGGACAGATTCCTGTCACAGAGACTACCCATGCTTTGGAACAAAATTCCTAACTACATTAGGCAGAGCCCCTCACTAACACTCTTCAAGAGAAACCTTGATGAGTGGATGGGTAACAGAAAATACACCCCTGGGATCACTTCATTGGCTCTTCTTGACAGAGGCTTAGTTAATTAGTGAATGGGGCGGCGAAAGCTGACACACTCTGGCTAGGCTTATAAATGCCCTCGGGCAGATAGCCTAGTACCTACCTATGAACCTATAAGTCAATATAACAGTCTAGTCTGTCTGTGAAATTATGCATGTGTGTGTGTGTGTGTGTGTGTGTGTGTGTGTGTGTGTGTGTGTGTGTGTGTGTGTGTGTCTGTATATGTGTGTTTGTGTGTGTGTGTGTGTGTGTGTGTGTGTGTGTGTGTGTGTGTGTGTGTGTGTGTGTGTGTGTGTGTGTGTGTGTTAGATATACCTCTCAACATCTAAGGGCAAGAAATCTGGACAAAGCTAGGGACAGATTCTAAATATTACTCTTATAAACTAAAAGGTTGCTAGAATAAAAGGTTTTGTGTTAGCATACATTTTCTGAAGGATATGAAGTCTGAATCTCAAATTTGTGCCATTATATAGTGACTTCAGTCCTCAGTGATTTGTCAGAAATCACAAATTTTATGAGGAACAGACCAAAATATGAAGCAAAATCTGCACATTCTGCAAAAAATCTAGACAGTTGAGAGATATGGTGTGAGTGTTTCTGTGGGGTATGTGTCCCTGTAGTTTTGAATGTACTATAACACAGCTGTGAACTAAAATTGTAAGTGAAATAGGAAGTAAAATGACATTTGGACTAGAATGCACATTTCCCTTGAATACAGATGTTTGTCTGATTTTCTTGTGCTGCTTTTCTGTGACAGTGTATTAAGTTAGACACAGTACCAGCTGTAGTGCTCCATTCCTTTGTCACAGAGGAACTCTTACTAATTTAATGCACTGTAATAATTCCAGCAGGTCTCTAACTAGGTAGACAATCAGGTAACATAATTATTGTGTGTCTATAGAAAGGTGCTTGTGCTTAAGCTTGAATTTGAGTGCATGTGCAGAAGAAAGAAAACTAATATTACATTTGCAGTAATCAGCTAAAAGAAACAGATCCTCTTTCAAATACTAAAGACACTAACCATTCATTTGGCATTTGTTTTCTAACATTTATATTGTTTCGCTATAAGGTATACAAACTAATCAGTCCTTAAATCAACCTATTAAAAAAAAACTAAAGTGGTTAGAAATGTTTCTATAAGTTGCTCAGCATTTGGAAAAACATGTACCTATATTCACTATTTTGAGAGTCACTATGAATATAAAATATCATCTGGTTTACTCTCATAAAGGAAAAAAAAAATCTATCAAGTTCTTACACTTAAGTATAGTATTCAAAAAAGGTTAAAACGATTCCAGAATTTACGTTCTCTGAAGTTGACTTCTTGCTGAATGTTATAGTTGGCACAGATTTATAGCTTAACAATACAGTTCCACAGCAGTACTAGGTCACATTTCAAATTTTCTAATTACTCAAGACTTCTGTATAGAGGGACCTGATTTTTTTTGTTAGAATTTTCTGATTCTGAAGTCATCACCAGCACACTGCAGCCTTGTTATTCACACCATGCATAATTTGGATTTAGTTAGGCCATATCATGCTATACAGGGAAGCTCTCTGCTGTGGTACAGCTGTCAGTCCAAGGCAACAAGAAGAATAACCTGGTCAGAGTCTTGCCCAGCAAACGTAGAGCCCCTCGCTTTTCAGCAGCAGCGACAGCAGCCGCAGTAGTAGTAGGAGCAGCAGGACGTGCAGCAGTGGCCATTTGTTGACATGGAATTGAATGCCAAGGAAACTTTATGTAAAAAAAAAATAGAAATCTTTCAGTGTGGCTAAGCAGCAGATTTGTTACAGAGCTTCCTTCTCCTTATACATATAAACAGTACAGCTGTGCTAAGCAGCAGGGGTGTTGCTGAGATCAGTATACAGAGAGCTATTTTAGACATCACTAAAATAGAAAACGTAGCTAACCTTTCTAACTGGTGTTTGCCAAGAGGCAGGTTCAGATACCATCTACTGGCCTTATTTGCTAGTGTTTGTTTGTTAGCATTAACTGTTGCATTATACTTGTATCAGGTGCACATTCCCCACTTCTCTCATCTGTTTTTATGTGCACTGATGGTTGGACAGGGGTTTTTAGGAGATTATTCTTAAGATAAGCACTTTTTTTATAAATGATGGGTAAGGCATATTACTATTTATTAATCTTCAGCCATGACACTGCATACCTGCAACATTATACTATACAGTTGTTTTGAATGATGGGTGATTAGTTATTTATCACTGCAGGCAAGTTTTTTTGTTGTTGTTGTTCTTTTGGCTTTTCCCTGTTAGGGGTCGCCACAGCAGAACTTCGGTCCACTAATGACTGGCAGTAGATTTTTACGGTGCTGAGGTGCCAACTCAATGCTCAACCTTCAACAAAGGCACGCCCATCCACGCATGTCTTTCGAACGCCACTTGACCGCGGGGAGGACATGCAGACTCCACACAGAAGGTGCTCCTGCTGAGAATCGAACGGGAGAACCTCTTGCTGTGAGGCAACAATGCTACCGCTGCACCACCGCGGCTTGTAGGCAAGTTTTTTGATTTATTATATTCATTTTATTCACTCTTGCTTTCATCCTTTTCATAATGGGAAAGAAGCCTAAGCAGTGTGTCAGGGCAACCAATAACACAAGACATAGAAGTAATGCTGGATAAGAAGCCAGTTATTCCCCAGAAACACACACACACACACACACACACACACACACACACACACACACACACACACACACACACACACACACACACACACACGCCACACACACACACACACACACACACACACACACGTACACACACACGCATGCACACACACACGCACTCACACACACATTCACACATGCACATGCACGCACACACACACACACGCATGCACACGCACGCACGCACACACACACACACACACACACACACACACACACACACACACACACACACACACACACACACACACACACACACCTCAGTTTGGAAGATCACCAGTAAATCCAGTTAATTTACCTCTATGTCTTCAAGACAGAAGAGAACACCCTACAAAACCAAGAATGCAACCTGAATGGGAACCTAACAAGAAAACCAACCAGTGTCAGACAACTGCGGTGACTGTTGTACCCCTGTTTGAATAACCAATGCTACAAAACTGAATGCATTCATCTGGACCTACAAAAGCTTTTCCTGGCTTAGAAAGCAGCACTGATATTCCAAGTCTGCTGGTAGAATTAGGGAAGTAATACATTATTCAAAAACATTAATGAGGAATCTTGTTTATTGCCATTTTAGTGTATTTTACTGAAGCTTTAGAGCAGCAGCTGATAAACAGACAGTGCCAGTAATACACTTTTACTGGATGTTACTTTCAGCCAAAGAACAGTTACACCAGGATTAGCATTAGGGAGTAGAATGTAACTATGCTGTCCAGAAGTTTGGACATATGAATGATACAGGTGATAAACTAGAAGGAAAGTACATGCCTAGAGTTGTTGTTGTTTGTCTTTCAGCTTTTCCCTGTTAGGGGTCACCACAGCGGAACTCCGGTCCGCTAATGATTGGCAGTAGATTTTCACGAACGCTGAGGTGCCAGCTCAACATCCAACCTTCAACGAAGGCACGCCCATTTACACATGTCTTTCGAACGCCCATCCAACCGCAGGGAGGACATACAGACTCCACACAGAAGGCACTCCCTGCACTCCAGCCGAGAATCGAATGGGAGAACCTCTTGCTGTGAGGCAACAACGCTACCGCTGCACCACCGCGGATTACATGCCTAGAGTGCTTAACTGAAATACTCTAATCATAGAGGACCTTAGGGTGGAATACATCTTACATTTTGTGTATCAGCATGTAAAAATGCTTTGGCCACAGTGGCAATAGAAATAAAAGAATGAAAAAAATCCATCATAAAATTAATAGAAAAATAATGTAATTGCAATTGCCTGTTTAAGACTGCCAATGAAAATCAGTTTACTCTTAAAATACTTAAAGTACAACAAAACCAACTATTAACTGTATGAAATAAACTTGGAACTGCAGAATTTGTATTTATTTTTAATAACTGAATAGTGTGCTTAACCATGTTAATCTTTATCAAGTGAATCTTAGGCCATGGAGAATAGCATACACATTGAAAGGTGTGTACAGATGAATGAATGACTGACGAAATGCAACCTGCAGAAGGAGTGAGAGAAGTTGTTTAGGTGCTAACATGTAGTAGCATGCAGCAGTGACTCAGTGCATCAGTGAAGATACTCAGACATGTAAACACACTGCTCAGGCAGTGCTCTGAACTTGTAAACCTGACAACACTGCCAACCATACCTCTCAATCTCTTAGTACAAGAAATCTGTACAAAACTTAAAATACTGGGGGGGGGGGGGGTAAGACCCAAAAATATGGACATATTTTAAATATTGTCTTATAAACTTAGTTGCTAGAATAACAGGCTTTGTGTTAGCATGCATTTTCTGAAGGATATGAAGTCTGAAACTGAGATGTTTGTCATTATTTGGTTGCTTCAGTCCTCAGCGATTTGCCAGAAAACCACAAATGTTATGTGGAAAAAAAATAAAGGGCAAAAATCTGTTCAAACTAAAAACCTGGACAGCTGAGTGGTATAATGCTAGCTGTCCTTAATGCTGAAAACTACAAAAAAGAAATTCCCCACAAATGAGTGCAGTTCAGCGTGCTTTTATTATTATTATTATTGTTATTATTATTTTATTTGTTAGTCAGATAAATCAACTATGACCATTTTCAAGGACAACCCAGGAGCACTAACCCATTCTTGAATACTAGGAATGTTACATGGCAGAGCCATGTAGACTCTCTGCTGCATTCATTTATTATCACTGTTCTTCTGCCTCCATTGCTCAAGAAACCTTGTTACTGTACTGCTCTTAGGTTGTTGCTTGCCTTGCTTCTGTTCTGATATCTGTCTCCATTTTATTTACTACTGGTCAACAGCATTTGTGTTTTTATCTGATTTGTCTCTGGGTTTAACTTTAGAAAAGTCTTTTATCTTGCTGGTATAAAAGAATCTGCTCAGAGCTTCCCTGTGCCTGTGGCTACAACATTTGGCTTGCTTCTAACCATCTGGAAATACTAAGCTGATAGTATATTTTTTGCACTTGTTATAACTGTTTGTGTGATATTTAATAACTCTGTGCTGCATTAATTTATTATCACTGTTTTTCTGCCTGCATTGCTAAAGAAACCTTGTTACTGTACTGCTCTTACGTTGTTGATTGCCTTGCTTCTGTTCTGATATCTGTCTCCATTTTATTTTTCCCACCCCCACCTACTCACCCAACTGATGGTGCATTCTTTAAACTTGGTGGTTGTGGCTTTTGGGTTGCCCACCTCTACTATAAATTTGATATTGGACACTCCTCCCAGTCCTATCGCATCAGCTTATTCTACTGAGTACAGTAAGATCATTTGGGAAGGTTCACCCCTTAGTTTCTTAACCTTGAATTATCTTCTGTTTTCTCCCTTACTACTTAAAATATTACACTTTATTAAACCCCTTTTACTGTATTTGTATGTCTTCCTACTTTATTACTTTATTTTGTTTTCCCATTACTTTATCTTGTTTTTACTGCTTGTTTTTAGTGTTCAATTGCATTTATTCTGCCGCATTTATTACTACTTGTTAGTTGCCTGATTAAATTGTAATTGTTATTCTAAGCCTCTTAGCTTTGGTTTAAGGATTTGGGCTTCAGGCCAGTTATTTTATATTAGGAAGGTTTGTGGTCTACACTCTTGTGGGAGGAGAGGGTAGCTTCTGCCCTTCTGAGCTGGGAATTGCTGTGTGAAGGTTTATTGTGCATTTCTTCCAATTTAAGCACTTGGGTTCCAAACCAGTTATTTTACATTAGGAAGGTTTATGGTCTAGCTTCTTGTGGTAGGAGATGATAGCCTACATACTTCTAAGCTTGTATTGCTGGTCAAATGCTCATTGTGTCTGTTGTTCTGAAATTGTCATAGTTCTGATTTAAGCACTTGGGCTCCAAACCAGTTATTTTATGATGGGAGATTTGAGGTCTAGATTCCTGTGGCAGAAGAGTGTGGCCTACAACCTTCTAAGCTGGGAATTGCTGGTGAAGGCTTATTGTGCCTTTTATTCTAAGTGTCCTTATTCTGGTTTAAGCACTTGAGTTCCAAACCAGTTACTTTAAATTAGGAAGACTTGTGATCAAAACTCTTGTGGCAGGAGAGGATAGTCTACACCCTTCTAAGCTGGAAATTGCTGGTTGAGGGTCTATTGTGTCTGTTTTTTTAAGTGTCTTAGTTCTGACTTAAGCACTTGGGCTCCAAAACTAGTTGTCTTTTATTAGGAGAGTCAGTGGTCTAGAGTCTGGTGATGGGAGAGTGTGGCCTACACCCTTCTAAGCTGGGAATTGCTGGTGAACTGCTGCTTTATTTAAACTGTTTTTTGCTGCTGTGACTGTGATTTTATGCACTTTGAATTTCTAGTACTTCTGAATTTTATAGCATAGGCCAGATTCAGACTTGCTGTATCTAGACTGTTTGGTATCACCTGAGCATTAAAACCAGCTCTTCACTGACATACTGAAAGGTCCGAGGCATCTGTTGCTTCCAAATAACTATAAGTACCTGTTTTTGCTCTTATATTGCATTTTTAATTTATATTTGTATTCTACTGTCTGTTTGAATTGTCTGACCTGTTTTTATCACATTTTATTGTTTACTGTACTAGTTCAGATGTAGCATAGCCCAGATCCAGGTTTGCTGTATCTAGGCCTATTTTGTAACTTCTGAGCATCAAATTCAAGCCATTCTTGTAGGTGAAGGCCATTCTGCACCCTTGTGGGAGGAGAGTGCTGTCTGGGTCCCCATCTATTCGGGGGTGATTGGACTAGATCTCAGAGAGAGCATCCTTATTGGCTAGTTTGAGTTAAAAGGGTTATTTCTTGTTTTATTTAAGCCCTGTGTTTGTGCTTGTTTGCATGTAGTGTACCATCATGCATTACCACATAGCTGTGGTTAATGCTGGTGGTTATAGGCACAAATGTTTTCCTTGTTAAAATTTCCCTTAGCACTTTACTTCTGGTCCTCCAGAGAGCATCCTTATTGGCTATTTTGAGTTAAAAGGGTTATTTCTTGTTTTATTTAAGCCCTGTGTTTGTGCTTGTTTGCATGTAGTATACCATCATGCACTACCACGTAGCTGTGGTTAACGCTGGTGGTTATAGGCACAAACATTTTCCTTGTTAAAATTTCCCTTAGCACTTTACTTCTGGTCCTCCAGAGATTTTTCGTGACCCTGCTCTACTGTCAGGCAGAACACTAAGCCTAGCTTCAGAGGTACCAACACACCTCTCAACCACTAGCCATTCTAAGTGATCTCTTTTCCTGATCATCTAAATTTACCTGACACTATGGATGGACAATTTCCCACAGTTCCTGCAGCCAGGTTGGTTGACATGGCCATCCTGAGGCATTGTAGCAACAGCATCATGTTCACAGACAACCCTCTACTCCTAGTCCACACAAACTCAACATGTGAGAAATGCAACTATATTAACAACCTTGAATCCATGCTCTCTCACACACCAGTCAGTACATATGACAATGAGCAGGTTGTCAGCATGTACACCTCACCTCCAATTCCACTCAAACACATATCACACATACCTACATATGCAGAGTGCCTCAACAGAAACATACCTAAACACCAGAGACCTCACAAACACAAACACATGCATGCTACACATAATACTTCCTCTACAGAACACAATACACATAATAGTTCACACACCAGTGTCTCACCTGTCAAGCCCTTAAGGCAAAACAACAAAAAAATCAAACATATTAGTCATAGGTGACTCCATCGTGAGACACACAGATGTCCCTCTCACCAAACTGGATAAGGAAAAGGTCATGGCCAGCTGTCTGTCAGGTGCTAGGATCCATCATATCACACTTGTACTCAGATCTCTCAACAACAGGTACTGTTATGACTCTGTCATAGTCCATGTTAGAGTGAATGACTTGAGATGTACCTCTCTGGACTATATGAAGAGAGATATGTCTGAACTCTTTGATCATGTGTCTCAGGCAGGTATATCCCTAGCCTTTAGCGACATTTTACCTTCACCTAGGATGATGCCTAACAACAAATAGAAAATGATTGACTTCAATAACTGGCTTAGTTTCTGCTGTCATTCTAAGGGGATCCAGAATCTGTCAACCTGGGATGACATGACTGACAGACCTCAGTGCTTTGTCAGAGATGGTCTTCATCTGTCGCCCCTGATATTTCAGCTACTGGCTAAGACTCTTGCCACCCCCATAGTACCTTTTTTAGGCAGTGTCTCAAGGACAAAATTCTGATGTAAAAACTCCATCTAAAAACAATCTCAAGGTTATGCTGCGAAATGGTAGGAGTCTTAACACGAAACTGCACTCCCTGGAAGCAGGCCTCACCTTGGAAGATGCAGACATTTGTGCAGTCACGGAGACCTGGTTTAAGACTGTGGAGACCACCCAAGTCATACCAGGTTACACCTCCTTCCACATGTTCAGACCACAAACTAAAGGCATGAAAACTAAAGGAAGTGGTGTGTCAATATTCATTAAACATACAGTGGATATAAAAAGTTTACACACCCCTGTTAAAATGCCATGTTTTTGTAATATAAAAAAATGAGACCACAATAAATAATTTCAAAGCTTTTCCCACCTTTAATGTGACCTATAACCTGTACAATTCAATTGAAAAACAAATCTGTTAGGGGAAAAAAATATAAAAAAATAAAAAAAAGTACAATGCGCTGGTTGCATAAATGTGCACACCCTTAAACTTATACTTTGTTGTGTGTGGACACGCTTAAACTAAAACTTTGTTGAAGCACCTTTTGATTTAATTACAGCATTCAGTCTTCTTTGTTAGGAGTGTATCAGCATGGCACATCTTGACTTGACAATATTTGCCCACTCTTCCTTGCAAAAGTGCTCCAAATCTGTCAGATTGCGAGGGCATCTCTTGTGTACAGCCCTCTTCAGGTCACCCCACAGATTTTCTATTGGATTTAGGTCTGGGCTGTGGCTGGGGCATTCCAGAACTTTAATTTTCTTCTGGTGAAGCCATTCTTTTGTTGATTTGGATGTATGCTTGGGGTCATTGTTGTTTTGAAAGGTGAAATTCCTCTTTATCTTCAGCTTTCTAGCAGATGCCTGAAGGTTTTGGGCCAAAAGTGACTGGTATTTGGAACTGTTCATAATTCCCTCCATCTTGATTAAGGCTCCAGTTGCAGATAAAGAAAAGCAACCCCAAAGCATGATACTGCCACCACCATGCTTCACCATGGGGATGGTATTCTTTTGGTGATGCAAAGTGTTGTTTTTGCGCCAAACGTACCTTTTGGAATTGTGGCCAGAAAGTTCAGCCTTGGTCTCATCAGACCATAATACATTTTTCCACATGCTTTTGGGTGACTTGATGTATTGTTTTGCAAATTTTAGCTGGTCTGGATGTTTTTCTGTGTAAGAAAAGGCTTCTGTCTTGCAACCCTACCCCATAGTCCAGACATATGGAGAATACGGGATATTGTCACATGTAGTACACAACCAGTACTAGCCAGAAATTCCTGCAGCTCCTACAGTGTTGCTGTAGGTTTCTTGGCAGCCTCCCTGACCAGTTTTCGTCTTGTCTTTTAATCAATTTTGGAGGGACATCCAGTTCTTTACAATGTCTCTATTGTACCATATTTTCTCCACTTTTTGCTGACTGTCTTCACTGTGTTCCATGGTATATCCAATGCTGTGGAAATTTTTTGTACCCTTCTCCTGACTTATACCTTTCAACAATGAGATCCCTTTGATGCTTTGTAAGCTCTCTGCGAACCATGACTTTTGCTGTAACAGGCAACTGAGTAAATGTTAGAAAAATCCTACTAGGACAGCTGAACTTTATTTGGGCTTAATCAGATTCTGTTTAATTGATGGCAGGTGTGTACCCAAGAAGACTGAATGTTGTAATTAAATCAAAAGGTGCTTCAACAAAGTTTTAGTTTAAGGGTGTGCACACACAACAAAGTATTAGTTTAAGGGTGTGCACACTTATGCATCCAGCATATTGTAAGTTTTTTTATATTTTTCCCCTACCAGACTTGTTTGTTTGTTTTTCAATTGAATTGTACAGGTTATAGGTCACATTAAAGGTGGGAAAAGTTTTGAAATGATTTATTGTGGTCTTATTTTTTTATATCACAAAAACCTGGCATTTTAACAGGGGTGTGTAAACTTTTTATATCCACTGTAAATACACTTCCAGATTGGTTAAACAGTATGATTCCCTGGAGATACTTGAGGTGCAATTAGTTGTTTGTAGGGCACCTATCCAAGTCATTGCCAGCTACAGGACCCCCTCCACGAAACAGGATACACACTCAGCCTATTTCTATCTACTTGAGTCTATCAAGATATGTCCAAACTCCATGGTTTTGAGTAACTTTAACTACCCATCCATTGACTGGTTAAATTATTTGTGCTCAAACTCACTTGCCCAAAGGCTCCTTGACTTTGTTAACTCCAGTGCTCTGGACCAGCTGATTGACACCTGCACCAAGGAGTGCCAACATCCTGGATCTGGTGCTTACTAATATGGGGGAAAACTGTAGCACCCCCAATGTGAGGTCTTCCCTGGTGAGATCTGACTACAAATCAGTCTTAATCAAAGTAACTATCACAACTGACCACCCCCAGCAGCAACTAAACTAAAACATTTCTCCAAATCAGATTGGAACCTCTTACGGGATGGTATAAATAGCTTCACTGCACCCCCCCCCCCCAAAGGAACTAGCAACTATGCCAAGTTCTACACCAGTGCTTTATATAAACACCTGTATAACTGCACTGAGTCAGACTTACCTGATAGGACCAAAACAAGCTCCTCAAGGAAGAGCAAACCTGCCTGGTGGACAACTGCCATTAACAGGCTTTACAATAACAGGAAGAAATTGTTGTCTAAGACTAAGATTGAGTGAAGCCTGAACTCCCTCTTCAGCTTAAGCAAGCAAATATGACTGCTTGTGAAGTTCTCCAAAGCAAACTATGAATTCAAATTAGCTACCTCAACTAAGGCCAACCATAAGGCATTCTTTAGTTACATCCGTAACCTAAAAGGAAAGGCCCAGATTTGTGCTGAACTGGTAGTTAAGGATACCACATATACTGAGCCTGTAGACATAGCTAACCTGTTGGCCGACAGGTTCTGTGAAAACTTCACACTCTTGTCCCTGTCACACGTACCTCATGACACCCCTAATATCTACCCCCTACCTTGTATCTCTAAAGAGCAGGTTGTAAACGCCCTCTCTAAGGCCAAAAACACAGCATCTATGGGACCTGGTAACATCCCTGACTGCATCCTACATGGGCTCCAACAAGAATTGGCAACACCACTGGGTACTCTTTTCAGTCATAGTCTAAGCATTGGCTTCATCCCAGCTGAATGGAAAATAATCACCATTATTCCCTTGCACAAAGGTGGAGCTTCCACTGACCCCAGGAACTATAGACCTATTAGCCTGACTATCCTTATCTGCAAGGCCATGGAGCAAATTATTATGGACTTTATCAACAAAGATATAGGTAATCTCCCTACTCAGTCTGTATTTGTCAAAGGCAGATCATGCCTGTTAAACCTGGTGGACTTCTTTGAGACAGTCACCCAGGCTCTGGATGAGAGGAAATCTGTACATACAGCCTACCTAGACTTGGCCAAGGCTTTTGACACTATCCCCCACTCAAGCATCATTGACAGACTCACCCAGCTAGGCATCAACCCCTATATCTTTAGATGAGTCACTAACTGCCTCACTGATAGAACACATATAGTAAAAATAGGGGAAATTCCCTTCCAACAGCAGACCTGTAATCAATGGTGTTCCATAGGGATCAGTCTTGCAACCTCTGCTGTTTGAAATCTATTTCTCTGAAGTACAAGCAAAAACTAAAGATCTGTGGCTGACAAAGTTTGCTGATGACTGCAAACTGCGAGTGTTCCTAGAATCTCCACATGATGTCAACATCCTGCAAGAGGGTCTTACACAAATAAATGACTGGTGCCAAAGTCATGGCCTTAAAATCAATGCAAAAAAATGTATTATCATACCTTTTGGTAAGAGTGATGTTCCTGCTAACTACCACATCAATAGCAACACCCTAAGTATGCACTCAGTGGTGAGATACCTGGGCACACAGGTTGACAGCAATCTTACCTTCATTCACCATGTCTCTGCAGTGGAAAGAAGGGCATTCTATACTGCTCATCTCATAAGTAAGGGCATTGCCTCCAGAAAAAAAGAAGTTATAGCCTCATCAGGCCAATAACTGAGTACAACGCCCTTTTGGTATGTACCTTTCCAAGCACCTGCAGCAACTGGAGAAGCCACAAAGGTTACTCACAAGGAAAATTCATGGTCTTCAGCATCTGTCCTACATGGATCATTTGAAATCACTGTCACTTCTGTTTCATACAGACTATTCAGAGGCAATCTCTGCCTTGCATGTAAGGCAATCTCAGACCCTGCTTTATGGGAAATTCTGCATATCCGCAAGTCAAATTGTACATGGGTTACTCACTTTAAAGACCTTAACCTGGTATGTGACATTACTAGAACCTGCTGGAGGGACAGATTTGTCTCCCAGAGGTTACCACACCTTTGGAACAGACTCTCCCTTCATGTCAAACAGAGCACCTTATTATCCCTCTTCAAATACAGTCTGGACGATTGGATGGGTAACAGTAAATTCACCCTGAGTGTTCCACCTGTGTCCATCTTGGACACAGGCATTAGGGGCTGATCATGGAAATAAGGCTAGAACTCAGCTAGACTTGTAAGAGACCTAGAGCCATTAGCCTACTAACTTCCTATGAGCCTATGTTCCTATGACTACATCCTACTATCTTCCTGGGCAACATTATTTGGGTCTAGCCCTAAGAACTGCCCAGAGAGAAATATGGAATAGACACATTCTTAGTATCTGTCAGTGATGATACTACATGACAGCTGTTCAGGAACATAGTGGATGTTGAGGAGGAGTTTTGTTGTCCTTACATTAAAACATATTCTGGTTATATCGAGAAGATGACAGCTAATAGACATAGCAGATGACTAGTGTGTCTTCTATAAATTGTTTTCTAATTCTCAAATCAACAATGCTGCCATAGTATCTCATCTGTCAAAAACCTAACGTGAGCTAGTACACATTGTGAAGATAAACATTTTTACTGAAGTACATGCATTATTTTCCATAAAGTCTGCTGCTAAGCTCTCCCCAACTCAGTTTAGCTCAACTAGTTGCAAGGTTGCATGTAAAAGAAGTTGACTGTCTACTGAGTCAAGAATACTGTTTTACTATTGTTGCTGTTTTAATGAAGTTTGAATTTCTTATTAGTGTATTAAAATGTTTTAAAGTGATTGTATTTTATGTCAATATATTACAGCTATAGAATGCCTATGTACAATGACATCTGGCAAAACATAATGTAGCAACAAGCATTAGACATTACTTTCTTAAAGAGCTCTGACTTTTGCAGTGGAAGCAAGTTCATTTGGTATGTGATTTTTCTGCCAATAATGAAAATCTGTTATTAATATAATAATTTATTCAATCTAAAATTTTCTGATTGTATGTCATTTTTACTGTATTTCCAGTTCAGATGATGATGATGATGATGATGTGTGCATGCGTGTGTGTGTGTGTCTGTGTGTGCACACATGTTTTTGTGTGTATGGATGGGGGTTGATGTGACATAGTGCATGAAATGTGATGCATGAAATACTGGCATCTGTTAATGATAGTTCTTCAGCTTGCTGTAAGCTTACCAGTTAGGGACATAACAGAGAATGGGTCAAAAATGCTGAATTTAAGACTGTGGACAAGGGTTTTAGGTGGAAACAAAAGGTAAAAAGTGGAGGGCACCATTGTAGCTGCACAAGTATATGAGACTTGGGATTAGAGCTAAAGGGCATGTGAGGGGTAGAAAATAGGTAGTGTGAGCAGAAGCTTCTTATAAGAGGTCAAGCAGAACAGCAATGAAAGAAGAGAGGACAGTAGAGGTGTGAGCTGCAATGAAGTTATAATAAGGGATCCTAGATATACTGCAGAAAGGAGGTTAAGGCAGGGGCGGCCCGTGCTATTGGACTGCCGGACTGCAGCCCCCCCCCCAGCTGTAAACAATAAAGAAAGTAAAAGAAAATAAAAGATAAAAAAGAAAATAAAAGATAAAAAAAAAAATTCAAAATTTGCGGACTTACGCGCATGAGCACTAGTCAGGACTGCTGCTGAGACAGTCTGGAGCATGCGCAGACTGTTTCAGCAGCAGTCCGGACTGGGAAACATGTAAGAGCATGATCCCAGAAGTCTATGCAATTGTAACTGCAATAGACTGTCCTGGAAACTCGCTGGGAAACTCATCGGAGCCCGGACTGCAACGTCAGCAGTCTGGAAGATCTCACGATGGGATTTGGAGCTATGAGGACACTGGACGGGCGGGAAGATTTCGCAATGTGGACGGGCAGCTATGGGTATATGTTACGGCACGGTTTGGTTATATGTGTGGATGGGGATTTGGAGCAGCTACGAGATCTACTACAGATAAGGAAGTGTGTGTGTGTGTGTGTGTGTGTGTGTGTGTGTGTGTGTGTGTGTGTGTGTGTGTGTGTCCCAGTTGCTATATACTGGTGGCTAGACTCATGGTGGTGGTAGGGAATACCTCAGGCTTGAACCCTGTACCTTGTATGCAGGTGTTAAAGACCTGAATTCCCTACCCACCACCATTTGTAATAAAATTGCAGATTTTTGCCTCATATTTGATCTGATCTGTTCCTCATAATATCTGTGGTTTCTAAATGCTACAATGCTTGATATTTGATGGTGCAGTGGTAGCATTGTTGCCTCACAGCTGCAGGTTTTCAGGTTTGATTCTTGGCTGGGGTGCCTTCTTTGTGGGGTCTGCATCTTCTCCCTGTGTTTGTGTGGGTTTGCTTTTGTGTCCTTCTATGTTACAAAGACATGTCTGCATTATTTCGTCCTGGGCCTCTGCTGAAAATTGTTTTTTTGTTCCAAGTCAGACTGTCCTGATTAACAAATGTTAAATAAAATTGACAGGCATTTGAATTTCAGACTTCAGGTTTCTGAATATTTAAGTCCTTACATATTTGATGGTACAGTGGTAGCATTGTTGCCTCACAGCTATAGGTTTTCTGGTTTGATTCTTGGCTGGAGTGCCTTCTGTGTGAAGTCTGCATCTTATCCCTGTGTTTGTGTGGATTTGCTCTGGTGTCCTGCCATTTCACAAAGACATGTGTCTGCAGTATTTCTCCCTTTATGCTGAAAATTGTTTTTGTTCTGTCAGAAGTAAAATTGACAGGCATTTGAATTTTATAAGATGAATATTTGAAATTTGTCCTTATTTTTGGGACTGTATTACCCCATTATTGGCTTTGTCCAGGTTTTTTGTGCTAAGGTTGACAGCTATGGCAAGAACTGAATTCACTGAATATGTTTGAGGGCTGTATTCCCTCATTACTGGGTTTGTCCAGGTGTTTTGTGCTAAGACGGTCAAGGTTGACAGCTATGGTGAGAACTGAATTCGTTAAATGATAGCCATTTAAGTTTCAGTCTTACGCTCTTTCACAAAGCAGCTGATTTGGCGTAGTGGTATGTTGCTCTGACTGCTTTGCACAGGGACCTTGGCAGTAAAATGTATGGTGGTAACACAGCATTTTTCTTTCACAAAGCAGGTGATCTGGCATCATGGTATGTTGCTCTGACTCTTTTGCACAGGGACATTGGTAGTAAAATGCATGGTGGTAACACATCATTTTATTCTAGCAACTTTCCAAGATTATACAAGCAATGTTTAATGTGTCCCTGGTTTTTGGGCTTTTGACCACCCCACAATAAATTTGGATTTTTCCAGATTTCTTGTGCTGCGAAGTTGAGATGCAGTTGAGTATTGAGTAGATTTTACAAGGAGCTGAGAGCTGCAGGGGAAGAGAAGTTTAGTGCTGCTTATGCTAAGTCAGCTTGCATTGTTAATAGCACAACAGGTTGTGTACTTGCTTTTGATGCAGAAGGTTGTTGGTTCTACTCCCACAAGGGGTGAATGCTGCCATACTGAAAAGGTTAAGATACTATGAGCCTGTTATCAGTTTGCCATCCATTTCCTATTGCAATATTACTAGCTTATCATTTTTAATGTAATATAGGCAATTTATTCCTCAGGGGCATCAGACACTTTATTTTTCGATGAAACCATGAAATATAAAGGTGTTTGCTAGCAGCAACCTCTTCATTAGTTACAGATCTATTTAATGTGGAATTACTTAGATGACTTTTTTACTTCTTCAGAGATTGTGCATATTTACTGATAATGGTGGACTGTAGAATTGTGCATATTTACTGATAATGGTGGACTGTGGAATTGTGCATATTTACTGATAATGGTGGACTGTAGAAGTTTGAGTAGACTTTTATGATGGAAATGTTCTGAATTGGGCAGTTTTGTCATTATGGGTGCATGCATTTTGTTTCGTTGTTTACTGGAAAGATGTTCTGAATTGGGCAGTTTTGTCATCATTGGTGCATGCGTTTTGTTTCATACTTTACTGGAAAAATGTTCAAAATAATAGGAAGGTGTATCAAAGAGCACATGTATGTTTCATATGCAAGGGGCTTATGATTTGAAAACAGCCCAGAATTAATCTTTATCTGCCACTGGTAAAATGTATTTTCTTTGAATGTGGGTTTCAATGCTGTTTCAATGAATGTGAGTTTCAAGGGCAGAGAAGTTTTAATGCTAAGTTTGTTTAGCAGATGTCTTAGTGTTTGTGCTGTAAAATGCAAAATAAAACTTTCAAATGAAGTCCAAATCATCATAGAAGTAAATCAGTATGCACATTAGTGTTTATGGTAAATGGAGTGAAATAGCCAACTAATGGATCATTGGAATGGCTGCAGGGGGAGGCTCCATTCGACCATGATTTTGTGAGGGGGAAGGGCGGCAAACTTAAAGACAGCCCCAGCTAAACTATACCTCCCAACTGTCCAGATTTTCAAAGAATTAATAGATTTTTGCTTCTTATTTTTGGTTTGTTCCTCATAAAATTTGTGGTTTTCTGGCAAATCATTTAGGAATTAAGTCACTAAATAATGACACACTGAGTTTCAGACTTCATAACCTTCAGAAAAATGCATGCTAAAGTAAGACCTGTTGTTCTATCAACTGTCTCACTTTATACAAGAGCAATTTTTAGTACTGTTTATATGTTCCCCCAATATATTTGGCCTTGTCCAGATTTATTGCATTAACAGGTTGAGAGGTACATGCAAATAAATTGCTTTATAGAATTAGGCATAGCCAAACCTCTCAACTGTCCCTGATTTTGGCTCAAAATGTTGCTCTTCCCCTAATAATCCCTCCGCAAAATAGCAATTTTGGAAGAAAACATGGAGGGTTTACAGTTAAGAAATAACTGTAATAATCATAGTTAAAAATTACTTTTATTTCAGAAATGCATGTAGATTATTTTATTTTGTCAGCTGCTCAAGTTAGCAGTACTAATATTAAAGTGTCCCTTCTTTGACAGGTTCTCAGCTGTATTGTGTGGCTATTTTATATTTTTACATCACATTTTTGGTCCATTTTTCATAAAATTGTGTTTTTTTTTTGGCAAATTAGTGACAAATCATTAAAGACTGAAGTTAGAAAATAATGACAGACATTTGAGTTTCAGATTTCATACCATTCAGAAAATTTATACTAATGCAAGACCTATTCTATTATCTTTCTAAGTTTATAAGAGCAATATTTAAACATTGTCCTTATTTTTGGGCCTTTGTCCCACTTCTTTGTTTGGCTTTGTCCAGATTTCTTGCTCTGAGGTTGAGAGGTATGACGTGTCGGGGCCATCACGGTCAGCCAGAGACATTTCAAATTGTGACATATTTGTTGCACCCCACTCCCCCATGTAGTGACTCTGGATGTGTCCAAGCAAGGCAAGGAGTAGTTATGCAGTGTAAATGTGCAGAGTATCCCCCCATCCAAGGTAGACACAAGTACTAGAGTGGCTTTTCATCTGTTCTTGATTTTTGCAGAATGGTCTGGTTTCTGTCATATTTTTTGTACTGTTGATTTATGCTTATTACTCAAAATGCCTGTTGCTCTGTGTTTAAGTAGCAATAATTTAATGACCATCAGGTAAGCTTGGCTGAGATTGTAAGATGCAAGTAAGCTTTAATAAGCATACTGTTAAAGAATTGCCAACATTGAAAGCCTTTCTGTTGTTGAAATGTAGAGAATACTTAACTAGATAATGTATAAGCCTTGGGTATTGAAATGCATATGACAGTATTTGTAATAAAGGACAGGATTACATTATTTTAAGAAGCTCATTACACTTGGAGACTTCCAGTCATCCCTGCAGGCTTTACCCGTAAACTAAACAGAATGCCAGTCATGTGGTCCATAACCTGTACAATAATCCTTTTATACATTTTAAGCAATGTATCTTGAGCTTACTTCTTGTTTGCTTTTCATTTTTTACTTTGATCATGTTTTCCCCATGAAACAAGTAGATAGTTGTCAGGCAGCAGGTCTTTTTTTGGATAAGAAACATTTTTACAAGTGGGGGCATCAGAGATTTCTACCTTCAGCATGTTACTTGGTACTTTAATAAAGCTGAATATAAATTATAATTAGAACTGCAGTGCAAGAAGTGGTTTGAGTTGAGTGCTGCTTGTTTTTCTTGTACTTGATTTCGACTGGCATTCCATTAATGTATTTAAAAAGTAATTTATTTTTTCATGCCTCACAACCTTTTTGTTTCCATCTAGATATTAAGTAAGCTGTTATGCAGCCAATGCATTGAAATATTTTTTATTCTTCTACACTTCATTTTGTCTTGATTGGACTCTCATAATGACGGTTTGGCACCCAGGGCAGTGTATTTAGTTAGTTTTTGTGGTTTTGAGCATAGCTCCTCCCCTTTCTAGTTGATCACACCCCTTCTCATTGACCCCACCCATTCAGCTGTCTCCTGAAGCCCCCCTTTGATTTGAAGTCACCAGCCGCCACTGATAATATGTAGGCAAATACTGCTCACTGAATCCTACTAACAGTATGGCAGGGTGCTAGAGAGGACAGATGAGATAGTGCAGTTTGGGGAAGGTACAGATCAAGAAAATATGATGCTGCAATAGGTACATGTTGGAAAATATCATCTTCCCTGATCTGTACCTTCCCTCATTGTCTTAGAAGGAATTGTGTCAGGACCTTGTGAAATGGCTATTGTTGGGCTGGCAACATTTTGTATGACATAATTGCAGAGCATATATCTTTGAGTGTTTCAGTGTAGTAATTTGTGGTGTTGTCACTTTTACAGGCCTTTGTCACAGCACTGGGGATGCTATACATGTTATAGTGATACATGTACACTATTCTGTACCAATGTCTGGAGAGTTCTTGTTGTTCCTCTACTTTTCCATAGTCATGAGTGTGGGAGAAAGTGAGTGACTCAGTACTTATGACAGTTGATGAGCTTTAATTTACATAATGCAGCACTTGCAGATCTACTGCTGTGGTGGTTGTGACTTGCTGCAGGGGAGCTATGTCAGTGCTACAGTGTATGCACCAGGTGTGGGTGTGCTATAAAGTCTGTCATGTCTTTGGCATCTGTGTTTACTTGACTTGCAAGTTTCATTGGCACAAAATTTCATGTTGCTGCTATGAAGCTTTTGTTCAGCAGTGTGTTGCTGAGAAGCAAATCACTTTTACTAGGTAATCATGTCTCTGTAAGAGGCATTTGTTTCTGTTAATTTGCATATGTATGCCTGTAAGTTTGTGGAAAAACCTTATTGCAAATATATGGCCACTGTAAATTATGGACAATTGTGGCCTCCCTCATTTGCATACTTACACAGTACCCATCCTGTTCCAGGTACACAGAGGTGTAGACATTGGTGGTATTCAGGTTTGTAGTCCATTTTCTGAATTGTGTAAAGTTGTTTAACACTAACGTTTTCAGCATACCAACTCTACACAATTGTAGACTGCATTATCCAATGACTGAATTACCTACAAATATTTAGAATAACTATCCAGGACTGCTTCAGCAAAAATGACTATAATTAGCAATACAGCTGTTCAGTCCTGAAAATGTATTATATGACAACATCCATGCCTAGTCACAACTTATTTTTTACTTAATACTTGATAAAAATATGTTGCAGTTCACACGTCAACACCAGCATCGAATTTTGTACCTGCATTCTCAGTATAACTCACATTACATTTATAGCAAAAAAAACATTCATACACTCTATTTCTCAGATCAATTTACACTAAAAATTTACATTAACAATGCACTAAATGAAACATAACAAACAAACAAAAAAAAACTTAAACCAATGCCAATACCACAAAAAGTGTTTTATCTGAATAGTGATATTGGTACAGAAATTTTTTTTCATACGGTAAGGTGCAGGGTTAGGGTTAGCACACATTAGTTAGGTGGGCAGGGGAACTTAACAATGAAGTATTTGTTGTGTTTTATTCTTGAGTTCATAGCAAATCACAGAATTGTTTTGAATCCTCTGCAAGCAGCTGACATTACTTTCAGCAGCAGAAAAGAACAAAAATAGTGATAGTGACCCTGCTACACAAAACTAAAGCTGCATTCAGCAGCACTAGAAAAACTATGGGCAGGATTCACAAAGCCTCCGTGTAAGAATTATAACTCTTACACTGAGGCTGCAGTTAAACAGAGTGATGTCAGCATGCTCTGCATATTCATGAGAGCATGCTGAATCATACCTAAGTCTAACACGGTCCGTGTAAGAAAGTAGGGGGCGTGTCCGCAGGCCGAGCCCTGCAAGCGGACACGCCCCCAGAAGAGTAAAAGTGCCCAAAGTAAACACCCATGACAGAGTCCACGGAAATGTGAATAAACACAACACAACACATGTCCCCACAGACTATGAACAGAAAATATATAAATGAACATGTTATATATTTTTTTTAAATTGTAAAGATGTTTGCTCGTGAGTGCGCTCGTTTGCGCGGGCGTGCCCGTAGCGCAGCTACAGTTAGCAGTCAGTGGGAAAGCATATAAGAACTAAATATGCAAAGTAAGCCAAAAAGCAATAGCGTAGCGGTAGAGATGTCAGCTGAAGAGCAGGCATTCATGGTTCGAGCCCCCACACCACCAACTTTTATTTTTAGCAAAATAAGCACGAAACAAGTCCCTGACAAACATGTACACATATAAAATCACATTTTATGTAAAATGTAATGAAATAGTCCATTTATTTTGAAGAAATGTGAGGAAACAAAACAATAAAAAAATGCCAGATGTGCCTATAGCTGAGCTACAGTTTAACAAGGTGAGTGCATCTGCCTGTAGGTGAGCAGTGGTTTAACAGGTGCAAAATGAGTGCCCGTAGGTGAGCAGTGGTTTAACAGGTGCAAAATGAGTGCCCGTAGCTGAGCAGTGGTTTCACACACTGAAACTGTGTGCCCCTAGCTGAGCTGAGCGTACTATGCATGCTGACAGCCAAATGAGGCGTAAGCCAGCGCACCCCGTTTGCACGGAGCTGCGCACTGCATTAACAAGCTAACCGACGGGCAACGTTGAGCAAGCTGTAACAAAACTGCCTTTACACAGACACACCCCCTAGCCTGTCTAGACAGTCATAAAATATAAAAAGCAGTGGCCAGGTTCGAACCCAGGATACCATACACCATAGTCAAGGTACTGAACCACTAAGCTATGACAGCTGTACTCAGAAATGCAGTAATAGCAAATATATAGGCATGAATAGAAAGTGGAGCATGACAAAGCAGGTTTTGTGAAGTGGATACAATTCCAAAATGGCCAATCACAGATAAGCGCGGGGAAAAATGGCATATATAAGCCCCATAGGCGGGAATACACAGCATAAACGATTGTAGAACTGACTTGCAGCCAGAATGTCAGGTGTAGGTGAGGGTAGTTGCTTTCGAGCACAGAGGTATGGTGTTGAGGAGTCCAGATACATGGTCTGGCTCCTAGTCCACAATCATGAGGCCCAACTCATGCAGGGCCAGGTCCTGTGGGGAGCATATAGGGCTGAGGCATGGGACCAGTTGGCTCATGATTTTACCAGTGCCACAGGGATTCCAAGGACTGGTGAGCAGGTCCGTCACCACCATGCGGACCTGAAGAGACGCAAGCAGGACCAATTGAAACTTTGGATCCAGGAGGCCCGGCAAATGCCCAATGCCCCACTACTGAGTAAGTTACATTTAATTATGTATGTAAGAAATTAAATTAGCTGATATTATGGAGATGTGTATTCCAATATTACTTCATTTATATTACAGCTGCAGGTGTCTGTTCTGCGAACCGCAGAGCCTATGGCGATAGGCTGGTACGGTTGCACCACCAGGCAGGTCAGTAATCCACTCCCAGTAGCTGTAAAGAAATATAAAAGCATGACAGTTAGCAAAAGAGTGCAGTGTAGTCACTAAGTAATAAAATGTGCAAGTAACAGTGTAAAAGTGTTTGCAAGTATTACTTGATTACAAAAGTGTGTTGCAGTCTGAAATCCAAACAGAAAAATGAAAATGTCTGAAATAAATTCTGAAATAAAGATGCCCCACCTATAATATCATAGTGCACAACCTGCAGCAGGCTGAAAAGTACAGCTGCAGAAGATGAGCAACTCACATGTGTGAAATAAATTCCTGTTGAAATACTGAAACATGACAGAAGTGAGACTGCTGGAAAGGATTGTAATAACTACAGGTAAAACATGTCAATAAAGCCTAGAAGCAAGTACCATCCTGAATAGTAAAATGAAAACAAGTGAGAGGGTGTGAGAAAGAGTTATGAATCCACCAATAAAGTAGTAATAACCCCTGTATAAAGTATAAACTGTGAAATGTGTCCAAAGTGTTGCTGCAGCTGGAATGTGTATCCCAAAATCTGGATATGTTGCTCTCAGTCTGCAATATGCAGATAGTATGATTGTCTGAATTATCAAACATCCACAGTTGTCTATAGCTATATAAAGCAAATGTAGCAGGATGATGTAGCTGAACAAAGCCAGATATGAACGTGTATGAATAACAATAAAATGTATATTGATGTAGCAGTAACAGTCCTATCACCAAAGTGAAGTAGTTATCATATAGGAAACTGTAGTTAGAACAGTAGTGTGTATATATCTGCAGCTATTAGAAATGTACAGCATATGTATTGGTATTCGAAGGTGTTAATAATATTTTCTTCACCCCACCCTATAACCACATATAATCCATTCCACGTGAAAATGGTATGTGCAATCACAATTAACACCCCTGGACATTTGTCCTGATGGGTCCTAAATATTTGCATGTCCGTTGATGCATCTGCCCTGTTCATACATCCAAACCTGATGGCCTGTTGCCATCAATCAACCCTGCATGTTTTTGGACTGTATATTGCTGTTCAAATTATGCATGTGTTATGCTTGCTGTTCAATGGTGTGAATATCTGGGTGTTTGGTTAATGGGAATACTAATGCATGCTGTTACAACTAATTGCGAATGGTATTGTATGTTACTAACCCAAACTGTCATGACATAATGCAAAACATAGAACGACAGGGAAGGCGGGTTCCAGCGGACCCACCTCTCCCACCTCAGCTGGCGAGTGCACCTGGCACTAGTGCCCAGTCTGGACCCTCCTCCGGTGGCCCTGTGCCGCCTGCGGGTGGAAGCGCTGCAGGGGATGGGGCCCATCCCCCCTCAGCAAGCGTGGCTGGAGGAGAACCACCACTCACCCTCCGTAGCATCTGGACTGTGGTGCGTAGGGAGATCCGGGACTCTGTTCTTGAGCCCCTATGCCAGCTTGAGGCACAGGTGGCACAACTTATGGGCATGCCTGTTGCCCGGCCTACACAGCCCCCAGCACAGCCCCATCCCGGGCAGTGAAGGAACAGTGGCAACTGCCCATGGGTGGGCATATCAGTTCCACTGTTGCCATCTGTGGGCTCATGGGCTCTGGATATCCAAACCTCCGTCCCCGTCAATTGTGTAACCTCCCCACACGTGTCATACACCACCCCTGTATGCATCTTGTTTGTCTTGTCTGTTGACCTACCCAACCTACCTCCCCAGCTATACCAACTTCCTTCACCTGACATACCACTCTCACCTGAAAAAAAAAAAAAAAAAAGGGCACTCTGTACCCACAAAAAAATTACACCTCATACATAGCTGCCCATTCCACACATATGTCTACCAGACATGGAAACTATCAATTACAATTGGCTGTACAACAAGTATTATTGTTGTCCTTACACCTCTCTCAGGGGTGGAAGGTATCAAATGTCACACCAAATTACAAACATATGCACAGCTGTTGCTGATGAAGTAATGGGCAGCTATGGGCCTTACCTACATCCCTCCTGCAAAACCCAAGCTTGTTTCCCTACTGTCTTACCCTCTTTGTGACCCCTTTTTCACCACTTTCCTGTCTCCCCATTTTCATTTCTTTCAAAGAAAATAGCGCGGGTGTGCGCAAGAGTAAGCACGTTTACGCGGTTTTAAGCGGGTGTGCACGTGTGTGCATGGAGCTGAACGCCAGTGCGCATGCGTGAGCTCCGCGCAAACCAGCGCTAACCCGGTTACAACTGCTTAAAAGTGCCTTAGTCACTCTGATTGACAGGTCCTGTAGTCAGTTCAAAAGCAAAATAAAATCCCACTGTCAGTACCGAACCCAGGACCTTGGAAACAGTAGTCTGCATGATTTACCACTAAGCCATGACTCTTACACAAGAACATTGTGCTAAAATAAATATATCATGTAATAGTAGGAATTAATGTAAAGAGAATATAGGATATGTATTACACAAACATGTAATTTAGAATTACTGTCAAAACTAGTGGATTTCCATAATAGTAGTGTGTGAACAGAAACAGCCATGCTAGTTGGTAGCTAGTAGGTAATAATGTCACTGTAGCACCTTGCAAGCCACACACATACTCACAACAGGATAATCACTGCCCATACCCCAGAACCTCTTACAGGAACACATCCGGACCACGTAATAAAATATGTGGAGCAAAGGCCCAAAACCAGGGACACATTACAAATAATGTTACAACAAACGCAGGCAGTTCAGAGAGTAACAGGTTCTGCATTTTGTGGGATGTTTGGAAGGGTATGAAGTCTGAAACTTGGAATGTTTGTCACTATATTCTGACTTGAGCCCAGAGTGATTTGCCAGAAAAAACTGTGCATGAGATATTGACCAAAATATGAGGCAGAAATGTGGACAACCTGCAAATATTTGTACACATGAGAGGTCTGACACCACCATATTTGAATAGTTAAGAGCCTAGACATAGCAACAGTGAATGAGTTACAGGGATGCCCCACAGACTCCATGTGAAATGTACAAACAGTAGGCAGAAAGGTGTAACAACACATGCCATGGTAACTATGGAGTCCTGAAAGTATGCACCACTTGCATGGCAGAAAAAGTGTAGTAATACATATGCTCATGCTAACCCACAGTCACAGCTGCAGCATACCAGACAATTTAATGGTTGTACCCCACTGATATGTACCATTCCATGAGGCAGATAACAGATGAACCTGAGGGTCTCTGGGGCCTGCTCAGCAGCATACTCAAATACCCTAATAGATGTCAAGGCCCACACCATGGCCAGACCACACTGCATGCTGTAACACCCTAGCAGATATAGCAAGCATTCCAAGGTGTGAATGTACATGGAAAATAGGAAAGCCACAGCAGCACACTACAGTCAGGACTCCTAGCAGGCATACAAGTAGTGACTGTAAAGAGCAAATATTGAAGCCTTAGCAACAAAGTGCAAGCAAAAGTGAAAGGAAAGCACACAGACACACATTAACAGTAGTAGTAGTTGTAGGTGTCAGTGTACATACACAGTTAGTACAGGAAACTGGAGAAATGAATGGAGGAATGTTAATCTACAACACAGCTGGAAATATGAGAGAGATACCAACCTTTACACTCACAGAACATTGTCCACATCATACCAGCATGGTCCCTGCCCTTAAAATCTGAAAGGGCTACACCTATCTCACATACCTTTTTATAGCACTGTTCTGAAATCACAGTGAGAACTGCAATCACTACACAACTGGCTGCATGCAATTAGCAAATGCTGGCTAACAATTGGTGCAGAGGCCATCACATGGACATATGCAGATACCTACAAAAGTATGCTGTACTCCCAGTCCACACATGCAATACTTTCATTGCACCCTGAGGAGGACGTGAGAGACAGACAGACAGAGAGAGAGAATGAGAGAGAGACAGAGACAGAGACAGAGAAAATTGAAATTAAGCAGGCACAAACAAAACTGTTCAGCAACAGCCACCTGAAAGCTGCCAACTGGCAAGTGGAGCAGCAGGACAGAAAAACAGATGGCAACACAAGCAGCTGTGACAAACACAGGTAATGTAAAGTAATACTATAAAGGTCTACATACTGTGAACCCTCCATATGTGTCATTGGTCTGTATCCACATGTATATGAAGATGTGTAAAGGGCAGGGGACATACAGCAACTATCAGTGAAGGCTGTACATACATTTGTATGTGAGAGCATCTATGTGCACATATCAATGTAGGTTGACTGTAGGTTGTAGTGCAATGTACAAAGTAGGTTTCACAGTTATGTATGTTTAGCAGTATGTTAGTGTGTGTATACAGTATGGTAGACAAACATGTTGATATACCTGTCTATCATATGGATATGTATGTATGTCAAAATATGTATGTATATATATATATATATATATATATATATATATATATATATATATATATATATATATATGTATACATACATAGAGAGAGATGTAGGAATACATAGACAGATGTAGATAGAATATGTACAAACATATATATGTAATGCACACATACAGATATAGATATATGTAGATACATATACATAGACAGGTGGCACTTCCTACAGTCACCAAGGTAGGATTTATTAGAACAGTCCTTAGTTGTTCCATTTAGGTCCAATGCGTATAGTGTCATGTACTAGTATCTAGTTTAGGTATACTTTGAATCAAATCATTGTGATAGTATTCATTTTGTATATAAGGCCATACATTTTAGTCAATAATGTCTTTATTTCTATACTTGTGTATACGTGTATTTATGCGTGTATGTTTATACGTGTGTTTATATATATATACACACATATATATATATATATATATATATATATATATATATATATATATGTGTATACTGTCTAAGTCATATCATAAATTAAATGTGATTCTGATGTATATTTTCATCTGGGATTACATGTGTTGGTTTGCAAGTGTATGATTGCATACATTATGCATTTTTATGTTTTACAAACATTGCTATTTAATTCTAATAGGTATTTAAAATATAAATAGCAATAATAGATTTTGGAATCAATTTTTAAAATATATTTAAAATGAATTTTTCATTTGTAAACGGATGAGTTATGACATCACATCCTGTATGGTGTATTTAAAAGACAAGTGTTTGGGAGGGCACTTTGTCTTTTTCTGAAGAAGTTCACATTTTTAAATAAAAGTGAAAGAAAGCGCTAATTTTCATTTGCCTTTATTGTGGCATCACACGCTCTGAGCTGTTGTTTGTTCTCTTTATCTTGTTTGCGGTTAGTCCGTGTTTCCATATACATAGACAGACTGATCTGACTATCTACAGGTATGACTGTATATGACAACCTCAACACCCCCTGTCCTACCCCCTCTGTCACTCACACCCCCTCTGTGTCCCCCCCTCTCCATATCTATAGCAATATATGTACATCAATATATATATATGTGTATATGTATACAGACATATATATATATATATATATATATATATATATATATATATATATATATGTATACATATAGATATATCTATATACATATATATATATATATATATATATATATATATATATAGAGAGAGAGAGAGAGAGAGATGTATATATATTCTGAGTGAGGCACATGTGTACAGATGTATTGCAACAGGTGCCTGGTGACAAAGGCATGGAGTGAACACCAGTGTCAAAACCGGAGTACCATACCCCATTTCAAATCACCTACACCAGTAACCACCAGATATGTGATTGGCTGCCCACCACTGCATGTGTCAGGGGTGAACAGGGTCATAAATGTGTACAATAGTGCCACCAATGATATTCACACTGGCACACTATTCCTGGAATACCTGCACATGGTATGTGTCAGCAGACATGGTGTGTCAGCTATGGACATGTAGGTCGGTGTACCCCGCCACACCACATAATGGATGCCATGGTATGGACCTCACATGACAGCTACATATATGGAGAAGGACACAGTGACATGTACAACACTGTGACAATGCACTCAAACACATTACCCATGCACAGTGACTGACAACACCACAGAGTACACACATACTACCCACATAGAGGTTACCACTCCCGGATTTACATACGTAAGTCACACCCATGACAGATGTCCAACAACCATAGTAACACCTCACACCATCCACAACCTAAATGACTGCTGTGTGTCGTCCATGCCACTACAATAGAGAGCACATGTGTAGGTAAAGGTTCCTACCCACAGATAAGACATACCCTGCAATAAACCACTCAGTGTTAAGAAGCAAGACTCCCCATGAGTACATGTCACACATACCCCTGCTGAATGTTAGTCAGATAGGTAATATGCCATATGAGTCACCCTGTGTAACTGTGTGACAGCAGCAGGTACCATCACACCACATGTGTCACAATGGTCAGGGTAGCAGAACAGTATGCTCCTGTACTCCCAGGGGCAATAGCATATTGTATAGTATTTATTGTAATGTAATGTATTGTGTTGTATTGTATTGTATTGGTATGTTGAGGTGCCTCCTTCATGGAGTGGAACCACTGCTTCTGTGCGCCAGTGTACAGGTACATATCCTGTAGTCAGGCTAGTGTTACATAGCACTTCTATATGTGTGTTTAGCTCCTGTCAGAGTTTATATAGCATGCAACTGGGGATACCATCAGGTCCCAGTCATGTTGTGTATTCTGCTTTCATGGGGGCAGCTCTCACCTGGACATCTGTGATGACAGGGAGGTTACAGTCAGCTGGGATAACTATGTCTTATTTAGGGGGAGAGGGCGGGGTGACACCTGCACTGAACCTGTCTGCCACAATGTTGTCAATATCTGTGGTTTCAGTGAAATATTTGTTGTTGTGTACTAACTATGGGCATAGAGGATGGATTCTGACCAGGTTGCTAACATAACTGAAGAAGGCCTTCTGGTTATCTGTAGTGTCCCTCTTGATTTCCCTCTCAAAGTTGCCCATGGATGTTTGTATGGTGGAAAATAGATCCTTACTAGTGCTGCTCAGACATGCCTTCCCTTAATGGAATTATGCTCTGTCTTGCAGTAGCTTCCATCTTTTGTAATACAATCTGTCTATGGCTGGGGTCCACCAGGCAGGATGCTGTCCCTTTGTGGAGAGTGTCTTGCTCATATATGGGATTGCATGATCCATGCATTCTCGGAGATGTCTGTAGAAAGCATTTGTGTAGGGGTCAGCATTGTGGGTTGTATCTGCCACTGGCCCAGTGGGCTGAAAGGATACCATGTCACTGTTACAAAGTGTAAAGTTTGCATCTGCATTGTTATTCACTATAGTCGTTTGTGCTGGTGGTGGAGGTGTGATATGTATATCCAGGGCAATTAGTGTGTGGTCAGCTCACAGTAGTTGATGATGTAGGCCATACAGTACCTAGATACAAACCCCCAGAGTGAGGAGGTGCTCTGGACCTGAATCAGTGTTCTGACTGCTGGGGTTTGGTAGTATGTCGTAATGAGTGTGCCAGGTACTGTTGCACAGTTGCTGGCTGAGCACTGATACCTGGCCATTTACATGTGTATCCACCAATAGACATACAGATGCTATATATGTGAGATATGTTGTATCATTACAGTTGAGTAGCATGTGTAGTATGTGTGCCAAATTCTGCTGACATATATTGCTGATATCAGGTTATTTTCTGTTTCAGGTACATGGCTTACCCGCAAAATCCTGCTTACTCCACAGCTGAGGATGAGGAGATACACCAGAGCCTGGCGCGGGATTATGCAATACTCTTTTCCCACACCAGCCAGAATCAGCAGGAGAGGGCTGCACTGTGGCAAGACCTGGTCAGTTGGGTAAATGACATAGGCAAGCATAATAGGACATATGAGCAGGTACGACATCACTGCAGTGATTTAATCAGAAATGTCCGTCAGCGTCGGATATCCACAGGCAACAGGTCGCCACAGGTGGTGGGGTGGCTACACATCCCCCGCTCACCAGACTGGAGGGACTACTCATGAGTGTAGTGGCTCCAGTCCGCCAGCAACAACAACAGCAGCAGACATGCATTATGATGGAGGCTGGAGCCACGCAGCAGCAAGACAGTGAGCGTGCAGGTAATATGCCATATGTATAGTTGACTGTTGTGTACACTGGTAGTTAATGCATGTGTGAGGTGTGTCCTTGGTTGGTAGCTGTCACCATAGTATTTAATGTGCAAGTGTGATATCCTCAATATTAGCAGCTGACCTGTGAAAGGTGACTGTTGTACTACTGACCTGTATCATACTCAGTAACAATGGCACAGTTGTGCCCACTGACATTAGTTTCTTCATGTCTGCAGGTCCCTCCGGTGTAACAGCAATGCAGCCTATCCATGCTGGTGAGTGTGTATTAACAATACCTGTAATAGTCTTGATAGTAATAGTGATATTAGGCTCACTTAGTAGTGCTCTTTGTATGCATGTAGGTGTGTCTGTGTGTTGATATCACGCATACTGAGTAGTGTACAATTGTGGGGAACTGTGTGCATGTGTACGTGTGCATGTGTGCATGTGCGCATGTGTGCATGTGTGCATGTGTGTACCTGTGCATGTGTGCATGTGTGCACCTGTGCATGTGTGCATGTGTGCATTTGTGCACCTGTGCATGTGTGCATGTGTGCACCTGTGCATGTGTGCATGTGTGCACCTGTGCATGTGTGCATGTGTGCATGCGCGCATGTGCATGTGTGCACCTGTGCATGTGTGCATGTGTGCACCTGTGCATGTGTGCATGTGTGCATGTCTGGACCTGTGGATGTGTGCATCACTGGTAATGTGTAGACATTGTAAACTGTGTTTCCTGTTTCCCTCCCACAGGTTCTGGTGCTGCTCTGGTGTCATGCAGCAGGGAACCTGAATCAGGTGCCATGGGTACTGATAATGATGACATCTGTGTAATGGCACAGGAAGGTATGCCAGGGTCCGCCATTGGTCAGCCGATTGACAGTACACAGCTGTCGACCCCATCAATGCGCACAGTTATCCTGCCAATACACCCTTTGTCACCAATGTCCCTAGGTGATGGACAGCATACAGTGGGCATTGACCAGGGTAATGTGGTATCTGTGGCACATGCCTCCCCACACAGCAGCCATGAGCATGGCTCAGAGATGGTACCACACAGACAGATGTCCAGGGGTTCTCATGGGAGCATCCGTGGGCGTACTGCCCCTGTCAGACGTGCCCACAGAGGTCTTACAGCCTCAGCTATGTTTTGGGCTGTCATGCAGGTGCAGTCACGTATGGAGCTGTACACCAGACAGGGTCTGAGGGAGCTGACAGCATGTCACACAGCCATGACTGACAGTATGCGTGACATTGCGGCTGCCATCCGTAATTTCACCGATGTCATAGACAGATGTTGTGGGGACATATTAGACCGGTTCCACAACTACATGTCCATGAGCCAGGGCGATGGTGGATGGTTGAGGCGTCGACGTGGGCGTATGCCAGCAACAGCAGCAGCTTGCAGTCGTCGTGGACGACAACAGGGCCGCTGCCTCCCCCATAGTGCCAGCAGCAGCCCCAGCAATGCTGGGTCTGTGCTGTCACCAGACCACCCCAGGAGACCATGTGCACGTGGCTCTGGCCAGGCCCGACAGGGATCTGTGTCCAGTCAAAAAACACCTGCTTCTGATGACAGTACCCAGTCTGGGTTGGTACCAGATATGGTCCGTAGCACCCCTGCAAGGCACAGGTACCATGTCCATGGCCAGAGACACTGATCTGTATGACCTGGCAGGTACAGTCTGTGGCTGTCCATAAACACCAGTATATGGCAGCCATGAGGTGGAACTGTGTGCATCATTGCACACATGCAAATTGACAACACCTAGGGCTACCGCATACATGCACACACTGCATCAACATTGCCCCACCCTGTACTGCTGTCCCTCACCAACACACATGCACATACATGTCAATCGGTGGTATCAGTGGCTGACTCAGGCATACCAAGTTCACACCCTGTGCATATGATGAAACTGTGCCACCTCCTGCAATCTGTAACATCAGTGCAGGTACAGGTTAACATGTTGCTGATGCACAGGGTGACTACATAGACGTGTAGTAATAGTATCATGTTGTTAACAGTACTGTGTGTTGAAATAATTGTGGGTATATCACAGCATGCCTGAAGCAGTAAGGGTGTGATTGTCATGTGCTGTTGTCTACACCCATGGTAAGTACCATAGTGTATCATCTGCACATGTTGGCATACTGGTGGTAAGGATGTCAACAGAAGGCTACATACATAGGTAGCACAGGGGATAAGGTAATGAATGTATTAATATGCAATGATGGACATGTAAACTGCAAGTGGCATGTTGCCCACACTGGACTCTGCAATGTGGATGTTTGAGGATGTTGATATGTGTGCAGTACTACACGACTGGTACAGGACACATAGGAGCACCCTAGCACTGCAAGCTCACATCTCATACCATGCTAGACAGCCCCAACACACAAAACTAACTGTCACATGAAGGAGAGTCCCCATACATGTCAGGGATACTGTGGTGGCAGGCCAGGTAGCACACATCCTACTAAGTATGGAACCACTGAGTGAAGGCTCAGTGCCTGTTATTTGACATGTGTATTACTGCAGGTATTAGCACATGGGTTTCCATCCAGTTATTGTACATCCTGACAGTACATGGTCTGTACACTTGTGTGCGCTGAGACTGGACCCTAGCCATCTGACCTGTGTATTTCCATGTACATGTGCATAGTGCCTGCATATTTGCAGTGTTACCTACTGGAAGTGGTACAGCTTGTTTGTTGTACAATGGACTACATGCAGCCCTGCTTACTGTAGCTTTGTTTGCATGCATGTTTGCTTGCAATTACCCTGGAATACTGATCCCACCTGCAATGCATAGTTACAGAGCTTCTGTGGACTCCTAGTGACATCTGCATAGCTTACTATATGTATATCCATGTCTTACTTGACAGAATGTCACTGTTTGTCCTGTTCACATGTACGCTGCCTGTGACACATTGCATATGACTTACCTGGCATTTGTCCACTTGAGCAGTCATGTATGCTACTGCTAACTAATCACGGGCACTACACCCTCACATATTCATCTTCTGTTGAACCACCTGCTTTGCTAGGGATGGCTTGCACCTGTCACCCTTGGGCTTTCAGATATTGGCAAAGTCTCTTGCTACCCCCATAGTGCCTATGTTAGGCAAGGCTCAAATGACAAACCCACCTTCATAGGTATCACAAGGGATAAGAAACTAAGAGTAATGCTACCCAAAGCCAGAAGTCTAAACCTCAAGATGCATGCACCCGATACTCTCTTTGGCATGGAGAACATCGATATCTGTGCAGTAACAAATGCCTGGTTCAGGGCTAGTGAGAGCACCCCAGCACTACCAGGTTATACCTCATACCATGCTTTTCAGCCCCAAAACTTGGCACGAACCACAAATGGAGGGGGAGTATTGACATTCATCAAAGATACCCACACCTCCAGGTTGGTGGCAAAGCACCAAGCATTAGAGACTATCCATGTGCAACTAACAATGGGTGAAACTGCCTTCCAGGTTATAGCCTGCTACAGACCACCCTCCCAAACCCAAGAACCGCACTCAGCCATCCTGTGAACAGTGGAAATATGAAGGTCTCTCCAAACACCATTATATTGGGCGACGTCAACTACCCAAACATGGACTGGGAGCATGACTCTAGCTCCAACACCCTAGACCAAAGATTCCTAGAATATATGAGCTCAAATGCTATGGAACAACTTGTTACCACTCCCACAAGAAGGGGAAACATACTGGACCTGATCATCACCAACATGGGGACTCTATGCTCCAGACCAGAAGTGTATCCCTCGCTGGTAAGATCAGACTATAAACTAATCTCACTGGATATTCACATCCCGACCCCACCCCCTGCCCAGAACACCACAGTGAACAACTTCTCTTAAGCAAATTCACACTCCTCAAAACTGCGGTGTAAACCTTCAAAGCCCCCGGGCCTGTGGAAACTACAGACCAGAGCGCAGATTCCTCTATAAACGCATTCTATGGACACCTTCAGGAATGCATGGAGCATGTGATCCTGAATAAAACCAAGACCCAATCCTCCAAAGGCAGACGTCCTGTCTGGTGGACCCCAGCCATAAACAAACTACACAATAGAAGGAGGAAGCTACTAAATGATACAGCAAATTCCCAAAAAGGGAAGGCATCACTGATCAGTATTAGCAAATAACTACAGGCACTCATAAGATTGTCTAAGGCCAGCTTCGAGAGACATTGCACAGGACACTAAGGATAATCACAAGGCTTTCTTTAGTTATGTTAGGAACCTGGGTGGTAATTCCCAGATATGCTCAGAGGTAGTCCAAAATGTCAATAGAAACACCAAACCCACAGACATTGCCAACATTCTAGCTGACAGGTTCAGTGCAAACTTCTCACCCCCCCTCCACACTGAAAGGGCAAATATGTATGCCAGCAGAGTGCTACCCCCCTGACATCTCAGATGCTCAGGTAAGAGCTGCCCTCTCCAAAGCAATACACACTGCATCAATGGGACCAGACTGTGTCCCGGGCTGTGTCCTACATGACCTCCAAGACATGCTACAACCAAACATAAACCTACTGTTCAATCCCAGCCTTACTACAGGATATGTGTCCAAAGTGTGGCGTACAGCAACAGTGGTCCCTCTACAGAAAGGTGGTGCCTCAACGGAAACTGGACACTATCGCCCCATAAGCCACACTAGCTTGGTCTGCAGAGCTATGGAAAGGATCATCATGAACCACATAAATATAGATATTGGGGACCTACAGACACTGGTTCCTACCCAGTTTGGCTTTGTTAAGAGCAGATCCTGCCTCTCAAACCTGGTTGATTTCTTTTAAACAGTCACCAAGGCCATTGACAAGGGGAAGGTGGTTCACACAGCCTACCTGGACCTCGCAAAAGCCTTCAAAACTATACCCCACTCGGGCATTCTAGAGAAGCTCACCAGCTTAAATATAAGCCCCTATGTCACTAGATGGATTGCACACTGGCTCAAGGACAGAACCCACATGGTTAGAATTGCTGGAGCCATGCCAGACTCCAAACCAGTTACAAGTGGTGTCCCACAAGGCTCAGTCCTGGGACCTTTCTTGTTTGGTATATATTTATCGGAGGTACAGGCCAACATGGAAGGACTGTGGCTGACCAGATATATGCAGATGACTGCAAACTGGCCATAATCGACTCTCCAGCCGACACAAGCATCTTCCAAAGGGGCCTCATAGAAACAGACAACTTGTGCCAGAGCCATGGCCTCCAGCTGAATGTAAAAGTGTGTATAGTCATCCCCTTTGGCAAAAACAAAGTGCCCACAAAGTACCACATAGGTGGTACTCCATTACGTACAGAAGAAGTGATTAGGGACCTGGGGACCCAAGTTGATAGCAATCTCTCATTTGACAACCACGTGGCCAAAGTGGTTAGAAAGACATTGTATATAGCCCACCCCATCATGAAGGGATTCACATCTACATCAGGGGAGGACATCGTGCCTCTTTACTCATCCCTCATCAGGCCCATAATTGAGTACAATCCCCCTGTTGGGATTTACCTTACCAGACACCTGCAGCAACTGGAAAGACCCCACAAGTACCTCACCAAGAGGATCAAAGGGCTCAAACAGATGCCATATGCTGACCGGTTAAAGAAACCCCAGCTCTACTCAGTGGCATACCGCCTGTTCAGAGGCGATCTGTGCCTAATGTATAACACCATGTCAAACATGGAATTAATGGGCATGCTGCACCTGAGAATTTCCAAATCCCATCGGGCTACATGCTTGAGAGACCTGAACCTCAGCACTGACATAAATAGGACATGCTGGAGGGACAGATTCATAACCCAAAGGCTCACTTCACTGTGGAATAAAATCTCAGTCCAGGTTAGGCAGAGTCCCTCACTGACTCTCTTCAAGAGGAATCTTGATGAGTGGATGGGACATTGTAGGTTTACCCCGGGTATCACTTCTGTGTCACTGTTAGACAGAGGCACAGTATACTAACCTTGGAAAAGGGCATGGCAAGATATATTTACAATGGATGGTGACAGCCAAACACATTCTGGCTAGGTTCTTAAATGCCCTAGGGCAGATAGCCTAGTATGACGCTATGAACCTATGAACCTTGTTCCCCATTGGCCCTATGTGCTGTTAATCACCATGGCAATCACAATACTATGGTAGCATGTGCAAAGGTCAGTTGTCAGTCACCTCTATGCTACAGTTGTGGAATATGTGGGTCATGTGGCAATGTCACAGCTGCCACATGTACACAGTCAACCCTCTCCCCTACACATGGACGTACAACACATGTATGAGATGGAACCACATAGTCAAACTGGGGACTAAGCACTCTGAACCCAGTACTGGCATAACCTGTCAGGTGGCATGCAATACTACAGTGACTACAATACCAGTCTGATGTAGACCTACACTGACAGCAATACAAGCACGTGAACACACTGGGCCATTCGTGGAGCCTTAGAATAGCATCCTGCTTGAGCAGCACACACCCAGGCATACGTTATGCCTGAACACATCACACATAACACATAGCACACAAATCCTGTGTGCCAGTCACAGCCTGTATGGCTAGACAACACACCTGCCACAGAAAGGGGAATGTGCATCCTGTAGTCTGTTCTCCTAGTTGTCAAAAGGGACATTTCCCTCACATACACACTAACCCCCTTCTTTCAAACACACACACACACTTGCTATTTTTAGGATTCAAACCCCTACCTGACTATGTTATGACATTCGAGACAGACGCATTAGCGGAGCGTGCTATTCGCATTACTAGGAGGTTTCCCTTCTCCTGCTGTACTTATAGGGTGCTGACATCATCAGTGTTCAGAAAGGGGAATGTGCATCCTGTAGTCTGTTCTCCTAGTTGTCAAAAGGGACATTTTCCTCACACACACACTAACCCCCCTCATTCAAACACACACACTTGCCATTTGCAGGATTCAAACCCCTACCTAACTAGGTTATGACAGACACATTAGCGGAGCACGCTATTCGCATTGCTGGGAGGTTTCCGTTCTCCTGCTGTACTTATAGGGTGCTGACATCATCAGTGTTCAGAAAGGGGAATGTGCATCCTGTAGTCTGTTCTCCTAGTTGCCAAAAGGGACATTTCCCTCACACACACACACTAACCCCCCTCATTCAAACACACACACTTGCAGGATTAAAATCCCTACCTAACTATGTTATGACACTCGAGACGGACGCATTAGCAGAGGGCACGATTCGCATTACTGGGAGGTTTCCTTTCTCCTGCTGTACTTATAGGGTGCTGACATCATCAGTGTTTAGAAAGGGGAATGTGCATCCTGTAGTCTGTTCTCCTAGTTGCCAAAAGGGACATTTCCCTCACACACACACACTAACCCCCCTTATTCAAACACACACACTTGCCATTTTCAGGATTCAAACCCCTACCTAACTATGTTATGACACTTGAGACAGACGCATTAGCAGAGCGCGCTATTCGCATTACTGGGAGGCTTCCCTTCTCCTGCTGTACTTATAGGGTGCTGACATCATCAGTGTTTTGAAAGGAGAATGTGCATCCTGTAGTGTGTTTTCCCAGTTGCCAAAAGGGACATTTCCCTCCCACATACTTGCACACACACCAACCCCACTCACACTGAGCATTTGCAGGATTCAAACCCCTATCTAATTATGTTATGAAACTTGAGACAGATGCATTAGCAGAGCACGCTATTCGCATTACTGGGAGGCTTCCCTTCTCCTGCTGTACTTATAGGGTGCTGACATCATCAGTGTTTTGAAAGGAGAATGTGCATCCTGTAGTGTGTTTTCCCAGTTGCCAAAAGGGACATTTCCCTCCCACATACTTGCACACACACCAACCCCACTCACACTGAGCATTTGCAGGATTCAAACCCCTATCTAATTATGTTATGAAACTTGAGACGGACGCCTTAGTAGAGCGCACTATTTGCATTACTGGGAGGTTTCCCTTCCCCTGCTGTACTTATAGGGTGCTGACATCATCAGTGTTTAGAAAAGGGAATGTGCATCCTGTGGGGAGGCAGACGCCAAGCACACTCTGGCTAAGCTGTCATTCCCTAGGGCAAACAGCCTAGTGTTGACCTCTACACCCATATGTTTAATTGTCAAATGCACATTATTTGTTGCTGATAGACTGTTTGCACGTCTTTATTGCCATAGCATTCCCTGTTTGTATGAACAACTTGTGTATCTGTGGAAGATGTTTGCATATGGGAGGGATCCACTATATCACGTATATCTCTGTAGTCATTTAACTGTGTGCACTGGGCAGATTGCTGTAATGTGGTTGGTTCCTAGAATAACACGTAAAAATACCAGATATGTGTGGCCAACTGCTAAACTGAGATTTGGCCTAAGTGTGTGAGCATGCCCAGTTCAGCCTTCCCATGGCATGTTGTCTGACATATGTCTCATTTATCAAAGTGTGTGAGCATGCCCAGTGTGAGCTTTCCATATGTTGAACTCTGCAGCCCACCACATTTGTGGATGAGTGTGAACTTCAACAAATATCTCCCGTTTATGGTTGTGTGTTGTGTGTCATGTTGTGTAGTTACTGTCCAACTGCTTTGTATGTGAACACAACAGGATTATACTGTGCCTGCAGGGTTTGCATGGGATACTTTGCATACAGTTGTCAACATCCTTTCACACTGACCTAACACTGTAGTACTGTATAGTGTACTGGTTCAGTACTTCGACTGTGGTGGACAGTATCCTGGGCTTTAGTCCTATCACTGCTTTACATTTCCATAGTGAGCACAACAGCCTGGTTAGGGGCCAGTTGTGCACATCTGACCATGTTGCATTATGTTCAGATATGAACTACTTAAACCAGGCTTGTCCAACATTGGTAGTGTATTCCACAACATAGGTGTACATTTGCAAACACTAGCGATGTGCCCTAGGCCATTTCTAATGCTAGTCGGAGAGTGTGTTTGTCCTTCGACACACATTGTAAGTGGAGTTTGCCATGACATATGTCATGGTTAGTATACTGTGCCTCTGTCTACCTGTGACATGACAGTGATACCCAGGGTAAAGCTACCATCTTCTATCCACTCATCAAGATTCCTCTTGAGGAGAATCGATGAGTGACTCTATGGATAGCCTGTACTGGGAGTTTACTCATGGGTGGGGGTGGCTTCTGTGTTATGGATCATGCAGTACAGCTTGTCCTATGTAAGTCAGTGCTGGGGTTCAGGTCTCTCATGTGCATAGCTCACTGCCATTCAGATTGTACAAGGTGCAGCATGTTTATTGATACCAGCTTAGACATGGCTTTATACATCAGGCACAGCTTGCCTCTGAGTGGGCAGTATGGCAGTGTGTGTAGCTGCAGTTTGTTTAATCAGGCAACACATGGCATCTGTACAAGCTCTTTGATACTCCTGGTGAGGTACTGTTGGGGACTTTACAGTTGATGGAGGTGTCTGCTGAGGTACATCCCACAGGGGCTATTGTAGTCAATTGTAACGCTGATGAAGGATGACTGCAGAGCCACAATGACCTCCCCTTATCTAGATCTGACAACCTTCATGATTAGGTGGGTATATGGTATGTTTCTGTAAACACTACAGCACATGTTTGTCCCATGCAGGATATCTATCACCTTGTGTCCCCAGGTCTCTCATTACATGTTAAGTACGTAATGGGTTAACACCTATGTGGTAATTGGTGGGCACTTACTGTATATCCACGGGGGTTGACTATACACTTTTCTGCAATTAGCTTGCTGACATGGCTATGGCACCAGTTGTCTGTTTCTATGTGGCCCTTTTGTGGGATGCTTCTGTCAGATGGAGGATCATATATGGTGAGCAGTTTGTAGTCCTCTGCAAACATGTTCAGACACAGTCCTTCCATGTTGGCCTGTACCTATGGGACATATATACCAGACGAGGGAGATCCCAGGACCAAGCCTGGTGGGATGCCAGTTATATCTGGTTTGTAGTCTGACATGGCTGCAGCATGTCTGACCATGTCTGTTCTGTCCTTGGTCTGGTTTGCAACCCCTCTACTGACATAGGGGTTTATATTTAAGCTGGTGAGCATATCTATAATGAACACTTAGGGTATTGTATAGAAGCCTTTGCAAGGTCCAGCTACGCTGTGTGGACCACATTGCCCTCATCAATGACCTTAATGACTGTTTCAATTGAGTCAAACATGTTTAGGGGCAGGATTTGCACTTAAGAAAGCCACACTGGGTAGGGTCTGGTGTCAGTAGGTCCCCAATATCTTTATGTCTGTGGTACATGCTGATCCTTTCCATAGCTGTGCAGACCGAGCTTCTCAGGATTCTGGGGTGGTAGTTTTCAGTATCCATTCAGGCAACACCTTTGTTGAGAAGAACCACTGTTGTTGTACACTGCTCTTTGGGTACATATCCTGTGGTAAGGCTGACATTGAGCAGTAGTGTGATTTGGCATTCCATTCGTCTTGGAGTCCATGTTGGACTCAGCCCAGGACACCATCTCATACCATTGCTGCTGTGTGTTTTGCTTTGTAGATGCTGGCTGTTACCTCAGCATCTGCAATGTCAGGGGGCCAGCAGTCTGCTGGGATAGATATTTTGCATTCTGGGGGTTTGCACTGCACCTGTCAGGATGTATGTTGGCAATATGTGTGTGTGTTTGGTATGTTGTTTGTGATATTTATGTGATTCAGAGTATATTTGTGAATTCCCAACACGGTTCCTACCATCAGTTGTGGAAGCCTTGGGATTATCCTTAGTGTCCTGTACAATTTGTATCTTCATAGGTTCATAGGTTCATACTAGGCTATCCACCCTAGGGCATTTGTTAGCCTAGCCAGAGTGTGTGTGGCTTTTGCCACCCCTTGCTATGTGAATATTATGGCCATTTATGATTTGCTTTGCTGTGCCTCTGTCTGGATGTAACACAGTGAAGACCCCCAGTGTAACTCTGCGATCATCCATCCACTTGGCAAGATTCCTGTTGAAGAGTGTCAGTGAGGGGCTCTGCCTAACATGGAGTGGGATTCTGTTCCAGGGTGTGGGGAGCCTCTGGATTATGTATCTGTCCCTCCAGCACATCCTATTTCATTATGTGTTGAGGTTGACATCTCTCACTCTCACAGCTCCGATGGCTTTGAGTTTTCTGGGGTGGAGCATGTCCATTACTCCTGTGTTGGGCATGGCCTTGTACAACAGGCATGCAATGCCTCTGTGTAGGCAGTATGTGACTGCATTCAGCTGGGGTGTCTACAGCCAGGCAGCTTGGTGAGGTACCTTTGAGGTCTTTCTAACTGCTGCAGGTGTTAGGTAAGGTACATCCCATATGAGGCATTGTACTAGATTATGGGTGTGATAAGAGAACAGTATAGGGGCACAATGACCTCTGTTGACGTAGATGTGAATCCTTTCATGATACGGTGTCCAATGTAGACAGTCTTCCTAGCCACATTGGCAATGTGAGTGTCACATAACAGGTTACTGTCCACTTGTGTCCCTAGGTCCCTGATTACTCCTTCCATACATAATGGTTTACCACCTGTGTGGTAATTTGTGAGTACCTTGTTTGGTATTTGGTGGGACATTCATACTGTCCAGTGTCTTCAGGACGGCTGGGTGGGGTTCCTGTGTGTGAGAGTGTGGTCTGTAGCATGCTACAGACTGTACAGCAGTCTTGCCTATGGTTAGTTGCACATGGGTGGACTCCAATGCCTTGTGCATTGTCAGTTACCTGGACGTATGGGTGTCTGTGCTGAATATGGATACTCACCCTCCTTTTATGTTTTGTTCCAGGTTTTAGGGCCATGACGCATGATATGTGGTATAACCTGGTAGTGCTGGTGTGCTGTCAGGATGCTTGCAGCAGGTTTCTGTCACTGCACAGACATCGATGTTCTCCATACTGGGGATGGCCTCGGGAGCATGCATATTGGGGTTTACACATCTGGCATTAGTCAGCATTACCCTTATGTTTCTTTCCACTTATGTTTTCTAGGGTGGTGGGTTAGTCTTTTCAGCCTTGCCTATGAAAGGCCCTATGGAGGTGGCAAAAGCCTTATCCAATATCCAGACGCCCAGGGGTAACAGGTGCAAGCCATCCCTGGAACAGCTGCATGGCTTGTCAAGCATGACATCCCAAGCAGACAGACATTGGATCCCCTTGGAATGACACCAGTAAGTGTGCCACTTGTTATAACTGATCATTCCATGTTTGTACTGTGGCATCATTCTTGGTGAGGGTAGGATGCTGCAAATGGTGAGTGTCATACCGGCCTGGACTACATAATCATAGAGCTCATCTATGTCTCTTTTCATGTAGTCCGGGGAGGTACATCTCAGGTCATTCACACCAGCATGGGCTATGACTGCATCATATTTCTACTTACTTTGGGGTGACCTGCATACTTGTGTTATGTGGCGTATTGTGGCAGCCTACAGGCAGCTTACTGTACCCTTTCCCTTGTTCAGTCTGGTGTGCGGGACAGCAGTGTGTCTCGCTATGGAGTCACCTATTACAACTGTATCAGGCATGTTGTTTCGCCTTCTGGCCTGTGACTGTTTGGCACACCAGCTTTGTGTACTATGTGTTGCATGTGCTATGTTTGGAGGTTGCTCGACTGGGTGTCTGCTTTGGAGGCCTCTGTTGGTATGGTGTGTTTGTAATTTAGGCCTCCGGGAATGTTTTTCTGTGTTTATGTCTTTGGTTTGCAGTTGTGATAGGTCTATGTGGGACTGGGTTTGTGGTGTGTGTGGTTACCTTCTCCTCCTGACTAGTTTTGGGAGTACTGAGTTGAGGGAGCTCAGCCTCCAGTTTTGATAGATGGTTGCATCTCTCACATATATTTGTATTTCTTGGGGGTTGTCTATGTACTTGGGGCAGGTGTAACATTGCCTCAAGATTCACAGATTCAACTTGTTGTGGCTGGCCTTACTGGATTGTATGTGTGGACATATTTTATTGCCATACTACTGATCAGTGATTACTTCATTTTTTATGTTTGCTCTATCATGTAGTAGCTTCCTCATTCTCTTGCATGGTTTGGTTATGGCTGGTGTCCACCATGCCAGATGCCTGCGTGTATGGCATTGTGTCTTGTTTTAATTTAGGATTGCATAATCCAAGCATTTCTGGCAGTGTTCATGGAATGGCTGTATTACAGGTTCTGAGGTGTGGCCCATATTTTGCACCTGCACAGGACCTTTAATGGATTCCACATCAGTTTGGAGGAGTGCAACTATTGCTTTACACATGTTTTCCACTGTGGTTTTCTGGCCAGGGACTGTGGTCAGGATTTGTATATCCAGTGTGATTACTCTATGGTCTGGTTTTACCAGTGAGCAATACACTTCTCATCTTGCCATCCAGTACCCATGTTGCTGATTATCACATCCAGTATGCTTACCCCTCTTGTGGGAGTGGTACGTTGTTCCTGGGCATTTTGGTTTATGGATTCTATGAACTTTTGTCCTACAGTGTTCGAGCTAGTATAATGCTCCCAGTCTATGTCTGGGTATTTTCAGTCACCCAATATAATGTGGTTTGGAGGACTTGATATATTCATGTATTCCAGCATAGGCCAGGTGCAGTTCCTGGTGTTGGGACAGTAGTCTGTAGCAGGCTATAAACTGGGGGCAGTTTTAGCCACTGTTACTTGACCATGGCTAGTCCATGCTGCTTCTTGTTGTGGTACCAACATGGGGGTGTGGTTATCCTTGACAATTATTGCTAGTCACCCTCCTTTTGTAGCTTGTTCCATGTTTTGATGCTGTACAGCACAGTATGAGGTGTAACCTGGTAGTGTTAGGGTGCTGTTGTGAGCCTTGACCCAGTTTTCTGTTACAGCACAGATATCAACATTCTCCATACTGGGTGAGTTTAGACTGCATGCATCTTGCTGTTTCGACTTATCCCTTATCTTATTCTTATCCCTTCTGATACCTATGGAGGTAGGTTTGTGTTTTGAGCCTTACCTATTCAGGGCATGATGTGGGTAACAACAGCCTTTGCCAGTATCCATATGGCCTGCACTGATAGGTGCACGCCAGTCCTAGCAGGTGGAGCATCATGTCATGCTCAGCATGTCATCCCAGGCTGGCACACATTGGATCCCCTTTGACTAACTGCGATACTTCAGTCAATTATTGCACTTGATCATCTCATTGTTATATTGTGGCATGATGCTTGGTGAGGGTAGGATGTTAGAGTTCTCAGGTGTGCATATAGTACATGGTGTTACATTTCTTAATACATGGCATTCATGCCTCAGGTGGTGCTGCAGGGCTGCCTCTGTCGGATGCACATATTACACTCCCTGTACATGTTTGTGAGCAGGTCATTTCATTTTAGGCATCCCTGTTATTATCTGAGTGAGTCAGAGGGGGTATCATTCTCAGGGTTCCTACTGAGCCAGTGTATGTGCTATGTGTTGCCTCTTTGGCAAGGCCAGGGCATACTGGGCACGCCTCCTTCTGCCTACTGGGGCAGGCTCAGGTTGTTCCTCCTCCGAGTCACGGTCTGCCTGTGATGGCCTTGGCAATGGTGGGGGGCTGTTTGGCCTGGCCCTATGCTGGTCCTGCTGCAGCTGTTTTCGCAAGATCATATTATGTAGCATAGCACATACCATGACAATTTGGGTACATGTAGTTGGTGTGTACTGCAAGGCTCCACCAGATGTGTCCAGACACCGGAACCATGACTTGAGCAGCCCAAACACATGCTCTATTACATTACGTGTTTGTGCGTGTGCCTCATTATGGCGTTCCTGTTCAGGTGTGTGTGCATTTCTGATGGGTGTCATCAGCCACGGCTCCAGTGCATAACCTGCATCCCCCACTAGGTGTCCATGCGGGATGTCCCCATTGGCAAATGTCTGGTACAGCTGCGTCAAATGCCAGATGTGGGAATCATGGTAGCTCCCAGGGCAGCCAGCACACACATTCATTATTATGCCCTGGGCATCACACACGACCTGGCAGTTGATGGAGGGGAAGCCCTTGTGGTTAATGTAGGCCCTACCCCGCTCACCGGCTGGTGTTTTGATGCATATGTGCGTGCAGTCTATTGCATCCACTACCTCAGGGTATTCCACTATTTGCTGGAAGAGACGCATATTGCTGGCCAGTACCTCACGGGCATTGGGGAAATATACATAATCACCGACATGTGCTGACATGGCATCCAGGAACTGGTGCAGTACCCTGGAGGCTGATGCCTGTCATATCCCCGTCATATCACCAGTTGGTCTCTGGAAGGTACCTGTTGCTAGTATTCTTAGGCCAACACATACCTTGGTTTCCACTGGGATGGATTCCCCTCTGTTGGTTCTGTGTGTGAGGTGTGGCCTGCACATCTCCATTATTTGCTGCAGGAGGTCTCTGTCCACTCTATAGCGCTCTACTATCTCCAGCTCATGTAACCCATGGTAGGTGACCCTGGGCCTGTACACTCTTCTCCGTCTCCTCACTGTGGGTTGTCTGGCACCATCTGCATTGTCACCACCCTCAGCAAGTCACCTATGTCTCATTATGACAGCTATGGCAGCCCCTAACATTTCTGCTCTGAGTTCAGCTTTTTCAGTTTTCACTTCTAATAGCTTACTCCTGTCTTGCAGTGTCTCTTGAGAGAAACATCTTGCACTGCTGTTTGCAGATTTTTAAGTGTTGGGCTGAGCTACTATTCTGTCTGTGTAATTGCCTGCTTCTAATTGTTTTCACCTGCTAGCTCCAGCAGTATTCCCTGGTAGCTTCCTACTAATTATGCTGCTTCCTTTTTCCTTTCTCCTTTCTGTTTCCTCAGGGGGGAGTAGAGTGTATACCAGCAGAAACACGCTCACAGTGGCTTACATGTGCGCACACATGCTTACACGGTTCAGAATTGTCTTATTTGGGTTAAAACGTGCACACACCAGCTCAAACAGTGTTACAGGTCTGCCAACAGGCTTCTACATGCTAAGTCTGCCCTACACATGCGCACACCTGCGCAAACAGTGTTAAACATCTACCAACACGCTCCCACATGCTCAGTCTGCCTTACACGCGCACACACTGTCTTACTCGCGCTTCATAGCATGCACATGTGCGCATGCACGCCCAGCAAGAAACTTTGGTGTAGGCAACAGTGTACACCTTCCATTTTTTGACTTTCCCATGCTTATGTTGTGGCACTCCTCTTTCCATGATATCTGTCTGACATCTGTCATGTAACTCTGACCTCCAATGAGCTGCATTTCTTTCTGCCATTCCCCCCTGTGATGTCACCTATCTCCTACTCTGTTCCTCCCCCTTCTGTAACTCTTACACTACTCAGAATGTGCTCATTTGCTATGTGACAGTGGAATTCAGTATCCTAACACTCATTTGCATCAGATTGCCTACTAATGCTTAATTACATCTCTTAGACTCAGCTTCCCCCCTTAGCAACCACTACATGGTGGCCATGTTTTTTTTTGGTCTGCTGGTCCCTGCATTGAAAATCCATGTATTGCATAAAACCCACATTTGTGGGTTTATAACCTTCATTTTTATGTTTTATACAGCACTGCCCGTTTGCGCGGGGCTGCGCTGGGTTTAAACATCGGCAATCGCCGAAAAGAAATATATATTTTTATTACTTTTGCATCAGGTTACCTTGCCAATGGCCACATATCTGGTCATTGGCATGCTGCCTGACACATATGCACCCTTTATTTGGAGCTGACATGGCTCCATTGTGTTTTTTGCATAAACGTACTCAGTTGTCAACTGAGTACATTTCTGCAGCTAAAACGGCTCTTACACGGGCTGTTTTGGGCTTCCTGGATCGCTAATCATCCTCATTTGCATGCTATTCAGCTGCAAGTGAGGTGATTAGCTTATCCACGCCCACTCAGTGTAAGAGACGTTTTAGTTCGTCTCTTACAAGGACTTTGGGCTGTTCCTGGATCGCGAAGGCTGCATGGAGTCTTACACTACTCTTAGACTCCGTGCAAGCCTTCGTGAATCCTGCCCTATATCCATACATACAGAAACATATATACTCATGGATTCATTAGTGACTACTAGGCTGTAGTGCCTGATGGAACATTCCAGACCTAGCCATGCTTCCAGTTTGTCACCCAGCTGTGTTATCCCATAGATGTTTACCTATCCTTAATATAACTATACTGTACTATCCCCTGTCATGTTTCTACATCACACAGTTCCTAAGCATTTTCTTTATGGGGGGGTTACACCCCCCCCAACCTCTGTATATCTACTCCAAGGTACAGGCACACTCTCACAGTCACACAACCACTAATATTTGACTTTCTCCAATTTGCGCATACATGACTTTCATGTATTAATTTGATTCCTGCGTCAGTATTTCATTATTCAATGTTTGAGCAGACTGCAGTATGCTTTTATATTGGTATAAGGAACACTGAAATATAAATATTTAAATAATATGTGATTGAAACACAACAGAATTAATTTCAGGCACTGCAATATGGGGAACTACATCATCAAGGAGCATACTGCATATTTTGAATCACAACAATTGCTACATGCTGTTTATGGAATCACTATTTTGCCTCTAACATCTAATAACTAGTACCTTGTGTTTATCTATTGGCAGTTTTGAACTTTAAATTTTGGGAGTTGTGATGCAGAAGACAGCTTAGGTAGTCCTTGTAATTTTTAGTTTCTTACTGAAAGACAGTCCCCCGGATTCACTATGCCGTGCAAGGCATGCATGATTAGTGCAGGAGCTCACGCAGGCAATATGTCTGCCATGTGATCCAGGAACAGCCTGCAGGGGCATGCACGAGAGCTCCTGCATTAATCATGCACGAACTAAGCCCTGGTATGCAAATCACCCCATTTGCAGGAGAAATACATGCAAATGAGGTGATTTTGTAATCCATGAAGCTTACAATAGTCCGTGCAAGCCTAGTGCTATCTGCAGAAATGTACTCGGTTAGTAACCGAGTACATTTCTGCAAAATCCAAAGCAGAGCTATGACAGCTCCAAATAAAGGCTGCATATCATTGAGGAGGCATGCCAGTGGCCAAGTATAAGGCCATTGGCACTGCAAAAAAAAAAAAATCAACTTTATTTTTTTTTCGCTGATCTCTTCTGTTTAAGCATAGAGCAGCGGCACACAAATGGGATCAGGGGGAAAATAATAAAATAAACCTAAAATAAGCATTCTAACTAAAATCAGTATTCTGCCATGCAAGTCAATGGCAGGCAGAAGACAACCTGGCCAGTGAATAGTAGCTGCTAAGGAGGGATGCTCAGTGTGACATGTAACTATGCATTAGCAGGCAATCCTATCCGAATGAGGGGAAGGATAGTGGATCCCAGTTTTTCATAGCGTGTGAGTCAGGTCCCAACAGTGTAAAAGTATGAATAGCTGAGTGCAAGACTAGGAGGTAGGTAACATCATGGGTGAGTGTGTCAGGTATACTGTAAGCAGACTGGAGCCCTGTGGCTCCAGTTTGCTCCTATCTTAGCACAGATAAGTTAGGGGGTGTGTCTGAACCTGCCTAGCACTCTTTACATTGCCTAAGCAGGTGTGCACACCGGGTTTTACAGAAAGAAAAAAGAAGTTAAACCAGGAAATAGCAGCAGTGTGCACATTTGAGCACTCTGTTTGCACTGCGTGCAAACAGGCTTAAACAGGGAGGCAATGGGTAGGGAAAATCAAAGAGAACTAGCTTAGGTACCAGGTGAAATGTATCAGAACCAGCCAATTACACAGGCAGCAGGCCAGCCCAGCCCAGAACACTACTATAAACTATGAAAACACCTTCCCCTCTGTTTTTTCCCACACTCTACACCACCGGTGTAAACAAGTGGGGATCTTTTAACACTCACAACAGAAAAAAGAAGTTAAACCAGGAAATAGCAGCAGTGTGCACATTTGAGCACTCTGTTTGTGCGGTGCACACACGGGCTTAAACAGGGAGGCAAAGGGAAGGGAAAACAGCAGTAGGAAGGTAATCAAGGAGAACTAGCTTAGCTGCCAGATGAAATGTATCAGAACCAGACAATTACACAGGCAGCAGCCCAGCCCAGCTCAGAACACTAGTATAAACTAAGGAAACACCCTCCCTTCTGGTTTTTCCTACACTCTACACCATCGGTGTAAACAAGTGGGGAACTTTTAACACTCACAACAGCAAAATGTTTGGGGCTGCAATAGCTATTATACAACTTGTGGAAGAGGCTGAGGGTAGTGAGGATGTGAATGCTGCCGTGCAACCCACAGTGAGGAGACGGAGAAGAGTGTACAGACCCAGGGTATCCTACCAAGGGCTACATGAGCTGGAGATAGTGGAGCACTGTGGGGTGGACAGGGACCTCCTGCAGAAAATTGTTGAGCTGTACTGGCCATGCCTCACACACAGAACTAACAGAGGAGAACCCATCCCAGTGGATAACAAGGTATGTGTAGGCCTAAGCATACTAGCTACAGGTACCTTCCAAAGGCCAACTGGGGATATGATGGGTATTTCACAGGCATCAGCATCCAGGGTACTCCACCAGTTCCTGGATGCCATGACAGCACATGTCAGTTAGCACGTATATTTCCCTAACATATGAGGCGTTGGCCAGCAATATGCTTCTCTTCCACCAAATAGCGGAATATCCTGAGGTAGTGGGTGCAATAGACTGCACGCACATATGCATCAAAGCACCACCCAGTGAGCAGGGTAGGTCTAGATCAACCGCAAGGGCTTCCCCTCCATCAACTGCCAGGCCATGTGCGATGCCCAGGGCATAATAATGAACGTGTGTGCTGGCTGCCCTGGAAGCTATCACGATTCCCACATCTGACATCTGATGCAGCTGTACCAGAGATTTGCCAATGGGGACATCCCACATGGTCACCTAGTGGGGAATGCTGGATACACACTGGAGCCATGGCTGATGACACCCATCAGAAATGCACACACACCCGAACAAGAACTCCATAATGAGGCACACGCACAAACAAGAATCAAAATAGAGCATCACGGTTCCGGTGCCTGGACACATCCGGTGGAGCCTTGCAGTACTCACCAACTACATGTACCCAAATTGTCCCTGTATGTGCCATGCTACACAATATGATCCTGCGGAAACAGCTGCAGCAGGAACAGCATGGGGCAGGGCCACACAGCCCCCCACCATTACCAAGGCCTGCACAGGCACAGAGTGACTCGGAGGAGGAATAACCTGAGCCTGCCCCAGTAGGCAGAAGGAGGCATGCCCGGTATGCCCTGGCCTTGGCAAAGAGGCAACACATAGCACATATACTGACATGGGAGGGACCCAGGGAATAACACTTCTCTCTGATTCTCACATACAGTAAAAGGGATGCCAGACATTATACTACCTATGCCTAACCATGTGTAGGGAGTGTACTATGTGTATCCGACATAGGCAGCCCTGCAGCACCACTCTCAATATTGGGACACCCACAAGGTAAGTGACTCACACATGCCAGTCGGGGTGTCACATACCCAACAACAGTCACAGCCAGCAGGACAGGTGTAGACCAACACAAACAAATGCTGTACTATGGCCTCTGATTGAGGTCTATGGGTAACCCCCACCCAGGCCTACACAAACAGACTACAGCAGGCCAGGCAGTGTGATGTCAGTTGTGAAGGCTAGGAAGTCAGAAATTAATATGTAGGTAATTAAAAGCTAAGAACTGTAGTACACTGGTATGCCCCTAGCCAGCAGGATAGGTAAGACTACAGACTGAAATCTAGTACCTGACATACCAGTACAGTCCTAGCAAATGTGTACAAGTGTCACGTGTGCCCCCCCATCCTACGTAGACAGATAGTAACAGTCAGGTGTGCCTTCCCCAATCCTGTGTAGAAATGTAGAAATAGGTGGGCCCCCGATCCTACATAGAAATATAGTAACAGTCAGGTGCACCCCCCAAACATGTGCAGAAATATAGAAATAGTCAGGTGTGCCCTCCCCCATCCTACATAGAATTATAGTAGCAGTCAGGCGTGCCCCCCCAAACCTGTGTAGAAATATATAAATAGTCAGGTGTGCCCCCCATCCTACATAGTAATGTAATAACAGTCAGGTGTGCCCCCCCCACACCTCTGTATAAATGTAGGAACAGTCAGGTGTGCCCTCCCCTGCTATGCAGTAACAGTCAATGCCAAATGATCGATGGATACCCTGCAGAGACAGCATGCTACCTGTCGGTGTACAACACAAAGGTCAGCACTGCAGCACAAACTACCTGGACACAACCCACAGAGCAATACAGACAGCCATACTGGGGATGCTCACACACTTAGAGAAATGAAGGCAATGTCAGTCAACAACATACTGAAAGGTCATACTGGGCATGCTCACACACTTAAACACATGAACACTATGACTGCAAACACCAATGGACCAGACATATGTGGCAGTTGCAGTTGTTAGTGAAGACACTCATCAGTATGCACCCACTCATGCTTTGCACACACAGTGGACAGGAATACAGACATATATGTCAGGACAACACACTATAGTAAGCCAAAGGTAAACATATATAGATGTGTGGAAGAGGGTGACTTTGACAAGGAGCCACCCAGACCTATCCCACCCAGCACACAGTCAAAGGGCCTCAAACACATGAGGTGCAGATGTCACTCACTGCAGATACCAGTATCTGTCAGCATTACAAACTATGTGGTGCATGTGCCAACTGTGCAACAGGACTGTACAAGGACGTAGTCATCTAGCAACTGTATACATGTACCTGTGACATATGACCCCATGTGTGCCCGCATGTGGCGTGTCAACACTGAGATGAATGGCTCATTGCCCATTCACACACTGCCTTCCCCATAGCCCTACTATGACAAGCCTGCTGAGGTCATCCAATGTGAAATACACCTTTGGTAGGGTTGTAGCCTAGTAACGCTATAGTGTGATAAACTAGTTAGGTAGGTGTTCTAACCCCCAACCTGGCAACTGTGTCTCTGTGTCTGTGTGTGTGTCTGTCTCTGACTGTGTAGAGAGCAATACTTTTTAGGGTACTCACACCCCTTACAATTCATATACACTCCTTTGGCAAGGCTGCTGATGTCACCCAAGTAGAAATACACCTCTTTGAAGTTTGTAGTCCAGTAATCTCCATAGTGTGTCCTGTAACTGTGTACTGCTGTAGTGTGATAAAGTACTTAGGAGTTCTAACCTCAGACTTGGCAACTGTGTGTTTGTGTGCATGTCTCTCTGACTGTGAAGAGAGTAATGCTTTTTAAGGTACTCACACTCCATACAAGTCATATACTCAACTTTGGCAAGGCTGCTGATGTCAACCAAGTAGAAATACACCTCTGGGAAGATTGTAGCCCAGTAATCTCTGTAGTGTGTCCTGTAACTGTGTGTTGCTGTAGTGTGATAAAGTGCTTAGATAGGAGTTCTAACCCCAGACTTGGCAACTATATGTGTGTGTGTGTGTGTGTGTGTGTGTGTGTGTGTGTGTGTGTGTGTGTGTGTGTGTGTGTGTGTGTGTGTGTGTGTGTGTGTGTGTGTGTGTTTGTGTCTGTCTGTCTCTGACTGTGAAGGGAGCAATGCTTTTTAGGGTACTCACACTCCTTACAAGTCATATACTCAACTTTGGCAATGCTGCTGATGTCACCCACTTAGAAGTACACCTCTGTGAAGGTTGTAGTCCAGTAATCTCCATAGTGTGTCCTGTAACTGCGTACTGCTGTAGTGTGATAAAGTACTTAGATAGGAGTTCTAACCCCAGACTTGGCAACTGTTTGTGTGTGTGTGTGTGTGTGTATGTCTGTTTCTGACTTTGTAGACAGCAATGCTTTTTAGGATACTCACACTCCTTACAAGTCATGTACTCAACTTTGCCAATGCTGCAGATGTCACCCACCTAGAAATACACCTCTGGGAAAGTTGTAGCCCAGTAATCTCTGTAGTGTGTCCTGTAATTGCGTACTGCTGTAGTGTGATGAAGTACTTGGGTAGGAGTTCTAACCCCAGACTTGGCAAGTGTGTGTGCATATGTCTGTCTCTGACTTTGTAGACAGCAATACTTTTTAGGGTACTCACACTCCTTACAAGTCATACACTCAACTTTGCCAAGGCTGCTGATGTCACCTAGCTAGAAATACACCTTTGGGAAAGCTGTAGCCCAGTAATCTCTGTTGCATGTCCTATAACTGTGTACTGCTGTAGTGTGATAAGATACCAGTAATCTCTGTTGCATGTCCTATAACTGTGTACTGCTGTAGTGTGATAAGATACTTAGGAGTTCTAACCCCAGACTTGGCAACTGTGTGTGTGTGTGTGTGTGTGTGTGTGTGTGTGTGTGTGTGTGTGTGTGTGTGTGTGTGTGTGTGTGTGTGTATGTCTGACTTTGTAGACAGCAATGCATTTTAGCGTACTCACATACACAACTCTGGCAATGCTGCTGATGTCACCCACCTATAAATACACCTCTGTGAAGGTTGTAGCTCAGTAATCTCTGTAGCTTGTCCTGTAACTGCGTACTGCTGTAGTGTGAAAAAGTAGCAAGGTAGGTGTTCTAACCCCAGACTTGGCAAATGTGTGTGAGTATGTTCGTGTGTGTCTCTGCCTGTGTAGAAAGCAATGCTTTTTAGGGTACACCCACCCCTTACAATTCATATACCTAACTTTGGCAAGACTGCTGATGTCACCCACCTAGAAATACACCTCTGGGAAGGTAGTAGCCCAGTAATGCCTGTAGAGCGTCCTGTAATTGGGTACTGCTGTAGTGAGATTTAGAATCGTGGTAGGGTTACATCCCCACCCATGGCAGTTCTGGATGCTTTGTGTGTGTTTCAATGTCTGTGTATCGAGCAATGCATTATAGGCTAGTTACACTCAGTACATTTCAAATGGCCTACTTTGGCAATCCTGCTGATATCATTCATTGTGAAATACACCTTTGGAGAAGGAGTTCTCTCGTAATCCTCATGGTGCGCCCTATAACAGCTCTCTGCTGTAGTATGATATAGACCTCTGGTAGGGGTTCTATACCCACACATGTTGGTTGTGGATGTTTTGTGTTCATAGGTTCATAGGTTCATAGGTTCATACTAGGCTATCTGCCCTAGGGCATTCATAAGCCTAGCCAGAGTGTGTGTGGCTTTCACCACCCCTTAGGATGAGAATACTATACCCATTAGTTTGCTGTGCCTCTGTCCAGCAGTGATACAGAGATGATTCCCGGGGTAAACCTACGATCTCCCATCCACTCGTCAAGATTTCTCTTGAACAGAGTCAGTGAGGGGCTCTGCCTCACATGGACTGGGATTCTGTTCCATAGTGTAGGGAGTCTCTGGGTGATGAATCTGTCCCTCCAGCACGTCCTATTTATATCCATGTTGAGGTTTAAGTCTCTTGCTCTCGTGGCTCTGGTGGATTTGGATTTTTGAGGTGGAGCATGTCCATTAATTCCGGGTTGGACATGGCCTTGTATGTCAGGCACAGATCACCTCTGAGCAGACGGTATGCGACTGAATAGAGCTGGAGTTTCTTCAGTCGGGCATCGTATGACATATGTTTGAGCCCCTTTATCCTTTTGGTGAGGAACTTTTGGGGTCTTTCCAACTGCTGCAGGTGTCAGGTAAGGTACATTCCGAATGGGGCGTTGTACTCAATTATTGGTCTGATAAGTGAAGAGTACATGGGTACAATGACCTCTCCTGATCTGGATGTGAATCCCTTCATGATCAGGTGGGCAATGTAGAAGGTCTTCCTAACCACTTTGGCAATGTGAGTGTCAAAAGAGAGGTTACTGTCAACTTGGGTCCCCAGGTCCCTGATAACTTCTTCCGTGTTTAATGGATTACCACCTATGTGGTAATTAGGGGTTACCTTGTTTTTCCCAAAGGGTATGACTATACATTTTTGGCATTTAGCTTAAGGCCATGGCTCTGGCACCAGTTATCCATTTCTATGAGACCTTTCTGGAGGATGTCTGTGTCTGATGGAGTGTCAATTATGGTGCCCAGTTTGCAGTCATCTGCAAATTTTGTCAGCCACAATCCCCCTATGTTTGCCTGCACTTCAGAAAAATAAATGCCGAACAAGAGTGGGCCCAGGACTGAGCCCTGTGGGACACCGCTCGTGACCGGCTTAGAGTCTGACATGGCACCAGCAACTCTAACCCTGTGTGTTCTGTCCTTGAGCCAGTTTGCAACCCATCTTGTGACATATGGGTTTACATCTAAGCTGGTGAGCTTTTCTATGATGCCCGAGTGGGGTATTGTGTCGAATGCTTTTGCTAGGTCAAGGTAGGCTGTGTGAACTGCCTTACCCTCATCAATGGCCTTAGTGACTGTTTAGAAAAAGTCGACCAAGTTCAAGAGGCAGGATCTGACCTTGACAAAGCCAAATTGGGTAGGATCCAGTGTCTGTAGGTCCCCAATGTCTTTATTTATGAGTTCCATTATGATCCTCTCCATAGCTTTGCAGACAAGGCTCGTCAAGCTTATGGGGTGGTAATTTCCAGGGTCCGTAGAAGCACCGCCTTTGTGGAGTGGGACCACAGTTGCCGTACGCCATTCTTTGGGTACGTATCCTGTAGTAAGGCTAAGATTAAACAGCAGCCTTATGTGTGGGTTTAGTTCCTCATTGAGTTCGTGTAGCACACAGCCGGGGACACCGTCCGGTCCCATTGATGCTGTGTTTTTTGCTTTAGAGAGAGCAGCTCTCACCTGGGCATCTGAGATGTTTGGGAGGCTAGACTCTGGTGGGATAGATATTTCTCCTTTGGGGGGGGGGGGAGAAATTTGCACTGAACCTGTCTGCCAGTATGTTGGCAATGTCTGTGGGTTCAGTGATTTTTTATCATTTTGGACTAATTCTGAGCATATCTGGGAGTTTCCACCCAGGTTTCTAACATAGCTAAAGAAGGCTTTATGATTGTCTTTTGTGTCATTAGCGATTTTTCTCTCAAAGTTGGCCTTGGATGATTTTATGAGTGATCGTAGTTTTTGCTAGTATTGATCAGAGATGCCTTCCCATTTAGGGATTTTGCTCTGTCATGTAGTAGCTTTCTCCTCTTGTTGTAGAGTTTGTTTATGGCTGGAGTCCACCAGACCGGGCCTGCCTTTGGTGGAAAAGGTCTTGATTTTATTAGGGATTGCTTGATCCATACATTCCTGGAGGTGCTCGTAGAAGGCATTTGTAAGGGTTTCAGCAGCGTGGGTTGTGGTTTCCACTGGCTCGGGGCCTTGAAGGATACCACTCCAGTCTTAAGAAGTGTGAAGTTTGCTTTTGAGAAGTTCTTCACTGTGGTCTTTTGCTGGGGGTGGGGCGGATGTGGATCTCCAGTGAGATTAATTTATGGTCTGATCTCACCAATGAGGGATATACTTCGTGTGCAGCATTTTGTCCCCATGTTTGTGATGATCAGGTCTAGTATATTTTCTCCTCTTGTGGGAATGGTGACTAGTTGTTCCATAGCATTTGAGTTTATGAACTCAAGGAACCTTTGGGCTAGGGTGTTGGGGCTTGAGTAATGTTCCCAGTCTATGTTTGGGTAGTTGAAGTCACCCAATATGATGGTGTTTGGAGAGACATTTATACTCTCCAGTGTCTTCAGGAAGGCTGTGTGGGTTTCCTGAGTTTGAGAAGGTGGTCTGTAGCATGTTACAAACTGTAGGGCAGTTTTACCTATGGTTAATTGCACCTGGATGGTCTCCGATGCTTCGTGCATTGCCACTAACCTGGAGGTGTGGGTATCCTTTATGAATATGGATACTCCCTCCTTTTGTAGTTCGGTCCGGATTTTGGGGCGAACGCATGATATGAGGTATAACCTGATAGTGCTGGGGTGCTCTCAGGAGCCTTGAACCAGGTTTCAGTCACAGCACAAACATCGATGTTCTCCATACTGAGGAGGGCTTCGAGGGCATGCATCTTGAGGTTTAGACTTCTGGCATTGAGCAGTATTACCCTTAGTTTTTCTCCATTTTGTTTTCTAGGGTGGTAGGTTTATCATTTGAGCCTTGCCTAAAAAGGCACTATGGGGTGGCAAGAGCCTTTGCCAATATCCGGAAGCCCAGGGTGACAGGTGCAAGCCGTCCCTTGCAGCAGCGTGGCTTGTCAAGCATGTCATCCCAGGCAGACAGACATTGATCCCCTTAGAATGACACCAGTAATTAAGCCAATTATTAAAGCTGATCATTTTGTCTCTGTATTGTGGCATCATTCTTGGTGAGGGTAGGATACTGCTCAGGGTCAGGGTCATACCGGCCTGGGCTACATAATCTGAGAGCTCCTCTATGTCTCTTTTCATGTAGTCCAGGGAGGTATCGTCTCAGGTCGCTCACACCGGCATGGACAATGACTGAGTCATACTTGTACTTGCTGTGGAGTGACCTGAGTGCTTGTGTTATGTGGCGGATTCTAGCGCCTGACAGGCAGCTAACTGTGATCTTTTCCTTGTTCAGTCTGGTGAGTGGGACGCCAGTGTGTCTGACTATGGAGTCACCTATAACAAGTGTGTCTGGCATTGTGTTTGGCCTTAAGGGCTGTGACTGTTTAGCACACTGACTTTGAGAACTATGTGTTGCATGTCTTATGTCTTGAGGTGGCAGTTGCTTGGGTGTCTGCTTTGGAGGCCTCTGTAGTTTTGGTAGATTTTGATCAGTGCCTCCAGTATGTCTTTGTGTGTTTATGTGTTTGTTTTGCAGTTGTGATAGTTCTATGTGAAACTGGGTTTGTGGTGTGCGTGGTTTCCTTCTCCTCCTGTCTGGTCTTGCCAGTCCTGAGTTGAGAGAGCTCAGCCTCCAGTTTGGCTATATAGTTGCATCTCTCACATGTATTTGTGTTTTGTGGGAGAAGGAGTGGGTTGTCTGTGTACATGAGGCAATTGTAACATTGCCTCAAGATGCCCAGATTCACCAGCTGAACAGGAGAGGACGCTAGCAACTGACCCTTCGACATGCTAGAAAAAGTGAAAAAGTTTGCTGTGTAACTGAGTCAGAAGGGACCTATAGGGAAATGGGAACTCAAGGGGATTCTAGGCTAATGTAGTACTTTGTTTAGTATACAAGTACTTTACCTATATAAAATGCTTTAGGAGCAAGTGCTGAGCTATTGAGATAGAGAATAGACTGTTTAGATTGCAAGTAGAGAAGTTCTAAGGGAAAAATTGAAGAGCAGACTTTACGGAGCCAGAAATAGTTTAACCTTGTTTAACCGGCGCTGCCCGATGGTGCTCTATGGGCAACTCCGCGCTAAATCACGCCAAAGCGCGCTAAAGCGGGCTTTATAGCAGGGGGTTGAAAAGACCTAGGAATTGACCCAAAATGGCCAATAGACTACAAGTTTCTGGCTGGAACCACTGCTCTAGGGACAAATAGGCTGCTCAGTGCTCCCCACTCCCACTGGTGAACAAAGAAGCTTCCCTTTATCCAAATAAGGATATGGAATAGCACAGGAACCAAGCCAAAGCCCAGAGATCAGCAAACTCTGAAGACTGGACTATTCTAGTTCAGTAAGGTAGGAAAACAAGATTTTTTTTTTTTACAGAAAACAGGAAAAACAGACAGTAAATGCTATAAATGCTTTTAAACGGCTAGCGACTTGAGTGTGTTAGCCTACAGGTAAAATTAAGCAACAAATAACTTTTTAAAAGTGCAAAACAGTTAATCAACACAAAAACAGTTTAAATAGAATGCAGAGCTGTATAAACAGGCGAAAATGCAGTCGCTAAGCAGTAAATAATCAAAAGCCAGAAAAGAATACTTAAATCAGGGAAAAGTCACTCTTTTGCTCTCTGCTGCTTGTAGAACTCTGCAGGACACCACGAGGAGCTGTGCTGAGTTGAATACAAGCGAAAAAGCGCACTAAAGCGGGCTTTATTACAGGGGGCTGAAAAGAGCTAGGAATTGACCCAAAATGGCCAATAGACTACAAGTTTCTGGCTGGAACCACTCCTCTAGGGACAAACAGGCCGCTCAGTGATCCCCACTCCCACTGGTGAACAAAGACGCTTCCTTTTATCCAAATAAGGATATGGAATAGCACAGGAACCAAGACAAAGCCCAGAGGTCAGCAAACTCTGAAGACTGGACTATTCTAGTTCAGTAAGGCGGAAAACAAGATTTTTTTTGTTTTTTTCTTTTTTGCAGAAAACAGAAGAAAAACAGACAGTAAATGCTATAAATGCTTTTAAACGGCTAGTGCACTTGAGTGTGTTAGCCTACAAGTAAAATTAAGCAACAAATAACTTTTTAAAAGTGCAAAACAGTTAATCAACACAAAAACAGTTTAAATAGAATGCAGAGCTGTATAAACAGGCTAAAATGCAGTCGCTAAGCAGTAAATAATCAAAAACCAGAAAAAAATACTTAAATCAGTTATAGCAAATACAGTTATAACAAATGCTCTGAAATATACTGTATATTTCCAAAATGTTTGAGAAGGACAGTCAGAACACAAGAAGGTTCAGGCGAAAGAGAAAAAAAAAAAAGTTTTGTTTTACTTTTTGAAAGGGAAAAAGGAGGAACAGAAGGCCTTATCAAATGTTCTCTCTGTATTAAGCAGAATGAGCTAATGACACTAGACTGGGAGGTGTGTCAAAGTAGGGGCGGGCAACTGCAAAGCCACCACAAAGTGCTTTATATATATTAAATTGTAAAAACAGTAATCTGTAAAAATAATCAAAAAAAATCAAGATGATACTTATATTTTGTAGCTCAGCTGCAGTCACAACTTCTCTAGTCTGCACTGTGTGCAAAAGACAGAAACTTTTTTTTTTTTTTTACAAGAACACAAAAGAACCAGCCCCCACTAGCCAAGAGATAATTACACAGAGGAGATGTTTCAGTTTACACAATAGCCTACCAGACAGCAAGCACTAGAGACAAATGAAAGTTTTTAAACAGATAAGGATTTGTGTGTCACTGTCTGTGTAGGAAGCAATGCATTTTAGGCTAGTTGCACACAGTACATTTCAAATGCCCTACTTTGGCAATCCTGCTGATGTTATTCATTGTGAACTACACCTTTGGGGAAGGAGTACTCCAGTAATGTCCGTGGTGCGTACTACAACTGCATAGTGCTGTAGTGTAATAAACTAGTTAGGTAGGGGTTCTACTCCCAGACAGGTGTGTGTGTGTGTGTGTGTGTGTGTGTGTGTGTGTGTGTGTGTGTGTGTGTGTGTGTGTGTGTGTGTAACTCATATCCTATGTAGAAGGGGGTTGTGAGTGACACCTGTGGCCAATGTGGAGCGGGTTTTGCATATTTCTTATATGGTGGTCCTACTATATATCACAGTGTCCACCGTACAGGGATAACAGATGTGAAATAGCTGAGAGGCTGGGGTGCAAAGCCATACCCATACATGTGACATCAAGGCCAGGCAATCACAGTTAGCAACCCCAGTATTACCCAGAGCACACTCTCAACACATGTTTCATACACACACACACACACACACACACACACACACACACACACACACACACACACACACATGGCTAGGCAACAGCTGATATGTGAGTAGTACACTGCATATTGGCTGCTGATACTAACTATGGAGTGATAGCAGTGGGCTACAGAGGGCATGTCACCCTGTCCATCTGTCCAATATGCACGTACATGCAGACAGTGCACATCCTTCATGTCCTCCAATGGACACCAGCACCACCTGTGGTGCCATCACATGTGACCCACAACGGACATACCATGCCTGACAACATGCCCTGTATGGACAAATGCCACTGACACCAGGGAATGTTGTTCGCATGCTATCAATGTAGGTGCAGGGTAAACCTGCTGGCCATTACCAGTTCCTGACACAGGTGGGCAAGATTGGCACATCTGATGATTATCTGTGTCCACAACATGGGCCAGACAACCCCAGGTACAGTTCCACATGTCACTGTACATGCATGTGGGAGGAGTGCACATCCCAGACACCGTCCATGTCATGGGCTAAGGAACACATACATGGCAAGCGATACACAGCATTGGCCACACACAGTAGTCACCCAGTTGACAGGATGGGGGATACAATACCCAAGAAAAAAACAAAACAAAATTCACAGCAGCTTTCAAATAAAATTTGTAATCCACAAAATGAAGCAGCTTTTCAGGCAAAACAATAAAGCCCTGAGCAGGGCAAGCTTAGAAAATTGTGAAAAAAACCCACAGATGGCTCAGCACACTTCAGTGTACTTTATTCCACAGAAACACAGCACATACAATACCCACCTGTGTGGGCAAATGCAGAAACTACAGCCCTGAGCCACAGTGCAGATCATTGTCATGTTGCCTGATGCCAAGGTACACCCATTGCCTACCCTTGTATAGCCTGCTGGCACAGTCAACCACCACACACCCGTGCAGACATGCACCAATACATGTCAGTACTGACACCCTGTGTGTTTGTGTGTGGTGTATGTTCACCCCCATGGGCATACTGAAGCATGCTGTCTGATGTCAGACACCACTCATACCCTTTGCTCATACATCCTCTGTATGACCCATGTGGTGCATGTGATACCTGCACAGTGATGTGTTGTGGCAATCGCACTACTGATGGGTTGTACACCTGGGCCTGCCAAGTGTGTCAATGTGTGTGTGTCCTTGTGAGAGTGTGGCTGTGTTGACGCTGGCACCTGTACATGCAGACAGGCAGGTGTACGTTAGCCACCATATAGCTACTGTATCCCTGTTGCAGATGACACTCACCATCACATATATGTTCTGAGGGCTCCACAGCAGGTAACCCATGTGGCACATTCAATAATTGCAAAGAACTGTGATAGCACTACATAGTTTTCAGGGGGTTGATACCCTGTGCTGGTAGGTGTGTGACACTAACATGCTTCAGTTTTAGTCTCCCACACCTCCCTGACATGTATTTGCCTCTGTCTGCCTCTCCCACTCCCTCTCTGGTGGATGTGGAGACCTACACCTGCTTTACTTAGGCAACAGCATGTGTATTTTAAGTGATGCTCATCATCAGCTGATGGCCTCTGCATGAATTGCAGCCCTCCCCCAGCTGATTGCATGTGAAACAGCTGTGGTAACATTCCCAAAGCCAATTGCATGGAAACACACTCCAATATCTAGGAACATCTTGGTGGTGTTGGCCCTTATCATTCACTGTGAGCAGGAACTAGATCTGTTGTTTGGCAAACAGCATCTTAGATGGATTGTGGATTTACCTCTAACAACATACACTGTGGAAAGATGGCAACAAACAGGAGGGGGATGTGCCTGACCTGACTACAGACTGTAAGTGCTGCTATACTACATTTGGTGTAATGCTGGTTTAACATTGTTTGTGTGGATAAGGCTGTCATACATGTCTCAATACCTGCCACGTCAGTTCCATTTCCATGTTTATGAGGAATCCCCATCTGCATGGCCATCTGCAGACTGGGCAGTGTTGTGACTTTGGTTGCATGTGTTACCCATGGAGCATCTATCTGTGGACTGCAGAAGGTAGTGTGAGGACTGCAGTCTGCAGAAGGTGAAAGCAGTGATAGTTTCTGATGTCATATACCTCATAGGACATATGTTGCAACAAACCCTGTTACTACAGTAAATGTATGAGCTTATCACAGCAACATGTCAATATTGGCCCTGTGTATGTGCATCCAGCCACACCTCTGTCAATCTTTGTACATATGTCATGCATGAAGTGGTGCATATGTGTTGTACACCATAATTAGTGTCATCATATCTGATAACAAGCCAGAGATATGTCTGACTGCTACACATGTTACGTACAGTAGTGGTAATATTTCATGAAATAACCTGGACATTATGTGGATGTTTGTACAGTACTGAGGTCTGCGTGCTGATGGTGAATGTCAACAGTGTGTGTATTGTTAATATGTACTTCAGCCTGTGTACAGACTGTGGTATATGTCATCTTTCTAGTTCCCCTCCTATCTGATGTTACATGCTGCTCCACTGTATGGTACTGTATTGCCGTACATGTTTGTAGGGCCATACGCACACATGTCCCATGCCACAGACAGCCATCAGACCAAACCATGTAGCAGCCCAGTATATGTAAGGTCAGTCTGTGAGTGGCACATATACTGTAATATTATGCTAGCTTACCATATATGCCTGTGGCTGTGTTCACATTGATTGTGGTTATGCACTTCCACACAGGTGTATCATACCGTGTGCTGTGACATGCCTGTTGAGCCTGCTATATATGCAGGTACATGTGCATTCCCCCATAGGGGATGTAGGCCAGTGTTGAGCCATTCTGCCTGTAGCCTGTACAGTGCATTGTTACTTGCCTAGCAGCTTAGTGTACTTACCCAGTGAGATGCCATGTGCAGATACTTGCCAGATTTACTGCTGCCAGGCCTCCCTTAACAGTCATGTATGTCACACAGAACAGTGGGATGCTGTACAGATGTATGTCAATATCTAGAGGGTAGTATATGGCCATGGCACCCCTGTACCAGTGGTCATTATGTGTCAGTCCAGACAGGGGTGTGTGAATGCATAACCTGTGGTGGCAAATGTATACCAGTCATTATGTGTTAAACCCATCTACATGGCTGTCATCATTCATATTGTCAGGCATGGTACACATGTTTTGCACTAAGGGCTTATGTGTATACCTCTGGCCTCTACAGAGTGTTTCAGACTTTCCACATATATTGGCCATTATCTCTGCTGCAGTCCACAGAGGCATTACGTGCTAGCAGCAGTAATTTACAATGATGTCCTTAGGATGTCTGTCAGTAGCCAATGGACATATGTTATTAGCAGATGTGTCCTCCCACACACACCACGTCTGTGAAGAAAATCCCAATGACAGCAGCAATAGTCTACTAATATACCTGCTATACATACCTGACATCCCCTTGCACTATGACATTGGGACTATAGGGGCTGGGGTAGGGCTACACTCCATGTCCAGGACATATGGTGGAAATAGATGTACATATACATATCCAGATAGCCATATATATATATATATATATATATATATATATATATATATATATATATATATATATATATAATTACACATGTGTAGTACTTCCTATTACCACTGTCATGGCAATCACCCACTGTAAATCCCTACATAATGTGGGTGTGGTCCCTTTACATTTCCTGTGTGATGGACATCCATTCTGTGTGTGGGCATCAGTGTTACAGACAGCAGGTAGCAGGCACATATTTGTAGGAGGATCATGAACTACAGACAGAATGCGAGTAGAGTTGTGTTATGCTATGTATAGTACTGGTGTTACAGGGTGTGTGTGTACATACCAGTTTACTTTGAAATGCAGTCTGTTAGCATAGCTCACAACTGTGGGCATATCCTCTTGCTGGCCACAGGTATGCCTATCATGTTTTGTCTGTCCACCATACAGGTCCTGTGTCAGATAGTACACTTGCAGTGTGTGTGTGTTGAGTGCTATTGGTACATGGCTACATCCATTTTTGTTTCTTACCTCAATTCCCTGACTAAGGGTGTGTTGCAGACTATCCTGTCATACCAGCAACCTGCTTAGTGTATGGCAACAGTTGCCCACATATGTGCCTGTGTTCCAGCCTCTGTCCTCCACCTACATACTAAGCTTTACACATATGTCATGCTGTTGGTGGCTGTTCTGTAGTGGGCTGTGAGTATATCACACTGCCATTGTTGCCATCAGTCCACTGCTGTTGTATCCCCCACACATATGGTGGGGCTGGGGCCATATATGTGTAGGCATCACCTACACAATACATTTGTGCCCTTATGCACTTCAGAGGCCAGTGTATGTAACAGTGGTATATGGCCCTGTATTATGGAGTCTAGGGGGGGAGCACCATAAATAACCTAGGCTGTTACAAAATGCGTGGGTATCAGGGGTGAGCTGCCTTAAGGTATCTGGATGTACAGTACCATATACTTCACCTACATTTACAGTACTTGCATGAATGGGGTTAATGCAAGCCTACTGCCTCCTGCCATACAGTCTGCTCTATTTGTCGGTGTGCTCGTGATGGTGTCCATTATGCCCTTTTATGTAACAGTTACAACTCATGTGGTCACATGACGTCTTTACCACCTACTGAGTGTGTACAGAGTGTAGAGAGAGGCTGCTGAACTATACACTTGCATTACATACTGTTGATTGGTTGGTACCCTGTGGCCCAGTTTGTCTTCACTATTGTACAAGTTGAAGGGCTTGGCCTGGACAGCAACAGTTGTGAACCTTTCCAGACTACTGTATTAGTGTAATTGTTTCACAGTTGCATTACTCTGTTTTTATGGTTATCAGTGTCTGAACAGCTATATAACATGGCATATAGAACTGTAATAGTACACAATCAAATGTTTTCCATTTCTGCAAACCTGTGTGTGGTGGTTTTCTTATGACCTGTCTGTGGGTACATGTTGCAGGCAATGATTGTCATTTGTATGGGTGGCCCATACAGTATCCAGTTGTTCAGGTGTTCACTGTAGGCATAGTGGCTGTTCCATATTGTGTGCACCTTCTACATATGTATCCTACTGTACATATATCTGTGTGTGTGTAGTCACATGTATATCTATATATGTATATATATATATATATATATATATATATATATATATATATATATGTATGTATATCTGTATCTGCATATCTGTGTCTGTGTATCTGTATCCTGGGGATGTTGATGGCTTCCATATAATACATGTCCTATTGAAAGTAGACTGTACTGCATGATATGTTAACAATACCAGCCTGACATCTTACAGGTGGGATGTAGTACTGGTAACATCTTGTGTCCATGTTGTGTCAGGTCCTGCATATGGGACCCGCAACAGTTGGTAATGTAGTGCAGGGCGGACGTGTTTGACTGTGGGGGGGATGCCTATTCGTACAATACATATAGTGTGTGGGGCTCTCAAGCCCATTATGTGTGTTTGTTAATCTTCCATTGCTATCTACAGATGTATGGCCATATATACCTATATATATATATATATATATATATATATATATATATATATATCTGCTAACATATATAGAACTATGTCTGTATATACCTACATAGCTATATATCTGCGAACACATAAGTAACTTGTGGTGCATATGTAGACATATAGGTGTAGACACATATATGTGTCTATGTAGGCATTTGCATGTATATATGTTCATATATATTGATATATAGGGTCTACTTCACCCTGTCGAAGGCCGACAGTAGCAAAGCTGATATTGTCAACACCAAAATGGTGAAAGTGAAAGTCATCGCGCGTGTAAGCAGAAATTTCCATAAGGGGAGATTTCCATTTACTGCAATGTAGTGCAATCTCGGAGTTGGTATATTTAAGTAGCAGGGGGTGTGTGGGGTGCAGGAGCAATTGGTGTTGTGTTTGGGTGTTTTTTTTTTGTGTGTTCGATGTTGGGGGGTTTCGAAATTTTCATGTCGATTATTACACTGTCGACAGTTTGAGTTTTCTACTGTCTAATATAAACGCGATATATATGTATATTGTTTTAAAAATATATATATCTATACATATATGTATAAGTTGTATTTGTTTAGAGATTAATATATTTACACAGACATACATCTATATGTTGGTATACATTTTCTGTACTGTTGCATGACTGGACTGGATGATATGTTCCTGTAAACATCATATTTATTTGTATCTGGCATGGCTTTGTGGTAAATCACAGTCAATGGTGTGCAGGGTCCTGGGTTCAAACCTTGCCGGATCTGTTTATTTTGATGCTGGGCAGAAAATGGCCCGTTGGATGCAGAGTGCTTAAAGCACCTTTGAGCAGTTGTAAGTGGGTTTGCACTGGTGTAAGCAATACCTACACCGGTTAAGCAATCTAGAAGCTAACTGAGTATGAGAAACTGTAACTGGAAGTTAGCAGTGCTTAGCTCCATGCAAACCCACGCAAACCCGCTTACAACTGCTTAAAAGGGCCTTAATCACTCTGTATCCAATGGCCCTTGTTCTGCCCAGCAACAAAATAAACGGCCTCTGCAAGGCTCGAACCCAGGACCCTGCATACCACAGCCAATGTGATTTATCACTAAGCCATGGCAGATATACATAACCCTGATCTTTTCACAAACATAGCATACAGCAAAATAAGTCAACAGTAAAGGGAATGTACGTATACATGTAGATGTAAAAGATACATGCCTCTCTCACTATTTTATATATATATATATATATATATATATATATATATACACACACACACACACACACATATGCATACAGCTATACATATATATACATGTATATATAACTGTCAGTATATATGTATACAGCAATATATGTATATGTATATGTATATATATATATATATATATATATATATATATATGTATATGTATATATGTGTATGTGTATGTGCGTGTGTATGACAGAATCAAAAATTAATTGAAAGTATTCAAATGTAGTGGGACTTGATCTGATCAGATGTTTGTCATATTAACACCTAAAGTATGGAAATGTGACCCAACTAGGTCTATTAATGTTGGAAAGTACTTTGTTTAAAGTTTTACCTATGTCATTCGACTATGCCCATGGTTTGTTCCTCGGCCTCCACTCTACTATTACCTCCGGTGCACCCTCCCAGCACCGGCCAATATGTTCATCTCTTTGTTAACGCAACCACATTGTTACTCTCCCGATTACCCCCCCTTTCTCACTTAACTCCACAAGGCAGTCTAATTAAAACCAGTCCATCCAACCGTGACATGCCTCAATCCATAATTTCATACCCATTGCCCCATGCAACCCCCCTCCATGCCCACATTAACCATCCATCCTCCGGGTGTTAGGCCAGCCTGTTCACACCTCTACACATTGACCTCTCTCCACTGTTAGGGACCCATCATGGATGTTGACTCGACCCAAGCATAAACAAGCTTCCCTACATACTAGTCCACTTTACACACATACAATCTCTACCTTTGGAGACACGAGTTAACACAAATAATCCATTTGTATTTGTGGGTCGTCACATTTGGGACGGACCTGTCTTGGTTTCCAGATTGCACTTAGCGAGTCAACAGTATTTATCCCACTGGTAGTATCTGGCCACCAGTCTGAGACGCAGTGATATGTTCCCACCCCTACCCAGTCTCATTTCCTGGTTCCACTTAAACAATGATCCAGGCTTGACCTTCTGAGTATGTAGCAAGCCCCCTCGACGTGCGCTCATCTGTTGTTTCCCTGTTGTCTTCCAGGTATGCGAGGTGCACACAACCCCTGTTGGCACATGACCGCTACAAGGTTAGGTTCCAGGTATACGTGATGGACACGTCCACTGTATACACATGACACTCCAGGTTTCTCTCTGTTTCACATTTGTAATGATACTGACAATGCACACAGCACCTTGCAGGACTACAGGCCTGGCTTTATCATTGGACAGGGACTGTTTAGCTAATTTGAATAAACAGCTCATAATATGTAAATAACGTTTAAATGGTTGCTTGTATTACTGAAACATGTCTTTCTGAATATGTCTGGATAATAAATAAGACAAAAGCGCTACATGATACATGAGTTGTCATTGTTTTCCTCTTAATTCCATTTGCTTTTCTGTCACGATGTTCGTTCTTAGATATATACAGATATATATCTACAGATGTAATAGAGAACATAACAAAGACATATATGACTACAGGCACCGTTAATGGGGGTGAGGGGGCTCAAGCAGCATACATCTTACACGTATCGATATTCTACCTCCCAGCCAAACAGGTCTGTCCTGAAATACAATACCAGCTGGTGCAAATCCCATGAACAGGACCTGACACTACATGGCCACAAGATGTTAACAGTAAGCCATGCCACCTGTATGATGTGAGGCTGATATCGATAACATATACAGTACAGTCTGGCTGCCATAATGAATGTACAATGTGGAAGCAATAAAACATACTTTAGATACATATACATACATATTTATATATATATATATATATATATATATATATATATATATATATATATATATATATAGATAGATAGATATAGACACATATGCAACTACACATACACACACAGACTTATGTCTAGGAAGATACATAATTGGAGGGTGCACACTACACTGAACAGTCAGTATCCCTACAGTTGCAACCTCATCAGATGGACAGTGTATGAGTCACCCATACCAAAGACAATTGTTGCCTGAAACATATACCCACTGACAAGTCAAAGGATGTGACACAACACACAGGTTTGCATACGTTTAAAAGGTTTATTTGTGTACTAATACATTGTCCTATGCCATGTCATATAGGTGTTAGACTTTGAAATACATACAATGAGAGGAATGAAACCCTCAAACAGATCATTTATTACAGTAATCTGAAAGCATAACATATGTTGGTGTCCACGCCAAGGCCTTCAAGTAATACAACAGAAAAGACAGACTAGGCCACAGGATAACATTCAGTCAACAGTAAGTAATGCAGATATACAGGCCAGCAGCCTCTAACTACACTCTGTACTCATTCCCTAGATGGAAAAGGCATAGGCTGACACAATGGGATATATATGTTACATAACAATCCATAAATGAAACATCACAATTGCACTGACAAACAGAACAGGCTGTATGGCAGTGATCAGTAGGGCAGCAATGTTCACAAGGTGAAATGTATGTTATTGTACAGCCACATGCCTTAAGCCAGCGTACTACTGATATACCTTAAATGTTGTAACACCCTAGGTTAATTATGGTGGTCCCACCCCCCCAGACTGACTCACAGGAACATATAACAATGTTACATACACTGACCTCTACACTGCAGAGGTGCACACGTGTTGTGCAGGTGAAACACACACATATATGGTGCATATGTTCTGTACTCGTTTCGGAATAAAACCTTCTTCAGTGAGGAAGAAAAACAAAATAGCAGCTCACTGATAGGCAAGGATGCTTATAAAAGAGGCAGGACCAATCGAAAATCAAAGCACATAATTTATGTGCATATATAATGGGCAACAAAAAAAGTTTGATGCATCTTGATAAACAGACTGTTTCATTCAAATGTCAATGAATATGTATATTCAGTATAATGCAAAAAATAGGGACATTGTCAATTAACTTACATATAAGTAAAAAAAAGTGTCAAAACAGTGTCCTGCTTATAAACAGTATATATAATACCTAACTCAGAAAGGCACACAATCAATGACAAATCTGTGAGTTGTCAATAACATATGTAATGACCTGTAATCAATAATATATCATGCTTATGGCACACATATGATATGTAGTTAGATAAAGCACAAAAAATGTCAACTACACTACAAATTGTAGGGCCAGAGTTCAAATATGAAATGATCCGGTACTATATGCCTGACCAATCTGTATCCAAAATATACAGTTATATCTGATACTGAATGTGATTTCAACATCTGGAATGAAGTACAAACAGTGGTGGTGTATATAATCATCACAGTTGTTATTCAAATGTCGTCTATCACAGCAAAAGATGAATGGGTATCTATATCAACTGGTGGTCTTATAATCCTAAAAATGACCATCCAACAGGTATATACATGTAATAACAATGTAATACCCTTTTTTTATAGATAACCAAAAAAAACAAATCTGTGTATGTAAAGCATAAATGTTCTTATTAACCCAGATGTTCATTGAGGCCAGGTGGAAATAGTGCTCCTAAATGGATAGTCCAATATTTTTCTTTATGGCTGAGTATGCTTTGCCAGCCCAATTGGTTATGTCTATTTCCCATAACCTTGTCAATGATCATGAACATAAAATTGGCTGTTGTATGTTTGGTAGAATGTTGGTATAAAGCATTAGTAGTTTTTTTGTTACGTATTTCACTTCTATGTTCACTAATCCTGGTTCTGAGTGGGCGAGAAGTTTTGCCCACGTAGAATGCATTGCAGTGGCATGTAGCTAGATAAATCACCCAAGTAGATGAACAATTGCCAAATATACGTACATCATAAACTTTACTCGTGTTGGCACTAGTAAATTGTTTAAGCTTGTTTACCTGACAACATGAGCTGCAATGGCCACAAGGAAATGTGCCTAACAGTTCATCCCCAGAAATGGTGAGTTGTTTGTACTGGGCACCACCACTCTCCTTGTGTTTAAAATGTGAGAGCAGTGTGCTCAGAGTTTTACCTCTCCTGTAGGTAATGGAACATTTGTTTCCCAAAATCTGTCGTAAATGGTCATTGGCTAAAAGGATGTTCCAGTTTTGATTCAGAATCTCCCTGACTATCTGATGGTTCCTACCATAAGTGGTTATAAATCTAATGGTGTCATCTTTGATGTATTCATCTTTATTTTTATATTTTAATAATGAATCTCTATGCTGTCTATCAGTCCATATCCTGGCAGATTCAATATCAAAATTGGAGTAACCTCTGTCCAAAAATCTATGTCTCAAATCATGTTTGGCTGTATCATAATCAATTTGGGAGGAGTTGATACGTTTCATTCTTAGAAATTGAGACTTGGGGATGTTGCGGATGGTGCGACGTGGGTGCATGCTTGAAGCATGAAGTAATGAATTGAATTGTGGATACTTCCGATGTGTTTTCGTATTCAAAGTATGGTCCTTGTTACGATAAATCGTAACATCCAAAAAATCAATTTGTTCTTTATCAAAAGTGATGGAAAATTCAATGCCCCATATATTATTGTTTAAGTATTCCACAAATTCAAAAAGATATTCAGTATCCGCATGCCACCATCCAGCAATCATCCAAGTATCTCCTCCAAATGTCCATTTCAACAAGGTAAATGTTGTGTAGAGGATTATAAATCACATATTCTTCTAGATATGCCATGAAGAGATCAGCATATATGGGTGCAAAAGATGCACCCATAGCTGTTCCTCTCAATTGCCAATAACATTCGCCTTGGAAATAAAAGACATTTTTATTGAGAACATGTTCACACATGCATATAAGCAGTGTGTTGAACCCTAGTGGATATATTTCAGATTTTGTTAACCAAAATTCCAAAGCCTGTAGACCTCCCCAATGAGGTATGCTAGTGTAGAGAGATTTAACATCCAAGGTGCACATAATCCAATTTGGGTCTAGCTGGGTATCCTGAATAATGTTCAAAAACTGTGTTGTGTCCTGAATTCTGGCTCTAACATGTATCAATAGGGGTTTTAAATATTGGGTTAGAAACTCAGACAATGGTTCTGTCAATGAGCCATGGCCAGAGACAATTGGTCTGCCCGGGGGATGAATGATGGATTTGTGAATTTTCGGAAGCAAATAAAGAATTTGCTTAGAAGGGTCCTTGACCTGAAGATGTTGAAGAGTCTTGGGACTAATAATGCCCTCATCCATGGCCAAAGTGAGAAAGATATCAATCTCTTCCTTAAATTTTTTGGTTGGGTCAATACCCATATGCTGATAACATTTAGTATCTGAAAGTTGTCGTAGACCTTCTTGAATATAGTCCTGCATGTTTTGGATAACCACAGCACCACCCTTGTCAGCTTGTAAAATGGCAATGTTTCGGTTGTTTCTGAGCTCCATAAGTGCCTGTTTCTCTTCTAATGTCATATTATCTGGGGCAATGTTACATTCTAAGTGAGGAAAGTGTAGATCTTTGAGCACTGCTTGTTGGAAAATACCAACATTCTTGTTCATGGGTGGCTGAAATGTGGATTTTTTGAAAGTGAACTCAGAAGATCTTTGAGATGTACTAGTGTCCTGTTCAGAAAAAAATATCTTAAGGTTAAGTTTCCTACAGTATTCCATAACATCCAAAGAAGTAAGATAATGATCAGAAAAGAAGCTTGGAACGAAACCCAAACCTTTATTCAAGATATTGTGTTGTGCATCAGTGAGTACAACATCTGACAAGTTTAAGACATTTTCAAAAGGTGTGTTCATTATCTCAGTAGAGCTTGGATCAGACCTGGCATGGATTCTGTTCTTAGTTCTATGGGTGTGTTTCCTCCCCCCTCTGGATTTCCTACCCTGTCTAAAGGGAGATGCTGATGAGTGGTCTTCTTTCTTAAAGGGGAGTTGGTGGACAATCCACCCTCACTATCTGTATAGGATGACTCCTCCCCTGATGTGCTCGCAAATGTTTGGTCTCTGTGTTTCAATATGGATCTTGGTCTCTTCCTGGACCTGCCCCTGGACATACCCAGCCGTGAATCCTGAAACCTGACAGTTCTCTGTGTTTGAAAGGGTTGCCCCTTTGCATAATCAGTCACATCTCTATTAAATTTTTTGACCTTTCGGTCCTTAATCAATTTATCATAATTTGTCAATTCTTTGGACAACCAATCCAGACGTTGATGATAGTTGTGATGGGATTGAAAATTTTTACATTCTGCACTTAATTCTTTAGTTTCCGAGACACAAACATCAATCATCCTCTCATAGTAGGACGCTAGGATCTTTACAAAAACCATAGATCCATTTCTAAGTGCCTCATCCCATTCCTCTGTCAGCCTCTGTTCAGATCTGCCGACTAAAGGGTGGAGTTTAATTCTCAATCCTCTAGGTGCCAGGTTCTTATGTAAATATAATTCACGAAGGCACAAAGTTCTCCCAAAAGGTTTATTAAACAACAGAACACAGCAGGAACCAACACTGACCTAGGTTTCGTCGTAAGACTTCCTCAGAGTGTTGGTAATCACATAATTTATACTGATCATTGTACAAATTGATTAATTACACCATATTGTTACTCTAATTAACTCAGCATGTTTGTACCTTCTAATTGTCTCACTCATACACTCAACTTAAAAATACAGTACTATATATCAATTTAAACTTATACTTTTGTATTAGTAAAATATATTAAAAAAATATATATATTGTTAACAAAACATGTATTATGTAAAGAATGTATAAGTGTGATGTTAAAAAACACCTAAATTGTTATATTAAAAATCCATATAGCTACTCTGTAGTTGCTAAACCACAATTCGGAACTTTAATAGATACTAACAGTGGTATTGATACTATAAAAAATCGTATTTAATTCATACAACTAACCAGTGATAAAAATCAATGTAAGACTTAGTCTGTTATGCCGGATAACCATTAAATGTAATTATTTCCCCAGTATGTTCTGAAGCCTGAGATATGGTTTAATAGTTATAAATTCATTTAACCCTGGGGTAAAATGTGCATTCAATATCATCTGCCATTTAATTTCACAAACATCTAAATGGTATTCAGTTAACCTACCCTGCGGATCCTGAACTAACTGTTCTAGTACACAAAAGGAAAATCTGTGGTCATTATGTTCAATTGTGTGACGGGCTAAGGCATTAGTGGGTTTTTGATGTTGAATATCCAAGACATGTTCTTTAATTCTCTCCCTAAATTTCCTACATGTCTTTCCCACATAAAATGCCATGCATTTATCACACTTAGCTAAATAAACCACATTAGTTGAATGACAGTTAAACTTGCCATTAATCCTGATACTTGTACTGTTTACTGTAAGTTTACATCCTGTTTTCATAACGTAGGGACATGTACTACATCTACCACACTTGTTAGTTCCTCTGTTGCTGTTAACATAAGCATCCGGGTATGCATTACCTCTCTCAAAAATTTGTTTCAATGCTCTGTCCCTACGATAAATGAACTTAGGTTTGTATGAAGTATAACCTTGAAACTCTTTTAACTTGCTAAATGGTTTCCAGTGTTTTTCAACAATATACTTAATGGTGTTCGTATCTGCATTAAAGGTGATAACATATAAAATATGTTCATCCCCTAAGTCGTGATTTAAATGATTGTTAACATTATTAATGCAGACAGAATATGAACTCTTCAATATGGACTGCATCTGTCCAGTTCTTCTTTTTATAAATATTTCATTCCTAATATCTTCACATAAAGTCTTAGGATAACCCCTATTGGAAAACAATTCCATCATAAATCTAATTTCCTTATCAAATTCTAACTCATCACTAACCATACGTGCTGCCCTGATAAATTGTCCCTTGACAATTGATCTTTTCTGATGCTCCGGGTGCCAGCTGTCATAATGCAAATAGGAGTTTGAAAATGTTGATTTTCTATAAATTTTTGATGATATAGAGTTATTATTTATGTTGTATGTTAAACTTACATCCAAATAATTGATTTCTTCCCTGTTGACTTCATGGGTAAATTTTAAAAACCATACTGTTTGATTAATATAGTGGATGAATCTCTCAAGAATATTTCCTTCTCCCTGCCATACAATAAAAATATCGTCCAAAAAATGGGTGAATAGCTTAATATATGGTTTAAATTCACTTTTAAACACAAAATTGTTCTCCCAATATGCCATGATATAATTGGCATATATGGGGGCACATGCTGCCCCCATCGCCACACCAGTTCTCTGACGAAACCTGTACCCTTCAAAGAAAATGTAATTATTCTTGAGTACTATATCCATTAATCTTACATAGAGATTTATCTGATCTTGTTCATATACTCCACTAATCAATAGTTGCTCTTCTAACCATTCCAGACCAATGTCGTGTGGTATAACACTGAATAAATTGACTACATCAATTGTCACAAATGTGATATCATTCTGTATTTCTATATTCCTAATCTTTTCCAAAAAATGCCAGGAATCTTTAGTGATGTACGGAAAACTATTTAAGCCATTTTTTAATTTTGAATCTAAATATTGACTTATGAATGACACTTTACTTCTCTTACCATCAACAATCGGTCTGAAATGGACATTGTTAATACCTTTGTGGATCTTTGGAATACCAAAGATCCCACTAACCACAGGGTGTTTGTTTATCATGAAGAAAAATTCTTCTTCGTCGATTTGCCCTTGATATAACATGTCCTCTAGGGATAAATCAATATTTTTATAAGCCCTGTTAACCTCATTTAAACTCACTTCCTCATAGTTGTCGTCTGCTAACATCCTTAACATTTCACTATCATAATCCACTTTATCCATTATTACAGCTCCATTACCCTTATCAGGCTTCATTACACGTATACTTTTATTACCACTTATATGTTGAATACATTCCACATATTCCTGTTTTAGATTACTCTGACATACTACTTTTTTATCTTTATATAACTGTCTGATATCCATTTCACACAGGTTTTCAAAAATATGTACCAAATTGTTATAAGGTGGAATAAAATAACTTGGTTTACGTAAATCAGTGATTTTAGATACCTGTTCATCATTCTTTTTATATCCAAAGTAAGAAAGTAAATTTAATTTACGTGTAAATAGTTTTAAATCCTAAGTGTGTCAACGACATTACCTCTTCTACATGGTACAAAATTAAACCCTTTTGCTAGTATATCAGCATGATGTATATTGAATTCTGTACTAGAGTAGTTGAATAGCCTATAGTCTCCTGTAGTATTAAAGATTATCTTAGGATTCGATATAGTGGTGATACATTCATTATTGCATTCCGTATAAGAAGTTTGAAACTCTTCCATATGTTGATTTATCTGTGTTTTTTCTATACAATCATTACTACATACTGTAGAGATATCACCTTCCGTAATAACTATGTTTACATCATTGTCTACTATGTGCCCCTCACTGTTGATTTTATTTATACTAGATGGGTCAAAACTCAATTCATCATACCCCCCCAAAACCTTGTGCATACTCATCTGCATTAAAGTATCATCATCATTGTAGCACTTGTTGGATTCATCCACTTGTGGATTTACCTGTGTTGTGTCCTTACATTCAGTCTCCCCTACAATAGAGGTGTTACCTTCTACAATGCCTGTATCCATGTTTATGTTTGTGATACACTCCTCACCGTTAATTTGGTTGGCACTAAAGGTGTCTAATTCTCCTTCATTAAACCCCCCCAAAACATAGTACAGACTAGTCTGCATAAAACTGTTGTCATTGTCAACGCACACAACATCCAGATTACATTCGTCATGCAGATCACATACTGCTTCCAAACTGTTGTCACTGTAACTATTTTCGTCAGATGAAATTGAATTAAATAACGTACCATTAAAAATGTTTGGCATTTTCATTACATTAGTTCTACTTGCATCTTCAAATACACAGTCATGATTACATACACTTTCCGTTAATATATTATCGCAAATGGTTCCGGTAAACAAACTAATCTCACTTAGTTTCTCATTCTTAATGTCATTAAAAACACTGAACTCAAAGTTCAAGACTTCCGAATTGAGTCTAATAGGTGTAAAGGAGCAACTGGAAATAACATTCTCCATATGCGTTTTTTGACTGTTGTTTAAACAGATATAACAGTCTTCGTCACACACAGCTGAATCGTGCAACCAGAAAATTGTCTTATTTACCTTCTTCTGGTTGACTGCCACTCCTCTCGTTGATTTTTCCAATGGTAGTCTCTCCTCGCTTGCGGGTCCATTCGGAACCTGTCGTTTCCCTGGAAGTAACTCTGCTGCTTTATTCTCTCCGACCTCCTCGGTGCTTCTTCTAAAGGGTCTGCAGTAATCTAAAAGGGTCAGAGTAATCTAAAACAGGAATATGTGGAATGTATTCAACATATAAGTGGTAATAAAAGTATACGTGTAATGAAGCCTGATAAGGGTAATGGAGCTGTAATAATGGATAAAGTGGATTATGATAGTGAAATGTTAAGGATGTTAGCAGACGACAACTATGAGGAAGTGAGTTTAAATGAGGTTAACAGGGCTTATAAAAATATTGATTTATCCCTAGAGGACATGTTATATCAAGGGCAAATCGACGAAGAAGAATTTTTCTTCATGATAAACAAACACACTGTGGTTAGTGGGATCTTTGGTATTCCAAAGATCCACAAAATATTAACAATGTCCATTTCAGACCGATTGTTGATGGTAAGAGAAGTAAAGTGTCATTCATAAGTCAATATTTAGATTCAAAATTAAAAAATGGCTTAAATAGTTTTCCGTACATCACTAAAGATTCCTGGCATTTTTTGGAAAAGATTAGGAATATAGAAATACAGAATGATATCACATTTGTGACAATTGATGTAGTCAATTTATTCAGTGTTATACCACACGACATTGGTCTGGAATGGTTAGAAGAGCAACTATTGATTAGTGGAGTATATGAACAAGATCAGATAAATCTCTATGTAAGATTAATGGATATAGTACTCAAGAATAATTACATTTTCTTTGAAGGGTACAGGTTTCGTCAGAGAACTGGTGTGGCGATGGGGCAGCATGTGCCCCCATATATGCCAATTATATCATGGCATATTGGGAGAACAATTTTGTGTTTAAAAGTGAATTTAAACCATATATTAAGCTATTCACCCGTTTTTTGGACGATATTTTTATTGTATGGCAGGGAGAAGGAAATATTCTTGAGAGATTCATCCACTATATTAATCAAACAGTATGGTTTTTAAAATTTACCCATGAAGTCAACAGGGAAGAAATCAATTATTTGGATGTAAGTTTAACATACAACATAAATAATAACTCTATATCATCAAAAATTTATAGAAAATCAACATTTTCAAACTCCTATTTGCATTATGACAGCTGGCACCCGGAGCATCAGAAAAGATCAATTGTCAAGGGACAATTTATCAGGGCAGCACGTATGGTTAGTGATGAGTTAGAATTTGATAAGGAAATTAGATTTATGATGGAATTGTTTTCCAATAGGGGTTATCCTAAGACTTTATGTGAAGATATTAGGAATGAAATATTTATAAAAAGAAGAACTGGACAGATGCAGTCCATATTGAAGAGTTCATATTCTGTCTGCATTAATAATGTTAACAATCATTTAAATCACAACTTAGGGGATGAACATATTTTATATGTTATCACCTTTAATGCAGATACGGACACCATTAAGTATATTGTTGAAAAACACTGGAAAACATTTAGCAAGTTAAAAGAGTTTCAAGGTTATACTTCATACAAACCTAAGTTCATTTATCGTAGGGACAGAGCATTGAAACAAATTTTTGAGAGAGGTAATGCATACCCGGATGCTTATGTTAACAGCAACAGAGGAACTAACAAGTGTGGTAGATGTAGTACATGTCCCTACGTTATGAAAACAGGATGTAAACTTACAGTAAACAGTACAAGTATCAGGATTAATGGCAAGTTTAACTGTCATTCAACTAATGTGGTTTATTTAGCTAAGTGTGATAAATGCATGGCATTTTATGTGGGAAAGACATGTAGGAAATTTAGGGAGAGAATTAAAGAACATGTCTTGGATATTCAACATCAAAAACCCACTAATGCCTTAGCCCGTCACACAATTGAACATAATGACCACAGATTTTCCTTTTGTGTACTAGAACAGTTAGTTCAGGATCCGCAGGGTAGGTTAACTGAATACCATTTAGATGTTTGTGAAATTAAATGGCAGATGATATTGAATGCACATTTTACCCCAGGGTTAAATGAATTTATAACTATTAAACCATATCTCAGGCTTCAGAACATACTGGGGAAATAACTACATTTAATGGTTATCCGGCATAACAGACTAAGTCTTACATTGATTTTTATCACTGGTTAGTTGTATGAATTAAATACGATTTTTTATAGTATCAATACCACTGTTAGTATCTATTAAAGTTCCGAATTGTGGTTTAGCAACTACAGAGTAGCTATATGGATTTTTAATATAACAATTTAGGTGTTTTTTAACATCACACTTATACATTCTTTACATAATACATGTTTTGTTAACAATATATATATTTTTTTAATATATTTTACTAATACAAAAGTATAAGTTTAAATTGATATATAGTACTGTATTTTTAAGTTGAGTGTATGAGTGAGACAATTAGAAGGTACAAACATGCTGAGTTAATTAGAGTAACAATATGGTGTAATTAATCAATTTGTACAATGATCAGTATAAATTATGTGATTACCAACACTCTGAGGAAGTCTTACGACGAAACCTAGGTCAGTGTTGGTTCCTGCTGTGTTCTGTTGTTTAATAAACCTTTTGGGAGAACTTCGTGCCTTCGTGAATTATTGTACTGGTGGACTGGTTATTTGGTTCGTCTTATGTAAATATGCTTTAAACAGTCTTAGGTGCCATATATTGGCTCTAAGATTTTTTAAACCTTTCTCCAAATTGCGGAATGCCATTTCACAACTATCACCACTGTCCATATTAATTTCACTCTGGTTGTTGCTTGAGATTTGGCTTAAGCCGAATATGCCAATGTCTTCTCTATCAGCACACCAACCATCCAATAACTTGTCTAATTCCATTTCAAGAATGACTTGGGATATGTTGTCCAGAAATAAAATGTAAAGATCAGGAACTGTCAAGGCTCTGAACTACAGCCTGGAGGCGGGGGACAGGGCCAGTTAGAGACCCACTTTCCAACTGTATATTAGTGTTGGTAGGTTCAATACAAAATTTAAAGCAGAAAACCCGTATGAGAAGTCAGCAATCAAGCAACACCATAAAGACTAGTGCCCTGTCAAAACCTGTAACTCTAAGACTATGATAGGAGTCTATGACCTGGGTCAATGGTTCACCAGGAAAGGACCAATATGATTTAGTACAAAAAGGCAAAGCCAGATAGTACACACTTTAAACCAAGGGGTGTAGAGTAATTAAGTATAATAAAATATACATATATAAATACATACATATATAAATTATACATACTGTTTATAAGCAGGACACTGTTTTGACACTTTTTTTTACTTATATGTAAGTTAATTGACATTGTCCCTATTTTTTGCATTATACTGAATATACATATTTATTGACATTTGAATGAAACAGTCTGTTTATCAAGATGCATCAAACTTTTTTTGTTGCCCATTATATATGCACATAAATTATGTGCTTTGATTTTCGATTGGTCCTGCCTCTTTTATAAGCATCCTTGCCTATCAGTGAGCTGCTATTTTGTTTTTCTTCCTCACTGAAGAAGGTTTTATTCCGAAACTAGTATGAGGATCGAGCTGTTACTTTAGTGCTTTTGTTGCACTAGTTTATTTCCAATAAATATTTAGACTTGGAACTTTCCGTGCTGACTTTGGCATTTTTTTCAAGTTGGGTTGGCCGTGCACAGCCGTACTTGCGAGGTAGAGTGTTTTCTGCATATGTTCTGTACACCATTATTCATTGACATCATACCTGATAAGCCAATCAGATAACAGACTGCTGGACATGCTGTGTATAGTATTGGTTTTTACTGAGGACATGACTTGGACAGTCTGTGGTTGTGTGGACAGTACTGTGGTCTGTGTACAAAGGGCAGGAGTCTGCAACCTTCAGTATCCCAGAAGTCATGTCTGTCCACTCTCTCACCAAAGTAAAGTCATCGGGAGCCACAACAGCTATTTGTCCCCTAAAATGAAGATGACACTTCATATAGGGTTTCAAATATTGTTATACTAAATATGATAGAACTAAGTGTATCAGAGCAATACCTAACATCCATCCATAATTGTGTTCCTGTGTTGGCCCTGGTTGATCTCTGTATGTGTTTGTGTGTGGGCATGGGTGGGAGGTGCGGTACAGTGGCCATTAATCCTCAGAGGTACAGGGAGCCACTACAGCAGTTTGTAAAAGCCACATGTGGGTTCAGAGCCGCAGGTGGCTGACCCCCAAGTTAGGAATTTGACGACAGTTTGTGTATTGTGCATACATACCTTGGGCAGTGCACAGATTGTGGTAGATGCAATTGTTCTTCATCCTGTACTATGTGATCTTACATGCTGCTCCTGTGTATGGTACCCTATTTTCTCACATGTCTGTAGGGCCAGGCACATGTGTCCCAGACCATTGACAGCCAGTGTACCTCACTGTGCCATGACCAGTGTTTGTACAGTTACTGTGTGAGTGGTACATATGAGGATGGTGTTTATCATATGGTCATTATAGTGTCATATTAATCTTGTGTATCACATGTCGAGGCCACTAATCGCAAGTACATGTGTATTCCTCCACAAAAAATGTAGTCCACTGTTGTGGCAGTCTGCCTGTATTTTGCACAGTGGTTTGTGACATGCCTAGCAGCCTAGTGTAATTACACAGTGTGCTGTTATGTCCAGTTATTTGCAGGTCATACTGCTGCCAGGCCACCATAACTGTTGTGCATCTCTGACAAAGCAGTGGTCTGCTGTACAGATGTATGTCACTATCTGTGGCCATGTGACCTCTGCACCACCAGGTATTGTGTCACGACAGACTGGCTTGTGTGCATGCATGCACTGTGTGGGCAGATGTAGTCCAGTATTGTTGTGATATACCCATGTGCATGGCTAGTAACATCAACATTGGGAGGCATGGTCCATGTCTCGCTTGATGAGGAAATGTGTACACATCTGGACTGACCACAGAGTGCCAGACTGTCCACATATATTGGTCATATCCCTGCTGTAGTCCACAGGAGCAGTACTGTGCTGCAGTGGTACTGTACATTGCTTCCCTAGGATGTCTGTATGTAGGCAGTGGTGCACATGTCTACAGCAGATGTGACCTCGCATACCAAACATGTCTGTTAAGACAACCCCATTACAGTTGCAGCAGTCTACAGATATACCTGCAATACATCCATGACATCACCCTGCACTAAGAGGTTTGGACTAATGTTGCTGAGGGTCAGCTCCACTCCATGTCCTGGACATATGGTAAACATATATGTGTACATATATCTCCACATATCTATAGAGATATATACACATATACATATCCACATACATATATGGACATATACATATCCACATACATATATGGAGATATGTATGTACAGATGTATACACATACACACTCACATATATACATATACTCAACAATGACTGCAACAATTGCCTAGGCTTCTGATGTCTTTCAAATGGAATCCAGTATATGTGTGCCTGGGATGACATGACTGACAAACCAAGATGCTTTGGCAGAGATGGTCTGCACCTTTTGCCCATGGAATTCAGGTTACTGCCTAAAGCTCTTGCCACCCCCATAGAGACAGGAGCTGAAAGATCAACTGTTGAATCCTACCATAAGGTACTGCATGAGCATGACCACTCCTGCATGTATTGTGCCATCTCAATTACAACCTAGATGCTCATGTCCACAAATGTAAAGCCAGTCTGGTGATCCCCTGCCATAAACAAAATATACAACAGAAGGAAGCAAATGTTGAAGACAACAGGAAAATCTCAGGATATACACAACTCCCTAACCAGCCTCAGTAAGGAGCTGAGATCCCTCATTACATCCTTCAAAGCTAGTTATGTGACTAACTTTGCCAAAGTCAATCACACGCCATTCTATACCTATGTCCAAATTTGACATGACAATGCTCAGAAGTGCTCTGAGGCACACAAAATGGCATTAAAATGAACCAATGCCAAGGATGTGTCCAATATCCTGGCAGATCGATTTAGTGACACATCCCCCCCCCCCCAGATGACATCCTGTGATGTGTACTACATGGACTACAACATTAACAGGCACCACACTTAACTGTCATGTTTCATCATAGCCTCACCTCAAGCTTGTGTCGAATGAGTGGCACACAACTGCAGTTATCCCACTCCACAAGGGGGGGATACAGCTTGAATCACAGGAAATACCGTCACATCAGTCTGACAAGCCTGATCTGCAAGGGCATGGAATGCATTATCATGGAACTTATAAACGAAGACATTGGCCAACCTCAAACACTGGCCCTCACCCAGTGTGGTCTGGTGGAGGGCCAATCTTGTCACCTGAACCTGATGTAATTCTTTAGATCAGTCTCCAGAGCTGTGAAAGAGGGTGAGGTGGTCCACACAGCCTCTCTGGACCTTGGCAAGCCCTTCAACACCATCACCCACTCTGGAAACGTAGACTAACCTACTAAGCCAGAAATAAAGTGCTATGCCACTCAGTGGATTGCCACATTGCTTACTGACAGAACCCAGACTGTAGAAGTGGGCGACTACAATTCCAGCTCCAGATGAGTGACACATGGAGTACCTCAGAGTTCAGTCCTGGGACTGCTGTTGTTTGGCATCTACTTCTCTGAAGTACAAGCCAACACTACGGGACTCTGGCTACCACATGTCATGGATCACTGGGACCTGGGAGCCATTACTGAATCCCCACATGATGTGGATATTCTACAAAAGGACCTTGCAGACACAGATGGTTGCTCCCAGAGCCATGGGCTCAAGCTTACTGCCAAGGAATCTATAGTTATCCCCTTTGGTAAATACCATGTACCCATGATTTATCACATATGTGCAAGTACACTAAATACCTACAGACACAGGTGGACAGTGCTCTCACCTTGACTAACATTGCCACAACAGTGAGGAAATCCTTCTATGTGGCACACCTCATCACTAAGGGCTTTTTATCCACAGTAAAGGAGGTAAATGTCCCACTGTACTCATCCCTCATTGCACACATTATAGAGTACTACATACCATTTTATATACACCTCACAAGACATCTGCAACAGATGGAAGGCCACAGGAATACCCCACTAAACAGATCACAGGCATAAAGCAGATGCCCTATGCTGACCATCTAGGAAACATCCAGCTATACTCTGTGGCATATTGTCTACTCAGAGGCAATCTCTGCTCAACATACTAGGCCATGTCAAATCCTGTGTAATGACATCTGTCATAAGTGTATGTAATGCCATGCCCAATACATCCATCTATGTGCTGTCATTACCATAGCAAGTGGTGTGAGTGTCATGTCTGGGATGAACTAGTATATGAGACCTGCACAGCACTGTTATCTGTGTGAATGTGGCACATGCAGGAGTAGTAACCCAGAGTGCATGCTGTCACACTGGCATGTAGTGTAACATGGCGGTACTACCATTGACAGTGCTGTCCCAGGCAAGGTTAGACTGCTAAAAGTACTAATGACAACAAGCACACCTGCAGGCATAGCTGGACTCTGTGGCCTCACTGTGATGTTCCTGGGGTGTGGGCTGTGTCAGCCTATATATCCCCTACTGGAAAATGACCAGACGTAGAATGTAACTATGGAGTACCATCTGTAAAGCACATTAGTGAGGGCTTACAACATGTAATTATGGCATACATATTGTTGTCAAACATCCATCTGTCAACACAGTCATCCACATGCATAGCTACTTGCCAAACTGTCTGTCAGTCCCTCTACAGATGTGCAGATGACATGTATCCAGCTGGAATACATGCAAACAACCTATGCTTGATTGACACTGACATGTCTGCCCAGTGGTGTACTAATGGCCACATATAGGAGACAGCGCCCTGTACGGGCAACATGCCATGGGTACCTATACTACACTGCCACAGTCAACAGAACATGCTTAGGTACAGGTCTCCATCACAGACAGTAATTATGTGTTGTAATGCATGTTGCATACATGTCAACTGGATCACCTCAGTGGCCATGTGCGGAGGGCATGCAGAGGATTGGCTGATGCATGTCACTATCACCCTGATAGTCACCAACATGGTGTGTATCGATAGATTGCCTGCTGGCACATGGCATGATACTGATGTAAACACACCTCCTACACAACCCATCTCTCCATGGACAATAGCCAGGTACACAGGTATGACCACCTGCAGCAATGAACCATGGTACCGACACATGTGTACATGTGCATTACTGATGATAGCAGTGTCTGTGTGCTAGTACACCTGTAGTTGGGAATTCCATGACAGCCTTCACAACCACCTCAACAGACATTGACATAGTCAGATGTTGCTGCAGCTGTATTGGACATGACATGTACCCTGTTACACTCCTCTCCCTAATGGCTACATGAGCCATGCAGTACCAGCACAACAGTGTTGTACAAATGGGTTGATAGCCATGGGAAACCCATTGAGGTCTGGCAAGTGTGTGTATGTGTGCATGTCTGCATATCTGTAGGGTACACCATTCTGAGACCACATATTCCTATTACACTACACATTGCCACAAGGTAGTGAAGATACTGCTGTTGCTGCCCATAGGTGCAACACCCTACTATGCCTGTGGCATGTGCATTACATGCATATCCCTGTAGTACCACTGTTGTGATATACAATGGGTTGTATTGCAGTTGTGGCCAATGTGTGATAGTGGGTATATCAGAGTGTCACCTTGGGTCGCAGTGCATACAATAACCAATTGGGGATGTGTGCCCTGTGTACACTATTACACCATGCTACACCCAGTATATGTCCCATGTACCTCTTTATGTTGACCAATGGCACCATCGCCCATACAGGTAAGTGACACCGCAATACAGGTCAGTTACACATGTGCTGTGTGCAGCCTACCTGTAACACATTGGACACAGAGACTAGTTAGTTATCACCAATAGGCCCAGGTCTCTTGGATGTGTGTCTGCCTGTTATGTGTCTGTCAAAGTGTGTATGATGCTGTGTCACACTATGTATTATCCACATACAACCATTACATCACCCATTACCATACTGTACATATCTGTGTATGTTCTGCAAGTAACATGTAAGCTTCTGCACACCTCACCCTACATGCTGTGTGGTGAGTGCAATGAAAGTGACAGTTCATTAGCACTACATACCTAGGTAGGGGTCTAGCCAGAGTATTGCCAAGTAGGAGTGTGTGTGTATGTGGATGGGTCTACATAAGTTTGCAGATTGCGCATGCCCCAGCAGGCTACCTGTCTATGTGGCACGGGCACTAACTGTTATAGAAACGTGTGACATGTGTGCAACTGTACTCCAGTTATGTCATAGCCATGGTATCACCACAGTGCCATAACCCTTGTGGAATCTGACTGCAGACCATCCTCCTGCTGACACATGTACACCTACAACACATATGGATAACATTAATGAGATCACAATCACCCACTGTTACTAACAGCTGACATGCATCATAGCTGGATGTCTACACTACCTGACATGTATGCATTACTGCTAACAACATTTTATACTGCAGTACATTGCTGCACTGTATTGCAGTCATCGTGTGCATCAGAACAATATTAGTTTGTCCCTGCATTGATGTTATGGATGACAGGGATGTGGCACAGGTATCATCATATGCACAGGGTGTGTTGCTGGTTTGCCAGAGGCCGAGGGTGGTCCATACATTTGACACCATGTGTGTGGGTGAGGGACTGAATTATTGGAACAGGGCATGCTGATGTGGTGTGTGTTCGTATCGGCCTAAGTGTGTGCATAGTGTGTGGGCATGCATGCACACAGTTCTGCCATGTGGCTGCCCTATACAGGTGTTTTTGGACAGCTGCAGACCATACCTGGCAGGGTGTGCAGTTCATTGCCTCCGGCCATGGACACTGTGACTGCGTTTGCCAGGATTTCCATGGGCATGTGCAGGTACAGACCTTGAGGTGCTACTCTCCCCTGATGATGACAGGTGTCTGCTGGAACCATGTCCCGCATGAGACTGGCAAGGGCCACATGCACAAGGCCTGCTTTGGTGTGGTGTTGACTGCACACACAGTGATGTGCTAGGGCTGCAACTTCCACTACGGGAGTGGCTAGACATCCTGGCATGTCCATGCTGACTGCCAGATGTTGGTGTATCATGGCTACATCCATGCGGCCATCACACCACTCCCACCAGGTGTTCGAGCACAGACATACCACGGTCAAGAAGGCCCACCATCTCACCCCACCGTCTATCCATGATCTTGTTGTGTTCACTGAGGGCAGCAGCAAGTTTACGGATGTTGTCACTTACAGATGAGAAAGCAGCCCTCTGCAGCCTCAGGCCCTGTCTGGTGTACATTTCCATATGTGCCTGTGCCTCCATGATAGCCTGAGACATGTGCCTGGTGGTACCAGTCGTGGTGCCTCTGCCAGGGGCAGGATGAACAGTGGCCCTACCATGAGCACCCTGGCACATCTGCCTATGTGGTGGCCTGCCAGACATATAGCTATGCCTGCTGTGGACACACAGCTGGCATGGTCACCACACTACCCTGTACATTGCCACTAGCCACCAACTGTCCCTCAGTTATGGCCACTGGTGATGGAATATGTACAGGTACAGAAACTGTGTGCGGGGGTGGAGTGGCTAAGAGGGGAACGTCAGCTGTTGGCACTGTGTCGACCCCTGACAAACCCACTTGTGCCTCAAACATAATCTCATCATTGTCAGTATCTGCGTGCACACCAACATCAGGTAGCCTGCAGGAGGGAACCGGAGCCACCTTGCTAGCTGTGGGGGCAAGATAGAAATGCACTTTAAGACCTGTCCAGCATTGCATAACAACACACACACACATACACACACACACACACACACACACACACACACACACACACACACACACACATAAACACACACACACACACACACACACACACACACACACACACACACACACACACACACACACACACACACACACTCCACCTTAATACCTATCTGTCTGTAATGCTACAGACAGTCCCATGTTTAGTCCCATACGATGCTCATCATACATCACACCTGGTGACATACACTCATTAATGCCACTCATTAACATCTCATTCCTCTAAATGCCTACAGAGATGACCACAACTCAAGACCTGTTACTCCATTAAGTCCATGCCCTGAGTGTAGTACTTTGTACATAGCCTCACTGCTATCATTCAGTGTTCACCCTGTGTATGTTGGGATTTTGTGAGCTTGGCCCCTATATGTGAGGTGCTGATACGTTCCCTCCTTAATGTCACACACTGTACTGTCATGTGTACATATTGCTCAGTACATGTCTGAGATGCTGCACAATCAACCTATCATGTGACAACTGTGATATATGTGTACAATCCCTACTGTTGTCTAGTAATTCCACAGTGCATATGTAGTGCTGCCTGCATGGGTTGTCGTTCACCTCCCTGCTATATGCAATATTGAGGGTATACCTGGTATCTACTTCCCCTCCCAATGCATGTTCCATGCTACAGACCTTAGTAGAGTATCAACTGTCCCGTGATTACATATCATATAAGTGTTCTTGTTTTGTCTTGTGTCAGTCTGTGTCCATGTACTGCAAACGGAAGTACTGTTGTATGAAAAACTCCACAGTCACACATGTGTATACATGGCCACCCACACAACCACACACACATGCACACAAACATCCTATATGCAGCAACCACCCTCCACTACACCACACACACACACACACACACACACACACACACACACACACACACACACACACACACACACACACACACGTGTGGTTGCACAATGATAGCACACACAATCCTCCCATCACTCAACTGTCAAAATGCATAACATATGGTACACAACAGCATGCAGTGCAGCTTTAGTCAACCCATGCTAGCAACAGTATACGTGTGTGAGGCATGGCCTGTGTTAGTAGATGATACTCCTTCCCTTGGGCAACACTGCACTCATGTACACAGTATTGCTGTGCACCTGTTATGCACCCTGCCATATACTGTGCACCAAAACACACAGGTGTACATCCCATTGCTGTATGTGTAGTACTGTGTCACTAATGTCAGCTGTAATGCTCACAGCCCCTATGTTTTCCAGCAAACAATACCTGGGATGATGTGTAGTCAGATGTCAGTTGTGAGTGCTTGTTGTGTGGTTTACAGCTCTCTACATTAGCAGACCATGTATGAACAATCCAATAGTATTACACTGGCAACTGCTGGATCATACCATGGCTATAGTGTCTACACACTCTTATTGATGTGCTGCACCATTTCTTGATCTGCCATAGGACAACATCTCTACATATTTTAACAGTACATTAGCCTGATATGTGCCACATATCCAGTACATCCACATGCAGTGTCTACTAAAGGTGTTAGGTGTGCAGATGATGACCATATTGCATAGACTCCTGTGTGTGCCTATGTATGCACACGATTATCATGATGTGTTGCTGCACCCATTGTTATGTGTACTACAGCAGCCGCCATTCCTGCAAGGGGTATGCTAGCATGGCCCATCTGCATTTGCTTGTGTATGGACAGTCTGCCTACACATTTCCCTAACTGTACATGATTGCAAGGTCTACTCATATGCACACCCCTTGATGTTTTCACACTGCAGTCACTATTTCTGTGGGTGTAGAGGTATGTCTGCCACAGTTACTGACCCTGTCTGTGTGCAGATACAGCCATTCATACCATCCCTATGGCTCCCTGCTGCAGTGCACTGATGTGTCATGCTGACAACCCCTCCCCACCTTCGGCCTTCTCACAGATGCTTGACAGGTATTGGCTACACATGTGTGTCAGTTTGCAGTGCACCATACACTGCACCGCACATGTTACAGCCAAGTCCCAGCTAATAATGTGGACCACACTAATACATTATGCCTTACTGTACATCTGTAACAGTTGCCATTGTAATACTGGTATATAATCTGTTGGTGCACTATACAAGGGTGATGTTTCACACGTGTCCCTGCTGTAGGCTGTGTGTGACACTATTATGTCGAGCCCTGTGGACACACTTCACAATGACATGACATTAGTTATCTCACAGCCATCTGACATACCTTTCCAATACCCCCATCATGGTCACCACTGTGATGCAGTGCATTTCATAGCAACAATACATGAACATGTACAGCACGCATTCAGTGTAGGTGTGTTAAATGGCATATATCATAGCCATTACATGCCCTGTGTATTTGCAAGCATCAATAGAAACCATACTCACCAGCCACAGGCTGCTGCCTTGGTGGTATCCCAGAGGGATGCAATGCTAGTGGCCACAACTGTGGCATTGCTACAGGGTGGGTGCAGCATTACACTACATCAATGGTAAAAGTCCACAATACTAGCAGTTATGCACATCTGTTCATTACTACTATGCAGCAAACAATATTTATGACATGTCAGATATGCATGCTCTACAAGGCAGATGTACAGATAGCTATGAAGAGGATGAGGAATGGAAAGGCTGTTGGTCCAGATGACATACCTGTGGTTGCTTGGAGGTGTTTAGGAGACATGGCAGTGACATGTTTAACCAGGTTGTTTGATGGAATCTTGGAATGTGAGAGGATGCCTGACGAGTGGATGAAAGGTGTTTTGGTACTAGATGTTAAGAATAAGGATGTTGTGCAGAGTTGTAGTAACTACAGAGGGGTAATATTGACCATTCACAGCATAACATTATGGGACAGAGTAGTGGAAGCTGGTTTAAGACGGGAGGTGATTAATAGTGATCAGCAGTATGGTTTCATGCCAAGAAAGAGCACTACAAATGCAATGTTTGCTCTGAAAGTGTTGATGTAGATGTACAGGGAAGGTCAGAATGAGTTGCATTGTGTTTTTGTGGACTTAGAAACAGCATATGACAGGGTGCCTAGAGAGGGGTTGTGGTATTGTGTGAAGAAGTCAGGAGTGGGTGAGAAGTATGTTAGAGTGGTACAGTATATGTACAAGGGTAGTGTGACACCGTTGACATCTGCAGTGGGGATGACAGATGCCTTTCCAGTGGAGGTGGGATTACATCAAGAATCAGCTCTAAGCTCTTTCTTAGTTGTGGTGGCTATGGACAGGTTGACAGCCAAGTTCAGACAGTAGTCCCTATGGACTATGATGTTTGTAGATGACAGTGTGATATGTAGAGAACAGGTTGAGGACACCCTGGAGAGGTGGAGATATGCTCTAGAGAGGAGAGGAAGGAAGGTCAGCTGGATTATGACAGCATATCTGTGTGTGAATGAGAGGGAGGATAGAGGAATAGTGAGGATGCAGGGCATTGAGTTGGCAAAGGTGGATGGGTCTAAATACTTGGGATCAACAGTTCAGAGTAATGGCAAGTGTGGAAGAGAGGTGAAGAAGAGGGTAAAGGCAGGGTTGAGTATGTGGTGAAGAGTGTCAGGACTGATTTCTGCCTGACAAGTACCAGTAAGAGTGACAGGGAAGGTCTACAAGAGGGTAGTGAGACCAGCTCTGTTATACAGGTTGGAGACCGTGGCATTGACAAAAAGGCGGGAATCATAGCTGGATGTGGCAGAGTTAAAGATGTTAAGATTCACCCTCATTGTGACGAGGGTAGACAGGATTAGGAATAAGTATGTTTGAGGGTCAGCCCAGATTGGACAGTTCTGAGCCAAAGCCAGACAGGTGAGATTGCATTGCTTTACACATGTGCTGAGGAGGGGAGCTGCTTATTTGTGGGAAACAGATGCTAAGGATGAAGCTGCCAGGTAAGAGGAGAAGAGTAAGGCCATAGTTAAGATTTATGGATGTGGTGAGACAGGACATGCAGGTGTTTGGTGTGACAGAGCAAGATGCAGATGACAGGTAGAAATGGGAAGAGGTGATCCACTATGGCAACCCTTAACCGGGAAAAGCCAAAGGAGGAAGATGATGCTGTACCTATACAGATGCATATGCATATGCAACAGTGGTCTACTAATGTTCCCTGTGGTCTTACCTGCACGCTCCTCAGCTAGTGTGTAGTTAGCACCTACCTCCATAATGCTGTCTGGCAGTTGCTGTTGATTTCTATGGGCAGGTGCACTGAGGCTGCTGAGTAGTTCTTCCACTCACGTCAAGGGGGGGTGGTCTGCATGACCCCCCCCCCATTGCAAGGTGATCCCCCTGGACTGCAGCAGCATGTCGAAGGGCATTGCAAAGCAGGTCTGAACAACGATGCCGGACCTGCTCATAAGTTTGGTTATGTTGTCAGACATCACTGACCCTGTGGATTAGGTCATTCCACAGGGCAGTCCACTCCTGCTGGTCCTCTCCTCCCATTCCGAACAGTATGGGGTAGTGGTTGATGAGGTATCCAAGGATGACTTCCATTTCTCCAGCAGAGTATGTCGGAAGCCTCCCTATGTTCATGTTGCCTGAAAGACATAAAGATGGAAACAGGTCTGAGCAACTTATACAGCAAGGTTACAATAGTTCGTAATACACATTTCTGTCCCCCCACAAACTGCAACAA
>NC_056734.1:528465984-528678484 GCF_019279795.1 Protopterus annectens
AACACTGCAAGGAACATCGATCTGCCTTAGAAGCTATATAAAGTGACAAATGCCAGTCACAGATGACTGATCAGAGCTACTAAAGTTGCCTGGGTAACTGATACCTAACCAAGTGTGTGGAGAGAGTAGGGGAATAGTATGGTAATTACAGCTCCACATACTTAATAAAATCCTTTATCTGCTATGTATGGAAGATTTAAATGCACAAATATTGGATTTTTGGCAGCTTGCAGGTAGTATTAATCAGAGTAATTCAGTGGAAAAGAAACACTGATACTGCTACCAGGGATAAAAAAGACAGAGACTCAAGTCAGTGTCATTGTAACTATTAGAATGCAGAAACAAACAGACCCAAGGATTTGTTAAGCTCTCTAGCTTGGGCCATATAGCCTACAGTAAAGACACTGTTTACATTATATGGAGACAAATATGAGGAAAGACCTAACCCATAATGCAGATCTACACATTCTATGGTAGTTAGTGTCACTATTGTGGAAGCATAGGTGCCCCTACCCCCTCCCCATTCACTCTCCTACATACACAAGTACATAGTAAAACATACATTCACATACACTAAATACCCTATATCTGTCCCTGTTGTCAGAACATCCATGATATCTCCTTTTTCCCCGTCCAGCTAGTTCTTGGATGATTTCAGTCAGTCCATAAATTCCAGACATCCAAGCTTTACACTTTACATCCCTCAGTAAATGCATCCTAGGAAAAAAGTTGTTTATAAGGTCAAATGTTATGCCCAACATTTCCTCTTGTGTCTCCCCTCATATATCACAACATTCTGCATACATTGCACAGTGGTCAAGATCCTCAATAACTGATAGTGTGGTGGGCTAATTCAGGGGGTTCTTGTGTCAAGGGTGCACAGTTCAAATCATGTTCCTCCTATGTATTATTTTCATTTACGTATTTTTAAAATAAATATATGGTGGTATCTAGTGGTGGTGTAGAGGTCTAATATCATTTGTGGGAGGTGGAAGGGCTCGGGATTAGAAGCTGGGTTTAGTGCTTTCTGCAGTACGCTGCCTATCTCTGGTGTCTAATGGTTTCTTGACACATATGATATGCCTTTAAAGCATTCCATACCAAGTTTCGCTGGGGTCAGGTGTTCCCCCATCCCCCAATCTCCATTCTGTTTACATGTTGCAAAGGCAGAAGTATAGTTATCACTGATGTCTAATGTGTCTCCCTATCCCTGTTAAATGCTGTTAAGGCACAAAAACTAAACATAATCTCTGGTGCCTAGTGTTTTCCCTTTGCCCAATCTGGTATAAGTGCCATAGAGGCACAGTAGTAAAGAGTTCTCCCAGGTGTTTAGTGTTTCTCCAGCCCATGTTATATGACCATGCCACTAAGGCATGGGCAGTACAGTTCTCTCTGTTGTCTAGTGGTTCCTCCCAACCCTCTGATCCCCGTACTGGTTAAGCGCTATTCAGGCATGAGTAAAGAAGTTCTTTTAGTGGCAAGTGGTCCCCTCCCCATCCCTGATTCTCATACTGGTTACATGTCACTCAGAAATTACTACAGAGTTTTAGTTGGAGGCTAGTGGTTACCTAAGTAAGACATACAAAACAGTGGCGCAACCAGTTCTACTGTATGGTACAGTAACGTGGGCAGTTAAGGCAGAGCAGCTGAGAAAACTAGAGGTGATGGAGATGAAGTGCCTGAGACAGGTGGTAGGGTGCACACTGTGGGATTGATGAAAAAATGAAGTAGCTCCATTTGCAGAAAAAGTCAAACAGAACAGATTACTGTGGTTCTGGCACATGTGTGGAAAGTATCGATGCTCCAGAGAGGGCGTCAGCAGACAGTATCCAAAAAGCTCGGACAGCAACAGGATAAAATATTCCACCGTTTTATTGTGAAATCACAAACATCAAAATTGTAGCAACACAAGGTTAAGCGCTTTCGTCTGACCAACGTCAGACTTCCTCAGAACCACCATTTAAAATCTTACATATGTATTTAAATACATTTTGGCGCCAACAACCTACAAGACAGTTACATCTTAAAAGGGCAACGCTCCTTTAGTATTACATACTGTTGAACTTCCTTTGTATATTTAATAATAATACACAAATTTCTAATGTTTAAAATTGCATACTAAATAAAAATTCATATAACAATACAATACATAGCTACACTGTCTACAAAAATGTATAATGCAACTAATTGCACAACAATGCTCATAGACCCTATTCTTATAACATAAACTAATCTAATCCCTCCAATACCACTAGTATACTCGTCTAACACTAATAATATATAAAAATAAATGTTAGTATGAATATTAGTATAAATAGTAACATATACAAAAAACAGTAGATAGTGTACATGCTACAAGAATTGATAGTATATTATATAATATAATGAGAAAGTACCAACAAATCTTACAAAAAACTTACCAAGGTAAAATGATCAACTTAAAAAGAATGTCTATGAAAGGGTACTGCCTAGAATACTGATGATATAAATCTGTATAACTAAATAATTATATCTGTGCACTAAAGAAGATCCTCGTACAAAGGGGGGTATTTATAAATATTTAAAAACTCTTATATAAATTTTAAAAATACAGTGATATAAAAAATACAAAAACATGTGAAAAAAATATATATATATGTAAAATACTATGTATCAGTGAATAAAGACCCTAACCCTAACTATAAATCTAGGAGAAAGTGTGTAAATAATATTCCACACTGTCAAGTTTTAGTAAGAGTCGATGTACTTCTGCACTGGTCAACTAACTGGTAATAATGTACTCATGCATTCAACTGTAAGAATGGTTTTATACTAATGAAGTCATTCAACCCAGGACTAGTTGTTGAATCACAGAATATCTGCCATCTACTTTCCAGAGCTGATAGCCTTATCTTCCAGTTACCTTCACTGCTAGTTGTTTCCATTAGGTCAATGATGGCAAACTTAAAACTGTGATTACTACCATTCTCACAAATGTGTCTACTCAATGCATTATTCATATCTTTCTTCTGAATTTTGTATAAGTGTTCGTATATCCTGGTTTTTAGCTTCCTGTCGGTTTTTCCTATATAATAGGCCGAACAGGATATACAGGTAGCAAGGTAGACCACTCTTTGTGTATTACAATTTCCATTACGGGTCTTGATATGTGTCTTCATACCATTATCTAATTTAATATCCTTATTGGTATTAATAAAATTACATTGTCTACACATTCCACATTTTCGTGTGCCTCTATAAAATTTCTTATTAACCCTAGTATGCTCAAACAGGTATTTCAAATTGTGTGCCATTTTGTATACTGTTTTGGGGAACTTGCTCTCTTGTCCACCCTCAGTCTCAGTGAACATTAGTATGTCCCAATATTTGTTTAAAATTTCCTTAACTAAATTAGAGTAAGGGTTAAATCTAATGACACACACCCGCTTGTCATTAAATCCTTCTATTCTGCTAGTGTTAGTAAATGGGACACCTAAAAGAGATGGATATTTTTTCCCCCATTCACCTATCACGTATTGTGTAATGTTATCTAACATGTCCTTCGGATAACCACGATTCAAAAACATACCGTGGATTCCTCTCATTTCTTTTTCCATAACTTCCTTCTCAGAGGACATACGGGCCGCACGGATACACTGCCCTTTGAATACATTACTGAAAATGTGAGGGGGATGATTACTATTAAAATTTAAATAGTCATTAGAAAAGGTACTTTTCCTGTGTATACTAGATGTAAAATAAGTACCATTATTACTAATGTAGGTGTCCAAATATGAAATTCCCATCCTATTAACACTATGCGTAAATTTCAAAAATTCAGTAGTGTTATTAATGTAGTCACTGAACTCTGTAATCTCATTTAATGAGCCATTCCACAAAATGAACAAGTCATCTAAAAACCTAGTGTACAGAAGTATTTTACTAAAATATTCACTTTTAAAAACAAACTCTGTTTCCCATTCCAACATAACCATGTTAGCATAAATAGGGGCGCAGGATGCACCCATAGCCACCCCCTTAATTTGCCTAAACTGTTCACCTTGAAATTGTAAATAGTTATGATCGAGGACTAATCCCATCATATCCACAATTAAATTGACCCTGTCACTACTTAAATTGGAAAATTTACATAGACTATTGTGAAAATATTCTAAACCAGTATCTCTAGGTATACTAGAATATAAATCAACTACATCAATGGTAAGAAAAATCACATCCTTTCTCCATAAATCATGTGTAAGCTTTCCCAAAAAGTCCCAAGAGTCCTTTGTTAAATGATCCACCCTTTGATAAACATGTTTCGTCCATTCATCAATAGTAACTCCTATTTTAAATGTCTTAGATAGTGAACCCGAAATTATCGGCCTAAAAGGAGGGTGTTCTAAATCTTTATGAATTTTGGGTATACCTACGATTGTGGCCATTTTTGGAAACTCAACCCTGATGAACTGATAAATTTCATTTGTTACTCTATTGTCCAACAGGTATTCCTCAATGGCCAAATCTATTCTTTTATAACCAATATGAACTTGGTTAGTTGAAATGACTTCATAGTTACCTGAATAATGTAAAATATTAAAAATCTCACTATTATAATCCAAAGTATTATATAAAACTACCCCACCACCCTTGTCAGGTTTCATTATTCTAATATGTGGGTTTTCTCTAATACATCTAAGGCAGTCCCTTTCTTCTGTATTTAAATTGTCCATAAATACATTTGTATACTCTTTCCTCACTCGAATGTCTTTGTACAGTTTGTATAAATCTTTACACACTAATTTCTCATAATGAAGAACTTGCGGATGGTATGCCAGAACAACCACACTCTTCTTCGTAAGCCTTTTACTGAAATTATTAGTACCAGTCGTACTCTGAGTCTGTTCTTTACTATTAAATAAGAAAGAAAAATTCAGCCTACGACTAAATAACTTAACTTCTTTGATGGTGTCCACAATATTAAATCGACTGGTAGGAATAAATTTCATACCCTTAGTGAACAAAGAAAAATGTCCTTGTGTGACCTCCATATCTGTGTAATTAAACACATTAAACCCATTGAACGAATGGATAATTTGTTTAGTTGGATGTAATTCAACAAGAGTGGGCGTACTTATACCCGCATTTATTGAAGGAAAGCTACTCCCTTCATGTGCAGTAACAGAGTACTCAATCTCTCTACATAACTCTTGACTTGTGTCACTCGAACCTCCAACTAATAATGTTGTCTCCTGTATTGTTTCAGGGCAGGGAAAAATCTCCCCCCTTGAAAATTTGTATCATAGGTGTTCCTATCCATCCGTTCATTGAGTGCTAGATGTTTCTCTTGTTGGGGAGCTTCCCTCCTATTCACATTCGGCCAAACATAAGCTCTATTATTTTTGTAAAGTTCCACATCTCTATCTATCTTTCTTAATTTCCTATTAAATATAAGCGTAATTTTGTTTTCCGCAATGGAAAACTGTCTGTGGTACAAGTCTCCCCATTGTTCAAAGTTTACATCCTTTATAATGTCCTCATTCAATGCCTCTATTTCTTTAGTAAGTCCCACTACTTTAATCTCATTACATTTTAACAATATTCTCATGTACACAAATCCAAAATCATCAAACATGCTATTAAAGTCATTTATATTGGTATTATAACATATACTAACATTTATTTTTATATTATTAGTGTTAGACGAGTATACTAGTGGTATTGGAGGGATTAGATTAGTTTATGTTATAAGAATAGGGTCTATGAGCATTGTTGTGCAATTAGTTGCATTATACATTTTTGTAGACAGTGTAGCTATGTATTGTATTGTTATATGAATTTTTATTTAGTATGCAATTTTAAACATTAGAAATTTGTGTATTATTATTAAATATACAAAGGAAGTTCAACAGTATGTAATACTAAAGGAGCGTTGCCCTTTTAAGATGTGACTGTCTTGTAGGTTGTTGGCGCCAAAATGTAATTAAATACATATGTAAGATTTTAAATGGTGGTTCTGAGGAAGTCTGACGTTGGTCAGACGAAAGCGCTTAACCTTGTGTTGCTACAATTTTGATGTTTGTGATTTCACAATAAAACGGTGGAATATTTTATCCTGTTGCTGTCCGAGCTTTTTGGATACTGTCTGCTGACGCCCTCTCTGGAGCATCGATACTTGGTACTTTGTGCATTTTTAGTTTCTGTGGTTGCCTTTTCTAGATGGCGGAGTCAACGGATGTATCCCAGGCTTCATTGGACAAGGACGAGTTGGTATCGCTTCGGTCGGAAGTGACGGCGCTTCAGTCCGACGTAAGTAAACTACTCACGTTGGTAAGCAAACTTACAGAAACCATCAGTATGGGAGCCGCGACTGCTAGTTCTCCAGTTAATACTAATTTGGTGCACACCCAGGGGAATGCACCATCTTCAAAATTTGTGAGTGAAGCGGACGCTATTCCTAATGGACAAGGAGAGAAATCTCAATTAGACAAATCTTCCACTATGAGGGACATTAATTTGTCTCCAGAGGCGGAATTTACGTTCGACTTCAGTCTCTTTAACACGGATAATGAAACTAGAAGAACGGGAACTAAACCAAAGTCGAGGGAAGGCTGTAGGACTTATTCTAATGCTATAAGGACTAATGATGGTTTGCAAGGTACGGACTTTAATTTAGCCGTTTCTGACACAGTACGCGATAAAGACCCTAGGGGTCGTTGTACAAAGAAAACTTTTAGTATGAACAATATAGATGCATTTCTTAATGATGACGTCAATTTTAAAAGAGATGACTATTGTAGTGAACAATATTTGAAACAAGGAAGACGTAGTATTACTACGGACAATATTAAGTCTAAAATTGTTTCACTTGGTAAAAAACTTATTCAAGTTAAAAGTGTCAAAACCGACAGTGCATATTTGAAACAATGCTTGAATTTAAAAATTGTGCCTAAAGGGTTGAGATTTTTCAAGCTCCCTTTAGGTATTGATTATAACAATACCAATATAAATGACTTTAATAGCATGTTTGATGATTTTGGATTTGTGTACATGAGAAGATTGTTAAAATGTAATGAGATTAAAGTAGTGGGAGGGAAGCTCCCAAACAAGAGAAACATCTAGCACTCAATGAACGGATGGATAGGAACACCTATGATACAAATTTTCAAGGGGGGAGATTTTTCCCTGCCCCGAAACAATACAGGAGACAACATTATTAGTTGGAGGTTCGAGTGACACAAGTCAAGAGTTATGTAGAGAGATTGAGTACTCTGTTACTGCACATGAAGGGAGTAGCTTTCCTTCAATAAATGCAGGTATAAGTACGCCCACTCTTGTTGAATTACATCCAACAAAACAAATTATCCATTCGTTCAATGGGTTTAATGTGTTTAATTACACAGATATGGAGGTCACACAAGGACATTTTTCTTTGTTCACTAAGGGTATGAAATTTATTCCTACCAGTCGATTTAATATTGTGGACACCATCAAAGAAGTTAAGTTATTTAGTCGTAGGCTGAATTTTTCTTTCTTATTTAATAGTAAAGAACAGACTCAGAGTACGACTGGTACTAATAATTTCAGTAAAAGGCTTACGAAGAAGAGTGTGGTTGTTCCGGCATACCATCCGCAAGTTCTTCATTATGAGAAATTAGTGTGTAAAGATTTATACAAACTGTACAAAGACATTCAAGTGAGGAAAGAGTATACAAATGTATTTATGGACAATTTAAATACAGAAGAAAGGGACTGCCTTAGATGTATTAGAGAAAACCCACATATTAGAATAATGAAACCCGACAAGGGTGGTGGGGTAGTTTTATATAATACTTTGGATTATAATAGTGAGATTTTTAATATTTTACATTATTCAGGTAACTATGAAGTCATTTCAACTAACCAAGTTCATATTGGTTATAAAAGAATAGATTTGGCCATTGAGGAATACCTGTTGGACAATAGAGTAACGAATGAAATTTATCAGTTCATCAGGGTTGAGTTTCCAAAAATGGCCACAATCGTAGGTATACCCAAAATTCATAAAGATTTAGAACACCCTCCTTTTAGGCCGATAATTTCGGGTTCACTATCTAAGACATTTAAAATAGGAGTTACTATTGATGAATGGACGAAACATGTTTATCAAAGGGTGGATCATTTAACAAAGGACTCTTGGGACTTTTTGGGAAAGCTTACACATGATTTATGGAGAAAGGATGTGATTTTTCTTACCATTGATGTAGTTGATTTATATTCTAGTATACCTAGAGATACTGGTTTAGAATATTTTCACAATAGTCTATGTAAATTTTCCAATTTAAGTAGTGACAGGGTCAATTTAATTGTGGATATGATGGGATTAGTCCTCGATCATAACTATTTACAATTTCAAGGTGAACAGTTTAGGCAAATTAAGGGGGTGGCTATGGGTGCATCCTGCGTCCCTATTTATGCTAACATGGTTATGTTGGAATGGGAAACAGAGTTTGTTTTTAAAAGTGAATATTTTAGTAAAATACTTCTGTACACTAGGTTTTTAGATGACTTGTTCATTTTGTGGAATGGCTCATTAAATGAGATTACAGAGTTCATTGACTACATTAATAACACTACTGAATTTTTGAAATTTACGCATAGTGTTAATAGGATGGGAATTTCATATTTGGACACCTACATTAGTAATAATGGTACTTATTTTACATCTAGTATACACAGGAAAAGTACCTTTTCTAATGACTATTTAAATTTTAATAGTAATCATCCCCCTCACATTTTCAGTAATGTATTCAAAGGGCAGTGTATTCGTGCGGCCCGTATGTCCTCTGAGAAGGAAGTTATGGAAAAAGAAATGAGAGGAATCCACGGTATGTTTTTGAATCGTGGTTATCCGAAGGACATGTTAGATAACATTACACAATACGTGATAGGTGAATGGGGGAAAAAATATCCATCTCTTTTAGGTGTCCCATTTACTAACACTAGCAGAATAGAAGGATTTAATGACAAGCGAGTGTGTGTCATTAGATTTCACCCTTACTCTAATTTAGTTAAGGAAATTTTAAACAAATATTGGGACATACTAATGTTCACTGAGACTGAGGGTGGACAAGAGAGCAAGTTCCCCACAGCAGTATACAAAATGGCACACAATTTGAAATACCTGTTTGAGCATACTAGGGTTAATAAGAAATTTTATAGAGGCACACGAAAATGTGGAATGTGTAGACAATGTAATTTTATTAATACCAATAAGGATATTAAATTAGATAATGGTATGAAGACACATATCAAGACCCGTAATGGAAATTGTAATACACAAAGAGTGGTCTACCTTGCTACCTGTATATCCTGTTCGGCCTATTATATAGGAAAAACCGAAAGGAAGCTAAAAACCAGGATATACGAACACTTATACAAAATTCAGAAGAAAGATATGAATAATGCATTGAGTAGACACATTTGTGAGAATGGTAGTAATCACAGTTTTAAGTTTGCCATCATTGACCTAATGGAAACAACTAGCAGTGAAGGTAACTGGAAGATAAGGCTATCAGCTCTTGAAAGTAGATGGCAGATATTCTGTGATTCAACAACCAGTCCTGGGTTAAATGACTTCATTAGTATAAAACCATTCTTACAGTTGAATGCATGAGTACATTATTACCAGTTAGTTGACCAGTGCAGAAGTAGATCGACTCTTTCTAAAACTTGACAGTGTGGAATATTATTTACACACTTTCTCCTAGATTTATAGTTAGGGTTAGGGTCTTTATTCACTGATACATAGTATTTTACATATATATATATTTTTTTTCACATGTTTTTGTATTTTTTATATCACTGTATTTTTAAAATTTATATAAGAGTTTTTAAATATTTATAAATACCCCCCTTTGTACGAGGATCTTCTTTAGTGCACAGATATAATTATTTAGTTATACAGATTTATATCATCAGTATTCTAGGCAGTACCCTTTCATAGACATTCTTTTTAAGTTGATCATTTTACCTTGGTAAGTTTTTTGTAAGATTTGTTGGTACTTTCTCATTATATTATATAATATACTATCAATTCTTGTAGCATGTACACTATCTACTGTTTTTTGTATATGTTACTATTTATACTAATATTCATACTAACATTTATTTTTATATATTATTAGTGTTAGATGAGTATACTAGTGGTATTGGAGGGATTAGATTAGTTTATGTTATAAGAATAGGGTCTATGAGCATTGTTGTGCAATTAGTTGCATTATACATTTTGTAGACAGTGTAGCTATGTATTGTATTGTTATATGAATTTTTATTTAGTATGCAATTTTAAACATTAGAAATTTGTGTATTATTATTAAATATACAAAGGAAGTTCAACAGTATGTAATACTAAAGGAGCGTTGCCCTTTTAAGATGTAACTGTCTTGTAGGTTGTTGGCGCCAAAATGTATTTAAATACATATGTAAGATTTTAAATGGTGGTTCTGAGGAAGTCTGACGTTGGTCAGACGAAAGCGCTTAACCTTGTGTTGCTACAATTTTGATGTTTGTGATTTCACAATAAAACGGTGGAATATTTTATCCTGTTGCTGTCCGAGCTTTTTGGATACTGTCTGCTGCCGCCCTCTCTGGAGCATCGATACTTGGTACTTTGTGCATTTTTAGTACATGTGTGGAAAGACAATCTGGTGAAGAAGATTTGTGACAGGAAGAAGGCAAGAGGAACCATGGGTGTCCAGCAAAGAGGTGGATAAATTGTGTGAGAGAAGACCTGCGACAGTCAGGCATGAGTGTCGAAGAAGGCAGGAGAGTGGCATTGAATAGAGAGAGGTGGCAATAGTTGACACGACACCATGACCTCATGTGGAAAATGGGAAAAGCGGGGGTTGATGATGATAATGAGTTGTTCCCCCACTCAACGTTGCAGACTTTGCTTATTAGTCTAGGGGTTGTGTGGAAGTATGACAGTCACCCCAATTCAGCCACACATACTCACAAACACACAACACTCACTCCAGTCCACTCCCCACCCAGTCACACTCACAGCCACTCATCCATTTACAGACACACATTCACAAACGCACACCTATCTACCATACCCCCAACTCCCCATGTACTATCTCCCATGGAGACATACACACATACTGCCCACACACACACACACACACACACACACACACACACACGCACACATGCACATATATACACACACATGCACACATATACGCACACACTCTTCCTAACCCTACCTCACCACTAAACTACCCAGCACTTATCTCTACTGCAATGGATAAACACAATTTTTAGGTTGTGTTCACTACTGCAACAAGGAAGAAGCTGCCATGCTAATCCAAATGGCTGAGTATGCCTTCCTGGAGGAAGTTCCAAGGAGGAGAGCATATACCTAATTGGCATATTCCTCTCCCTTGGACTACCTCATTAACATCCAGCATGACCACAAAGACAGCCTACATAGGTGCTGCTTATCTTAGTGCAAAAGCACATTCGTAGGGCAATCTATTAATTCAAAAAGGTTGCCTGAAGGTGTACACCTCACTGTAGCATTTATGAATATGGCCCTAGTTTATTTAGTGTATTTAGTTGTCTCATATCACAAGGACACGAACTGCACTGTGAGAACAAGACATTTCTTCTGGAAAACAAAAATCAGATATCTGTGACAATCCACATCAGATATATTTTATGCTATAATAAAATACAATAAATAATCAGTGTGATTTATATTAATTGGCAAAGCAAATAATATCATGACATGATGAAAAACAGGTATATTTTTCAGTTTCTAGGTTCGGTTTTAAACCTTTTCTCATTTTAGTTGTAAATAATCTACAAACAAGAGAGGGCCCATTCTCTGCACTATTGTGCACAGAAATACTGGGATTTATAACAAAACAATGCAGAGAAAGAAAGGAAATCATATTTTCATAACTGCACATCACAATTTGTTAATTCAAAAACATTACATGTTGTGCAGGAATGTGATATTATCTGAGCACATATCTTGATTAGACAATGCTCTGAGCAACTAGGAAATTGGGCTAGATGCCTCATTCTGTGCAACGTACTTAGTAACCTCTGAACCTGTAAAGGTGTGTTATGATATACAAGCATCTTGTTAATTCATTATTCACTGAAAATTTTAAAGGAACACATTGAATACTGAAATATGAATTAAGAGATCATTTTGACTGAAAACTGCCCAGTCTCTCAGAAGATTGTCATAATATACTTAATTTCAATCCAAGATGTAGCAACCTCAATAATTTATACTTAGTTGTGAGAGTTTAAGAACACAGTTCCTCACCACAACAAACCACAAGTGTTCTGTTTCTTCCAAAGTAACAAAACTTTTTAAAATTATGTTCAGCAAAATGTTAATTGATAACTTATGGTTTGAAAGAATAAGCCTAATCCTAGTACACACTTTTCCAGAAACATCTTATCATCAGAAATATGGAAATGTAATCCTACTTGCATCTATAAAAAAATAATTCTTGCTACTTATATAGCACATATATATATACTAGTGTAACACTTTGCTGTCTTCATATTTTTGTATTTAGCCTGAGAGCTGTGGAACACGGTTAATGAATCAGAGTAGGAAGTGTGTCACTAACTGTATCTGCAAATGAGTAACACACCCCCTGCACTGTCCAAGAACATGATATCTATGTATTTAATATTTTTATTTTTTATTTTTTGTTGTTTTTTAAGTTTGCACGGTGCGGCACCCAGCAATTGACATGTGCCAGACATCTAAAAATAGAAACTGGATGCATTCAATTTTTGATTCAAAGGTCAGGTTTAAGCACTGCTTAGCAGGTTTGCATGACACAGTGCTTAGTAGTACTTAAACGTGGCTCAGAGGTATATGTAAAAGTATAGCAGCATTCCAAATATCCATGTAGCCAAGTGGATAGAGTTACAGCCTTATGTGCAGTAGGTACAGGGTTTGAATACATGGAAGGGAAATTAAGCAATTATTTTGGAAATATAAATTATTCCAATTATTTTTAAATCATGATCTGCACTCAGTTAAGCTCTGCTAAGCCCTGCTCAGAGCAGCTAAGCACTACTTAAACAATCTCTGTTTAGGCACTGCTTGGCAGTGCTTGACAACGTTTGGCTGTGCTTAGCTGGTTTGCACACTGCTAAGCACTGCTAAGCATTGCCAGTTTAAGCACTGCTTAGCTCAACTGTGCGGGTTTGCAAAGTGCGACATGACGCATTTTTAAAAATTGCCCAATGGCATGTAAGGGTGGGAAAACAGACTATATTAAGTGCAATAGGTGGGAATACAGCATAACCAGTTGGAGTTTGAACTGTGCAGGAACTATGGCAGGCATTGGAGAGGGTGAGCACTTCTGGGGCAGCAGTGTGCATTCAGGAGTCCAGGGTCATAGTTGGACTCCGGGTGAAAAACCATGAAGACCATAGGTTCATAGGTTGGTACTAGGCTATTGGCCCTAGGGCATATACAAGCCTAGCCATAACAATTCCTTGGATATTTCTTCTCACAATATTTACTTCCCTAGACACTGGTCTAGCAGGGCAACTGACATGATCCCCAGGGTGAATTTCCTATCTCCCATCCAATCATCAAGGTTCCTTTTGAAGAGGGCCAAGGAGGTGCTCCGTTTGACATGTATGGGCAGTCTATTCCAGGGTATGGGGAGTAACTGGGTCAGGAACCTATCCCTCCGGCATGTTTTGTTCATTGTGATGACAAGGTTTAGATCCCTGGAGTGTGTGGCTCTGAGGTATTGGGATTTCTTTAAGTGGAGCATGTTCAACAGCTCAAGGTTTGACATGGCCTTGTATGTTAAGCAGAGATCGCCACGAATTAGACGATATGCCACAGAGTATAGCTGGACTTTAGACGGTCAGCATATGGCATCTGCTTTAGGCCTGTGATTCTTTTAGTGAGCTATTTCTGCAGCCTTTCCAGCTGTTGCAGATGTCTTGTGAAGTACATAGCAAACGGGCAGTTATACTCTATAATGGGTCTAATGAGGGGTGAGTACAGTGGGACAATGACCTCCTTTTTTCTGGATGAAAATCCCTTAGTGATGAGGTGTGCCACATAGAAGGATTTCCTGACTGTTGTGGTGATGTGGTTATAGGTTCATAGGTTCATAGGTAGGTACTAGGCTATTGGCTCTAGGGCCTATACAAGCCTAGCCAAAAATGTACCCTGGCTTTCGCCACCCAAAAAATTATTTTCCTGTGTCCCTGTCAAGCAGAACCACAGAAGTGATCCCCGGGGTGAATTTCCTATTACCCATCCAATCATCAAGATTTTTCTTGAAGAGTGCTAATGAGGAGCTCTGTTTGACATAGATAGGTAGTCTTTTCCAGAGTATGGGAAGTCTCTGGGACAGGAATCTATCCCTCCAGCATGTTCTGTTTATTGTGGTGACAAGGTTTAGGTCCCTAGAGCGTGTAGCTTGGAGGGATTGGGATTTCTTTAATTGGAGCATGTCCAACAGCTCTGGGTTTGACATAACTTTGTATGTTAGGCAGAGATCGCCTCTGAGTAGGCGATATGCGACGGAGTAAAGCTGGAGTTTTTTGAGACGGTCTGCGTAAGACATTAGTTTGAGGCCAGTAATCCTCTTTGTGAGGTATTTTTGCTGCCTTTCCAGTTGTTGTAGATGTCTTGTGAGGTACATACCAAAAGGGGCATTGTATTCTATAATGGGTCTAATGAGTGATGAGTAGAGGGGAACAATGACCTCTTTTTTTCTGGATGAGAAACCTTTTGTGATGAGGTCTGCCACATAGAAGGATTTCCTGACCACTCTGGCGATGTGATTATCAAAGGTGAGACCACTGTCCACCTGTGTCCCTAAGTCTGTCATCACACTTTCAGTGTTTAGTGTACTGCCACCTATGTTGTAATTCATGGGTACATGTTTTTTCTCAAAGGGGATTACTATACATTTCTTGGCATTAAGCTTGAACCCATGGCTCTGGCACCAAGCATCTGTTTCTGTAAGGCCCTTTTGTAGAATATCCACATCATTTGGGTATTCAGTAATGGCTCCCAGTTTACAGCCAGAGTCCCTTAGTTTTGGCCTGTACTTCAGAGAAGTAGATGCCAAACAAGAGCAGTCCCAGGACTGAACCCTGAGGTACTCCACTTGTCAATTGTCTGGAGCTGGATTTGGAGTCAGCTACTTTTACAATCTGGGTTCTGTCATTAAGCCAGTTGGTAACCCATAGAGTGACGTAGGGATTTGTGCCCTGCTTAGTAAGTTTATTTATGATTCCAGAGTGGGGGATGGTGTTGAAGGCCTTGGTGAGGTCCAGATAGGCTGTGAGGACCGCCTTACCCTCGTCCACAGCTCTGGAGACTGATTCGAAGATGTCAATCAAGTTCAGGAGACAAGATCAGCCCTTCATGAACCCAAACTGGGTGGGGTCCAGTATTTGAAGATTGCCAATGTCTTTGTCTATAAATTCCATGATAATGCATTCCATGCCCTTGCAGATCAGGCTCATCAGACTAATGGGAAGGTAGTTCCCGGGATCCAAGGTGGATCCCCCCTTATGGAGTGGGATAACTGTAGCTGTGCACCACTCACTGGGCACGAAGCCTGAGGTGAAGCAATGATTAAAAATGACACTTAGGTGAGGTGCCAGTTCATTTTGTAGTTCATGTAGTACATAGCCCGGGATGTCATCTGGTCCCATGGATGCTGTATTCTTAGCTATGGAGAATGTGGTTTCTACCTGTGTGGCTGTGATTACTGGAATTTGGCAATCTTTTGTATTGAGATGGGCCGTTTAGGGGGTGAGATGGGAGTGATGCGGGCACTAAATCGATCTGCTAGGACATTGGCAATATCCTTGGCATCAGTATATTTAATGCCATTCTGTTGTAGCTCAGAGCAGATCTGAGCATTGCCATTTAGATTTTTGACATAACTATAGAATGCCTTGCAGTTGTCTTTGGAATCTTTGGCAATTTTGTTTTCATAACTAGCTTTTGAGGATTTTATGAGGGATCTCAGCTTCTTACTGAGGCTGGTACGGGAGTTTTTGCATCCTGGAATTTTCCTGTTTTCTGCAACAGTTTCTTCCTTCTGATGTATAGTTTGTTTATGGCAGAAGACCACCAGATTGGCTTCTGTTTTTTGGAGAGCATCTTGGTTCTATTTGGGATGGCACGATTCATGCACGAGTGGATGTGCTTGTACAGTGCCTTAGTGTATGATTCAGCAGTCGAACATTCAGATCCCATCTGCATGGGTGCCATGAAGTGTGTCACTTCTGACTTGAGTAGCATGAAGCTGGCTTTGGAGAAGTTTTTTTATGGAGGTTTCCTTACTGGGGGTGGGGTTGGGATGTGGATGTCAAGGGTGATTTGCTTATGGTCAGACTTGACCAATGAGGGGGTGGCCACTGGTGTGGAGCATCTATCTCCCATGTTGATAATGACAAGGTCTAGGATATTGGAGCCCCTGGTGTAACAATGGATTAGTTGATCCAGGGAGTTGGAATTTATGAATTCCAAGAACCGTTGGGAAAAGGTGTTGGTACCTGAGTAATTTTCCCAGTTAATGGCAGGGTAGTTGAAATCATCCAGTATTAGGGTGTTTGGTTGTATCTTAATATTTTTCAGTATGTTTAGAAAGGTGTAGTGAGAATCCTGGGGCATGGTGGGGGATCTGTAGCAAGATACAATTTTGATTGCAGTCTTACCTAGTGTTAGTTGCACCTGGAAAATTTCAGATGCATTGTGTTGGGCAACTAGACTGGAGGCGTGAATATCCTTGGTGAATATGGACACTCCTCCACCTTTAGTGTTTCGGTCTTGGTTTGGTGGCCGAAAAGTGTGGCAAGAGTTGTAGCCTGGTATTGCAGGGGTGCTCTGTGGAGCCTTGAACCAGGTCTCAGTTACTGCACAGATATCGATGTTCTCCATTTTTAGAAGTGCCTCAAGATAGTGCATTTTGAGGTTTAGACTTCTAGCACTGAGTAGCATTACCTTCAGATTTTGCATGCTTGTATCTGTTACAGTGGTGGGTTTGTCCTTTGAACCTTACCTAAAAAAGGCACTATAGGGGTGGCAAGAGCTTTAGCCAGTAACCTGAATCCCAGGGTGACAGGTGCAGACTATCTCTGGCAAAGCATTGTGGTTTGTCAATCATGTCTTCCCAGGCAGACAGATACTGGATCCCCTTTGAATGACACCAGATGCTTAGCCAATTGTTGAAGTCAATCATTTTGTCCTTATACTGTGGTATAATTCTGGGCAAAGGCAGGATGCTACTCAGGGCTAGGGTCATACCTGCCTGGGCCACATGATCTGAGAGCTCTTTCATGTCTTTTTTCATTTAGTCCAGGGAGGTACATCTCAAGTCATTCACTCCAACATGGACAATGACAGAGTCATATTTGTACTTGTTGTGGAGTGACTTGAGTGCATGCATTATATGGCAGATCCTGGCACCCAACAGGCAGCTGACTGCAATTTTCTCCTTGTTCAGCCTGATGAGTGGGGCATCAGTGTGCCTGACTATTGAGTCACCTATGACTAAAGTGTTGGGTACATTATCTTGCCTTAGGGGCTGTTGTTGGGTGGTACACTGGTGTTGTGAGCTATGTGTCACTTTGATTGTAACTGGTGTTTGCTTGCATTTCAGCTTTGGAAGTCCTTGTTGCTTGGGCAGGTTAATGTTAAGGGCCTCTGCATATGTGGGTTTAGTGTTGCTATGTGTGGTTGTTTGATGGTGTGGGTTTTGAAGGGCTATGTGTTGCTTGAGGTGTAGTGCAGGTGTTAACCTTCTCCTCTTGACTGTCTAGCACAATCTTTTGGCTGGAGAGAGCTTTGCTTCCACTTTGGCTATGTAAGTACATCTGTCACAGGTTGTAGTGTTGGGTGGTAGGAGGAGAAGTTTGTCTGTGTACATGAAGCAGATGCCGCATTCCCCAGTATGCCCAGATTCACCAGGTGGACAGGAGAAATCACTGGAAGCTGACCCTTGGACATGCCTGTTTAGGTGCTTTTTTGTAAAGTACAAGTGTTGTTTTCCCTTACCATTGCAAGGTACTTTGCAATTATAGGCTGTTTAGTGCCTATGATTAATTTTTCCTTATTGACAAGGAGAGCTGAGTGCTTGTATCAGTTTCAGGCTTCCTAGTGCTTTCCAGCAGGTTCTAGAGCAAGTGCTAGTCACAGGGGTTCAGATTTTAGTGCTACTACTGAGAAACCAGCTAGTTCTAAGGGAAAATTTGAAGAGCAGACTTTTTGGCACCTGGAATAGTTTAACTGTAGCCTCGCAGTGCTGCACAATGTCAAAAATGTGCAAACACATGCGTTTTTAAGCCAGAAAGTTGAAAGGGATAGAAATCAGCCCAAAAAGGCTAATAAAATTACAATTTCAGAGCTGGAAACCACTCCTCTAGTGTTAGATAGGCAGTACAATGCTCACCACTCCCACTGGTAAGCAGTAGGACTTCCATTTACCACAGCAAGGTCTGGATAGCTCTAAACACAGAAAATAAAGTCCTGAGACAAGCAAAGCCTGGGTTCTGGACTATACTGGCTAGGAAAGGTGGGAAATGAGCAAACAAGATAGTATTTTTTTTTCTGGTTAAAACAGGCTAAACAATGCAATAATACAGTAAATAAACACAGAAAAGGCTAACACACTTAAGTGTGTAGTCCTAAACAGTAAATGCAATTAAAACTCTACAAAATTAGCAATTTAAAACTTTTTAAATGAGGCAAGGCAAGTGCACAACTGAAAAACGATTTAAGAGGCAGTAATACAGTAGAATAAGTAGCTAGTCTACCTATACAGAGAAGTCTATATATACAGAGAAGCAGCTAAAACACACTTAATTCAGATACAGAACAACCCAGAGCACTTAAGTTGTAGCAATATTAAGGTAAATACAGTTTTAATAAATGCACTAAAATATACTCTATATTTCCAAAATGCTTAAGAAGCACAGTCAGAACACAAGGAGATTCAGGCAATTTTTTTCCAGGGCTCAGAGTGCAAGGTGGAGGCCTGGGACCAGCTGGCACATGATCTCACCAGTGCTACAGGTATCCCCCGCACAGGTGAGCAGGTCCATCACCACTATGATGACCTGAAGCATCGGAAGGGAGATCTTCTGGACACCTGGGTCCAGGAAGCTCGGGTTGGGAATGTCCCACAAGTGTGTAAGTACTGTTAGCATTCTTTAACCAATACCTAATCTGAATGTTTGATAGATAGGTATGCATAATGGTGTGCTTCTCTCCCTACAGCTGTAACGGAGAGAGCTCACAACTTAGAGGCACATGTAGGGCTCTTGTCCACGTTGCACTGTGAGTGTGGTGAGTACAGATTAATTTGCAATCTATAGTCAAGTAACTAAGAAAGAGTAAAGCATTTTCGGCCAATAGGTACATACAGTAAATATTTGTGTATTGCAATGAATGTGCACGTAGGCCTGTACTGCAATAAGTGCCTACTGCCAACTATAGTGCAATAAACAGGGAAGAGTAAAGCATTAACCCCGATAATGTAAATAAAATAAAGTTTCTACTGCAATAATTGTGGAATTACAGCTGTATTGCAACACCTGCATTATATCAACTGTTGTGCAATAAAGGCTCAAAACTATACCATTAACTGCATGGCGATACCCATAATAAAGCTGTGTTGTGCCATATGTGTGTAATTAGGGTTATTTTGCATGAAATTGGATATGACAACTGCTCTTAAATAAAAACACAAAAGAATACCACTACCTGCCTCATGGTATAGCTAATAAAAAGTGTTATGCAATAACTGTAGATTCAGAGCTCAGTACAAGAAATGCATTATGACACCTGTTCTGCAGTAACATCTGAAGCAGTACCATTAACACCCAAGGCATATTGTGTATATCAGGATTGTCTTGTGTTAACCATTGCATTTCAGCTATATGCATTCATGCTCGGAGGTATGGTGCTGCAGGCAAGTATGACAGTGTAATAACTGTAGACTGCAAATGCACTATCTGCAACTGTACATGGGTGAGCTAGCCATCCCAATAATCTGATACGGTTTGTAGACTTCACAGATATTTCCAACCACCAGCAGTATATTGTGTACACCTGCATTCTGTGTAGTAATGTATAGGTTACCTAATATCTCTGTCATGCATGAATCTCATGCATGTGTGTTCAACTGTCACTGCAGTCTAGAATAAAACTGTGGTACTATTACCGGGTCATATTTTGTTTCCAGGTGAGCTCTAAGCAAATATCAGTCAGTTAGTAGTCAGTAATGATTCAGTAGCTCAGTTTGTTAAATGGTCTGTCTGAAGTACATTTTGCCACGCAGAGATCAGGGTTCGAATCCAGTGCAATGTAGTAATAAATATTACTGAATCAGGTTTGTATTGATGATAGATGTCCTCTCCACAGGTAATACAGGTAAATGTGTGAAGTAGCCTTTATTATGAGTAAAAAGTGTGCGCATTCAGATGTAACAGATTGTTAAGAGCATTGACCAGGAATGTGATAAGACTTCACAAAATAAAGGTGAAAAGTACAATAGTAATAACATAATATAAAATAAAATAAAATGTGTAATCCTGGTATGGCTGTACGTTTGGAGAGTCTGTGAAAGTTTGCTGAAGTTCTATCCATGCCTGTCAAGGACAGCATGATAGTTGTTTCCTCTCTGTACTGTACACATACATGTCTCTCAAGTGTCACACTGTCACGGACTGTAAATACTGTTGCATAATCCCTCTGTCACACATGTATCCTCAAAATGATTATGTCAATAGCACAATCACACTATATCAATCCACAGTACACCCTGGTATTTATATAGCTCCACCTGATGTGTAAGTGTTCTCTGTAGATGTGATCCTGAAAGTGTTACTGCTTAGCCCATACTGTCCCATTCGGATAGCTTGAGAGATTATGTACATGCTACAGCAGCTATAGGACACTGTTAAACATAAAGGAAGGCTAGACCTGTAGAGTATATAGCAGTACTGTCGTAAACTATATAGCCTATACCGGTATTAATGGATGTATTTCTCTCTCTCTCTCCCCACCTTCATCTTCATCTAAATTTATTATTGTTATACATTGGTTATGGTTTACTATTAACATATGTTGTTCTCTAAACTTTATTTTGGGACTGTGTTTTATTATTGTTATGTATTATAATAGCTGCATATTAACATATCCTGTTGAATTACTGATGTTGTTGGCCTTATGCCATAACTGTTACTGGCATGCTGTTAATATACTGGCTGTTATGTTATTTATTGTTGTGTTCCATATAATATACATTGCTATGTTAATGAGTTAGCTCCACTGTTCTGGCATGCTGTTATAACTAACAAAATGTTTTGTTCATAACTAACCTATACACACTGCTATACCTCTATCACCATAGCACGTCAGGGTAGGCCGGTTCCTGCTGACCTGCCTACCCTGCCTCAGCCAACTGTGACACCTGGTTCTAGCATGTCTGGGGCCCAAGCTGGTGGTGCCCCATCTACTGGCTCTGCACCACCTCTGGATGGAACCACCTCAGAGGATGGGGCCTGTCCATCCCTGGGAGCAGTGGTGGAGGGGCAGTAGTCATCCAGCATCAACTGCCACCCATGGTGCATAGGATTGTGCAGAGGAGTTATGAACAATGCCTGTGCCAGTTTGAGAGCAGACTTGACAACCTGGTGGAGCCTGGTGGCCCTGATGCCCTGCTTCCAGCACAGCCACCTTTAGGGCAGTAAAGGAGCAGTGTTGACTGTCCATGGGTGGGAAGCTCAGCCACAGTGCTGCTGTCTGGGGGCACATGCATCTCTGATTTCACAGCACCTCCCAGTCCAAGGTGTTTACCCTCTCATGTGTCACACACTGCCCCTGTATGCTGTCTTGTCTGTCTGCAAATGAAACCTCTACTACCCAACTTACATCCCCACATTTACCTACATCCCTTCCCCAACATTCCACTCTTTCCTTTAAAAAAAGTGTGCACATGTTCCACAAAAAAAAAAAAAAAAAAAAAAATCACCCAATACATAGCTCTCCATTTTACACGTGTCCACTGCACACAACTAATTAGGTCCAATTGCCTTGACAACACGTTTATGTTGTCCTCACCCCTCTCTCTCTCTGGTGTTTCAGGGTCCAAATTCATGTATAAAGTCTGTAAACACTGCTCAGTTGTTGCTGTACAAGACATGGAAATCTATGGCCCTTTCCTACACTCTTCATGCACAACCTTACCTGCCTTTCAGTATGTTTTTCCCCCTGCTTACTCCCATTTCACCACTGTCCTATCACCCCCTTTTTCTTTTCTTTATTAATTTTTAGAGCAGGTTTGCGTGGAGCTAAGCAGCATGCCATGCAAACTCATGCAAACCCGCTTAAATGTGCTTACAAGTGCTTTAATGATCTTATGTGTTTCTCACAATGTTAGATACATCTGCAAAATAACCACCCCTGCCACAGCTCAAACCCAGGCCCCTGTCAACTACAGTATAGTGCATTAGCCCACTAGGCCACTCATCTCTAAATTAAAACAACTGTTTCAAGCAAAATATACTGATTGCCACTGATACACTGCCAGTACATATAATAGGAAAAATGGAAGTGTACATGGGACTGTGATGCAAACACTACACCAGTACACAGCCAAATAAATAATAAGGAATGTCTGTGAGGCCTGGGATAGCAGGCATACATGTCAAATGTACACAATGTTGCAGACTGCCCAGAGTTTTGCATCCTATTTTTGGCTTGGTTTTCATAAAAGCATATTTTTCTGGCAAAGCAAGTCATTAAAGAGTGAGGTTAGAAAATCACAACAGCCATTTCAGTGTCACACTTCATAACCTTCAGAAAACACATACTAATGCAACACCTGTTATTCATTAAACATTTTAAGTTTGTAAGAGCAATATTTCTAGATTGTCCCTATTTATGGGGCTTTGTCCCACTTTTATTTATGGCATTGTCCAGATTTCTTGCTTTAACAGGTTGAGAGGTATGATGGCAGGTAATTGTTCCCTTTTATCAGCAACATCTTTAAACACACATGCTAAGGCAGCAATGGCAAAGTACATATGTACAACTGGAACCCTGCTGCACAACAACTGCCTTTGAGCACATAATGATGGATGCAGACAACGTGTGTAACAGACTGTATGTATGCATATATATCTTGCAAATATACCTGCTACAGCACTGGCTCAGTAGCTGAGTCTGTTAAATGCCTTGCATGTAGTATATTTTTCCAACCACAGTCCTGGGTTCAAATCTAGTGTGTTGCACATCAATTACATACCTGTGAACACAGCACGTAATGACTGGGTCATGCAATATTAACCCACACAGGTTGCTGCTACTGCATTACCTGCTACCCATGTTTGCAAGTCAAAGGCCTGTAGGTAGGGAGACACTGCATATATTTCTATAGCCAAACTATATGCCACCTACTACTCTGTGATTTGTACTGTTACATAACAGATGTACCTTATGCACATGCCTTGATTGGACTGTAAAGGATGCCCTTACCCTGGATCTGCTATGATGACACAGCTGACACTGTTGCCTCAGTAACATGTACAGCTTGCTGCCCTCCAAAGAGTTCACACTCCTCCCTATGTGTCCTAGGCTGCAGCAGCAGCTACAGCCTGGGACATATGTAGCTGTATGTTAAGTTAGCTGCTACAGATCTACCATACCTCACAACCCCCCTAGAACAAGGGATACAGACACAACTATACATAAAGGGGGGGGGGGGGCAAAAGTCCAGAGACTGACAGGGACATGCTTCACAGTTTGCCCCTACAAAGATAGTGACCTGATAGAATAGCAGCTATTGCATCAGCATGCATAGTCTGATGGGAATGATGTCTGACATTCACGTCTCCCTCTCCTTACTGACCACAACCTACATTGTTTACCACTGAACTGCCAGATAATTACAATGACATGGGACAATGGCCAAACATATCATGCAAAACTGTGGACATACCTCAGAAATCTCAACAGTGGGCAGCATTTGTACCTACCCCTGTGATGCTGTTGTCTCCACACCTCACTAATGTCCATCCAAAGACTAAGAAAGGGGCCAAGACCTACATGAAGGCCTTAAATATTGCACTTTGTTGCCATGTCATTGGCTAATGAAAGTGCAACCAGCTGTTTTGGATGCAATTAGCAAGTCTGAGCCACAGATTGTGGCACAGCCAATTACCTGTTAATGAGCATTACCTTCAAAAGGCAATCAACTGCCTATGGGGAACAGGTCTGTATGTTGTTTTGCTCACACAGACAACAGATTTGCAAGCTAATTGCAAAGAAACACTTCAAAAAAGTAGCACTTCACTTCAGCAAGTACATAATACATTTCCCCATATAATGGGATGCAGATGGTAGGATGGAGGTATGGGGAATGGGGATTACAACAGTAGGCCTGTCATACATCTATGGTATTGACATGTTGGTGATACTCTGCTGTCCAACAGCTACAGGCATGCCTCTAAACTGTACCTGCTTTGCATCAAACCCCAGCTCTGCCCCTGTTACTCTCTCCTACAATGTCAGCTGTTGTAGGAAAGCTAGTGGAATCTGTGTTAAACATAGTGACACTACATAAGAGTGTGCACTCCTGTAAAACCAAATGATGTACTGTCATCCACAACCTCTCAGTGTGTCAATACCACACATAAATAGTGCTGGCATTCTACAGGTGTCCCTGACTGTCTCTGATGCACCCTGGCTTGTTCACTGTTTTATTGACATTTGTCCCTCATCCCTCATTGGTTGAGAGTTATGGCTAACCTACCTGTCAACCTCCTACAGCAGGGATTCAGTCATAGCAATAAGTAATGGGGAGACACAGGCCCAACCTCAGTGACAGGGGATACATACTGGCCATACAACGTAAAACTATGAATACACTAACAGATATTACTGTAGCATATGTGTTTTTTGAGGGGTATGGCATGTGATAGCCAGATTCCTTAGTGTCTGTCAACAACCATCAATGAATGGCCAACCATTTGTCAGACATCCACATTTTGTGCCAAAAGGAACACGTTCATTACGGCACATGTTCACAGTCCACAAACATCTGTATAGTGGGGAGGCGGGATGCCTACAGGGAACATACACTACAGCAGGTTTGCATTGCTGTCTGTCATTGTGGCAGACTGCTGTTGCTGGACTGTCCCTATATAATTTTTGTAATATCACACAGCTATTTGTCCATGGCTGTATGACATATTAGTGTGTGCTTGCCCGTAGCGGGCACACCACAGTAGACTGCAGTGATGGGCGTAGAGACAAAGAGCAGAATCTGTCAGGGCACACAGGGACATACTCAGTATTGCTACTATCTTGGTGATAGTGGCGCATGCAGTGTGTTAATAGACTGTGGCATATGACGTGTGAGGGAGCGGTGGATAGTGAAGGCTGTTTTGGTTGTGCAGGGCGTGTACATAATGGATGTCCACATATCTGGTCCTATAATGTGTCCCCCTCTTGTTGTATTTCAGGTACAGTGCATCGCAGAAGGCATCCCCCATTCACAGCTGCTGAGAATGCTGTTACTTAGATGGCCTCAGACTGCATCATCACATTCTGCTTTCAAGGGGTCGCCAACACTGTGACTAGTGTACAGCATTGTTGGGTGAACTTGTCAGGTGGTTAACCAAAGTGGACATCAGAACAGAACCTACAAGCAGGTCTGAAACAGGGCCACAGATGTGCTCAATGCCGCATGTCAAAGTGAAGTTGCTGTGGCCAGGAATCATGTTGCCACCGGTGGAGGGCCTGTAACAGAACAACCACTCACAGCCACAGAGGAATTCCTGGCAACCCTAGAATCAACCACCAGCACCCAGGCATCCATCACCCCATACATCCTGGAGGTGGGTGCCTCACAATCCACATCAGAGGAGCGTCCAAGTAAGCTTACTTTGCTCACCAGTGTAATACTGTATCAGTCATTGTGGCAGGCTCTGCATACCAGTACATGGGTGCCAGGTCTATCTGCAATGGGGAGGGGGGGTGTTTTAATGCACAGTTGTGCACACATACTCAGAATTTCAGAAATGCAGGCAGTATCACATTAGCTACTGTACATGTGGATATATGCACATATTACCCTCTAACAGTGCAACATTTGGTATTGCTGACAATCCCTCTCCCTCACATTTTCATAGGTACGTTAGGTGTGGCCGCAGTCTGTGGTCCTGTACCTGGTAAGTGTAATACCATTGTTTTATGGCTTATATATAACATATGAATGTTAAGGACTGCCATTTTACCCAAGGCACAACTGTTATACTTAGCCAGAGTGGAATAGTTGTATATTCCGTATCAGAGCAGTTGACTACAGTGCATACAATGGATAATCACAGCTGTGTATTTATGCAAACACTAATGTGTTTACAGTTATAGTCATGAAGAAGTATGCAGCTTTCTATAGAAAAGGCAATGACTCCAGGATGCCTGTTCAATCACTGTAGGGAGATGGTACATACCTGCAGCAATGATATTACAGCAGGCATATCATTCTCAGGTTAGGTGTACTGGGTATTATGTGTAGTTCTATCACATACACTGTCATATTGCATACCCCACAGGTGCAGTGTACTGGTAACATTCACTGGATGTAGCTAAAGTGCCTGTTAGAAAGGGCCTGTCTTGTCTGTGTATGTTGTTGTGTGTTTGTGTGTTGTGCATGAGATCAGTGATGAGAAGATGTGTGACTGGTAATGCAGCTGTAGCTCCTCATCTGTATGGGTCTGTGTGGATTACCATACATACATAATAGTGCAGGTAATAAAGTATTGATTTTATCTTCCTTCTCACAGGTGGAGGGGGGGTTGGAGTCTGTCCCGCTCACAACCTGATGTCAGTGTCCCATCGGGCTCTGATGATGATGGTGGCCATAGTGAGGCACAGGTGGGGTTGTCAAGAGCTGAATCTATCCCAGAGGTTGACATCTCTCTTCTGGCCCCATTGTCTCCACACACAGTCAGTACGCCCACATATACCCACTCCTCAGAGGCCATAGATATTAGACAGTCACATGGTGCTGACATTTAACAGGACAGTGTGACAACTATAGCATCAGTGAGTATAGACATTGGCCATAGCCAGACAGCTGGTGAGGTCCCACACAGGCAGATTGACAGGAGTGCTCGAAGGCAGACTCCTGTCCATCCTGGTCCTGTCAGAGGTGTCACATCATGGGTCACTCGCTGCATGTTTTGGACCATCATGGAGGCACAGGCACATACCGAATGCAACACCAGATGGATGCTCAAGGTCATGGATACAGCACAGTCCAACATCTGTGACTGTCTCCACTGCACTGGTGACACCATGGATCATTTCAATTATGTAGTGGACAGATGGTGGGCTGAGGCAGAGTCTGTCTTTGTCTGCAAATTGTCTGTGCTGGAATATCTGGTTGGGGGAGTTCATCAGGCACGTGGATGTAGGTCAGCAGCACCATCTGCTAAGAGACCACTCATGCTCCCATAGTGGCAGTACCTCTGGTGCTACAGAGGGAAGTGTGCTGTCTACACCATCATGTGACAGGCCATGGGCACATGGTCCTGGGTGGTCCAGTGGGAACATGGGCCCAGCAGACAGCAGTCACCATCAGGTACTAGCACCGCATCTGACCTTGGGCATGGTGGTGCCAGTGCCCCTCCTAACATAGGAAGTTCCCATGTTTGTGGCCGGAGATTGTGAACTATCCACTCTGCCATATACTGTCCACAGCTGTCCAACATGCACATGTGTAGGGCTAGCATTGGGCTTGACTGTGTACATGCACACTGTCAAACATCACTGTCACATGGAGGTCACCAACAGACATGCATGGCACCTCTCCACAGCACATCTGACCAGAGCCCCTTCCTGACTCACACACATGCTGCCAACTATATAGCACAGCCTAGGCCTCTGGCACCCCCACACCACACCCTGTGCATGTAATAATACTGATGCCACATCCCTGCCATCCATGCCATCAATGCAGGAGCATGCAAATATGTGTCTGATGCACAGTGTGACTATATCACTTTCAATGTAGTTATGTAGTGCAGTATTGTTATGCCATTGCAGTTGTCATGGGCCATGACAAGTACTGTATGCTGACATGTGTCATGACTACATGCAAACCTTGTGTATTTTAGGTGCATGATGTTAGACTACTGGTAGTGTGACAGGTTGACAGGTGTATCATAGACCTGTGTATGTTTCTGTTCCAGGGATTTGAGTGGTTATGCTATGGAGAGATGGTGGCAGTACACCAGTACAGGTTAGCATGACAGCACAGCAGAAATATGATGGCAGCAAGGTATGGCAGTATTTGTGCATGGTTCCCTAGGTGCATATGTGTTGAAGGTCGTTTCTGGGACAATGGGGAAAACTGGCATAATTGTGCACTCATATTTTGTGAGAAGGTCTGCTGCCTTTTGTACATGTTACCTGGGTTTTCTGACCATACAAACCTAGATGGTGGAAGACATCAGTGATGCCTATATAGGACCTGGAGCTTGTCACAGGTCTGTAAAATGCATAATAATTGCACAGAAATAGCCCATATGGTCATGTCCGTAGTGGTGCAGATAGATACATGTATACACACAGAGAATTGACTGTTGTGACATTAGAACCTCTGCCTATCTAGTAGCACACACTACAACTTCCAATATCACATGCACCACAGAGATTACTTGAAATTAGACTGTCAGGCTGTGCTGTTAGGGTGGCTGACATCAGCAGGCTTTGTAAAGGAGGCCAATGTAGAGGCCATCAGGTAGTTACAGGCTCTTAAAATGTATAACCATCACTCAGAGATAGGCATGTCTGTACTGCTGCAAGGAATGATATTTACAAATAGACGCACAGTTGGCTGTTGTGAGATTTGAACTCCCTACCTATCTAGTAGTACACACTACAGCTTGTAGTATTTATCACAAGTTCCATGGAGATTACTTGAAATTAGACTGTCAGCCAGTGCTATTAAGGTGGTTCACATCAGCAGGCTTTGTAAAGGAGGCCAGTGCTGAGGAAATCAGCTAGTCACAGGGCCATAAAATGAATAACCATTACACAGACCTAGGCCAGATGTGAATGTCTTTACTGCTGCAGGGGATATATCTGTATACACACAAAGACACACAAAGAGTTACCTGTTTTGAGATTAGAACCCCTGCTTATCTAGTTGCACACACTATAGCTCACAGTACTTGTTGCATATGCCACAGGTTATGCCTGTTGTATTTATTGATACAGCCATAGTACTTGTGGCCTACACAAAGTGGCCTTGTATTACACAGCATGTGTAGCCTGCAGAGTGTTCCAGCATGCTGCTGTTATTGTCTCTAGTGTCATGGGAGTGGGATACCTGTTAATACCCCTGCTATGTGTGTACAGTTCCCAGTATGGCCATGTCTGACTGGTTGCAGTTTGGCAGGTGGACAACTAGCCATGGACAATATGGCTAGTCCAAGACCTGCATTACAACCATTGCACATTACATCACCTGCTTACTATTGTCTGTCTACAGAGTGACATTCCACAGGCACAGGATTCTGTGGGTATGTGGATTCTGTCCTTTTGTGGCCTTGGTCTGTTACCATCAGACAGCTGTTGTGATGTGTAGGTGCAGTTAACCCCAGCATTCTGCATGTAAGTGGGGACATTCATACAACTTCTCACACACACACACACACACACACACACACACACACATATATGTATATATATATATATATATATATATATATATATATATATGTGTGTGTGTGTGTGTGTGTGTGTGTGTGTGTGTGTGTATGTGTATATATATATATATATATATATATATATATATATATATATATATATACATGTGTATAATATTGATGTCATTTTATCTCCTGCAGTGTGTGTGTATGTTATGTAAATGTGTAATGTAGATATGTGTTGAGAGTCTATATCAGTCCACTGTAGCTATATATATATATATATATATATATATATATATATATATATATATATATATATAGAGAGAGAGAGTGTTTATATTTTAACATGTATATATATATATATATATATATATATATATATATATATATATATATATATATATATATATATATATATATATATATATATATATATAAATATATATATATATATATATATATATAGATAGATATGTGCCACATATTGATAGCTAGGGTAATCATGTGTGAGGGGGATAGGGGGAGACATACATAGCTGTCTGCATGCACAGAGATATTTCCACATAACTGTTCTTTGCGTGGAAGAGGCAAGAGACATGGGCTCAGGTTAGCTAAGTGTAGGAACATGCCCAGTGTAACTGTCAGTACTTACAAGGTGACTCCAGGCCAGACCTACCTGTAGTCCAGTCTGGGATTTTGTGGACTGCAGACCATTGGCTGCTGCACCTGTTTCCATACTCCAGCACCCCCTGATATTTTGTCCAAGGCATTCCCCGGCTGTTTGCTGAACGTAATATGTGACTCATACTTATCAACTGTACAGATTTGCACAGGATGTCCAGATATTTGCCTCATATCTGTGGTTCGCATTACATAACATTGTGGTTTGATGTCACATTAGTGGCAAATCATTAAAGAGTGACATTAGGAAATAATGACAGACATTTGAGATTCAGACTGCAGACACTTCAGGAGATTCATGGCAATGCAAGACCTGTTATTCTATCAATTCTTTATGTTTGTAAGTGTAATATTTAACACTTGCCTTTATTTTTGGGCGTTTGTTTCACTTATATTCATGGCTTTGGCCAGATTTGTTGCTATAAGAGGTTGAGAGGTTTGATGTGACTGGGGTACATGCTGTACACCACATACAGGGTGACAGTTTGCATACCTCTCCCTGTATATCTTTTTGCAGAATGTCCACCTTATTACCCCATATGTCTGCTCTGTTCATCATACAGTTGTGGTTTTCTGGTACTATACTGTAAAATGCAGGCACTGAAGTGTTGTAACTACTGAGGCATTTAAGTGATGGCCTTTACATCCTGCAGCTAATCTGAACTGCTGCAACATACTGTTATGCTAGCCACCTTCTGGGTTACTCAGACCATGTATAATGTCTATCTGTAGGTTTGGTCCTCTGTCCCCCCGTTTTCTCTGGCTTTGTCCAGCTATCTTCAAGTAACAGATTGTGGCATTATGACAGTCTGTGGGACTCTTACCATATGAGTAACTCACATGCAAAAGTTGTAGATGCTGCCAGCTTTGAATCATCAACACCATCAACCATGCTAATGTCCTTAGCCCAGTGAGCCACACCAACCACCAGAGAGAGAAAGGTTTAATTCCTCACACCATCAGTAGCATACAGACATACACTGACCCCTGTGTTTTGTGGGTAAAATATGTAGCCAGGTTGTATTTCACAGCCCTGGAAATGTGTAGTCTGCTGATATATCCTTGCAAGCATACTCTGTTATTGCAGTCGTATGGGAACACAGATGGGGATAGGGGAATCTGGCATTGACAGTCATGCATCTGTCCTATGACCCCACTGTTTGGCATTTCCCTTGTATAATGCAGTGAGTTTCTAGCCATGTGGCCTAATGATTGTTATGGGGCACTCAGTATTGGACAAAGTACCTGTTGTCCCAAGTGGCTGTTAGATCTATGCAAGTTGCCCAGTAGCCCACTCTATTCCCTTGCACACATGCAGCAGGTCCATAGCTATGCTACCATAGTCTAGTACCATGTACATTTGTTGTATAGGAGAGTGGCATACCTTGTGAATGCAGCAGTTGAGAGACTTGTGTTTCAGAGCCGACTCTGTCTGATGCACACAGTACACAGCAAATACATGTTTAGCTATAGGTAATGTGGTGTGGCTGGCATCATTTTTATTATGTATGAGTCATAGTAAGGTGTCATTCTCTAGGATCTTAGGTTTTCAGTGCATGTGCTGTGCATTGACTCTTGGCCAAGGCCAGGGCATACTGGGCATGCCTATGTCTGCCTACAGGGACAGCCTCTGGGGATTCCTCCTCTGAGTCAGCCTGTGGGTGTGGGTGTGGGTGTGGCTGTAGGGACTTAGGCATTGGTGGGGGGCTGTGTGTCCCTTCTCTGTAATGATCCTGTTGCAGCTGTTTCCACAGGATCATATTGTGTAGCATGGCACACACTGTGAACTTCTGTGCACATGTGGCTGGAGAGTACTGCAAGGCTCCATCAGATATATCGAGGCACTGGAACTGTGGCTTGAGCACCCCAAACACACGCTATATGATGTTCCTAGTTTGTGAGTGTGCCTCATTATGGTGTTCTTTGGTAGGTGTGTGTGTGTGTGCATTTCTGATGGGTGTCATCATCCACGGTTCCAGTGCATACCCACCATCCCGCAATAGATGGCTTTATGGGATGTCCCCCCGGCAAACATCTGGTACAGCTGTGATGTGTGCCAGATATGGGAGTCATGATAACTGCCAGGGCTGCCAGCACATACATTCATAATAATGCCCTGAGCATTGCACATGACCTGGCTGTTGATGGAGTGATACCCCTTGTGGTTGACATAGACTCTACCCTCCTCACCAAGTGGTGCGTTGATGTGGACATGAGTGCCGAGTATGGCACCCAGTACCTCAAGATAGTGTGCTACATGGTAGAAGAGACACATACTGCTGACCCTCTCCTCAGAGGTGCAAGGTAAATAAATGTGCTCACTGGCATGTGTTTACATGGCATCCAGGAATTTGTGGTGGGCCCTGGATGCTGATGCCTGTGAGACCCCCATCATGTCACCAGTTAGTCCTTGAATAGTACCTATAGCTAGTATCCTAAGGACTGCACATACCTTTGTTTCCACTGGGATGGGTTCCCCTCTGTTGGCTCTGGATCTGAGTTGAGGGTGGAAGAGCTCGGTGAATTCTTGTAGTATGTCCCTGTCTACCCTGTAGTGCTCTACAATGTCCAGCTCATGTAGCCCCTAGAAGGTTACCCTGTGCCTGAACACTCTTCTCCTTCTCAATCTAGACCTATTGTTAGCAGCAGCCTCAGCACTGACCTCAGCATCTAGCACATACAGATGTAGCAGAGCTGCAGCAACCCCTAGCATTCTCTCAGTTAAAATTCCCAAGTCTGTACTCCAATGGTGCAGAGTATGGGGGGTATCAGATTGTAAAGTGTATGCATACTTTATAGTGCTGTCAAGTACATCATTGAATGGTTGGAATGGCTCAGTTTAGGTGGAACAGCTGTCATCAGTAATTTATTTATGATTGGCTTTCTCAGACAATCTTTTTTTTTCTTTTTTTGACAGCCTTCCTTGCTAAGCACTGAGGCAAGGCTTGCAAATCCATGCTGCAGGTATAAACAATTGTAAAAAAACAAAAAAGAGAAGCCCCTGGTAAATCCAGTAGAAATAAATCCAATAAAATTCAAAATAATAAATCCACCAGAACCAAAAAGCTCAATAAATAGTTAAGGTATAAACAATGCTCTGCAGTCAGAAGACATACCACCATGAACGGGCACACTCAGCACAGCTCAAACCAGCTTAAACATGTTCCCCAAAGCTAAACACAGCTTAGCAGAACTAGACACACCCCCTCTGCTCAGCTCACTGAAGCAACAGACAAACGGGAGATGTTGTGATCCAATGTACTTAAAGAAATAGAGACACAGCCCTTTCCAATGTCAGCTACCTCTTTTGTGGCCACCAACATGGTTCTGGGGCTACACGGATTTGATCTTTGGGCACGGATACCCATTTTTGCTATTCAGTAACCTCCAGCTCATTTGCATACAGATCCATGCACACAACCTGGATACTACACTATTCAAGGACCTGCCTCCTTAGCAACCATGGACATCTGCCATTGTACATACTGCATGCAAGGCCCTATAATGCATTACTGTCACATATTTTCTTTTTTCTTTTTTACACTTTAAAATTTTTTTTTTTTTTGCATAACGGCATGTTTGCACACTGCTGTGTGCCATGCAAACATAATATGGGTATTAAAAAAATTATTTTAAATTTTGTTTCATTACTTTTTGGACACACATGGCATAGTTCTGCACATGTGACTGCTTTGCTATTTCTGACCTTCTAACAGGGCTTTTACAGCCCCTGTTCACTTTTTAATTTCATGTACACAGAATTTTTCCATGTACACGTCTGACACCTACACGGGACTTGCATGACTGCCTATCTGCTTGGTGGATCACTCTACAACCTCATTTGCATGCAATTCACCTGCTTATGAGGTGATATGCATGCCACGGACAATTCTTTGTTGGCCTGCTCATGCACGGCCCTCAGCTCTGTTTACTGGATCGCATCACTACTTACTTCCATGTAAGCTCCGTGTCACTATGCCTACACGAAAAATTAAGCCATGTAGGCTTTACTGAATTCCCCCTTATGTTAGCACACTATGGTTATGCAATACAATCAATATCAGATTCCCAAAACATAACTATACCAATATGTATGCAATTCATATAAAAAAGAGAAAAACACAGACCATTGCATTTTTTCTCATAAAAAATTATAAGCAATTAACTAGAATGAGTGCTTCACTGTAAACAGCAGAAGATAATTTTTTAAGACATGGATACCATTCTGTAATTTATTTTTACTGAACTTGAATAACAACAGTAATGCTATATATTGCTGATAGGTAGACGTGCTTGGCCTTACTCTGCGTTTCATATGACCCTTGCATGCAAAGTTGTGTGGATAAATAAATCCAACTAATGAAACAAAGTAAAAAAAAACAGATAACTGGCCAAAATACAAAACTATTTAATAAAACTCTAGCATTTCAGCTTTCAAGCCTTCAGGGAGTGAAATATAAAACAAAATTCAGCAAATATATACAAATCACATGATTAATAAAACAGTGAAACAATTAATTGAATGAAATTATTCTAATTATATTCAGAATTTAAATCTAAAGGCATTAAAGTACCATACTTTAAAATATAAATAGATTCCTTATATAATAATGTATTTTTAAGTAAAGTATTTTCCCCATACCTATCACCTGTTCAAGGACAGTACCCCGCTGACCAGAAAAATCAACTTGATGACATAATTTAAAATGCAAGGCAGTGGACACATTAGAACATTGTTTTTTTAATGTCCCTAACATGCTTCTGCAATCTAAGTTTAAAAGCACTTTTACTTTCACCTATATTAAAAAGGTTGCAAAGGCATTTGAGGGCCGTGTTACATGTAAACATATTCATAGGCTTAAATTTAACATCATTCATTTTAGAAAAATAACCCACAATCAACTTACAAACAAAACATCCTCCACATGGAAAGGTGCCAACTAAACATGGTTGTCTATGAATACATGTAGCAGGAGACACAGTGCTACTATATATCAACATATCCCCCAGAATCCTACCTCTTTTGTAGGAAATAAGAGGAGACTTATACAATATTGAATAGAGTTCACGATTCCTTAGCAGGAAATCCCAGAAATATCTAGGAAGAGCTATCAGTTCCTTACTAAACACATTATATGTAGTAACAAAATATATTTTCCTTTTGGCTACTTCATTATCAGCAACTTGAGGAGCTTGTTTTTTAGTGACTAGTGTCTCACAACATTTAAAAGATGTGCCTGTACTATCCTGCTCCCTATAACGCTACAAAAAGATGCCTTAACCAAATCCTTTGAATATCCCTTAGATATAAACATTTGAGATGTCCTCTTCACTACATTAAGAAAATCTAGTTCCTGGTTACATAACATCTGTAAACATAAAAACTCTCCATAAGGTAAGGAGGAGATTACATGGGGAGATGACAACTAGCTCCTTGTAGCTACCGTTTACCATTCACAAATTTCCTATGTATAGTGGTTCTTATTTCCCCATTATTACAACCCTGAAACTCCAACATCCAAAAAAATAACTTCTTTGCCACACTGTAAATCATCGAAAACCAAATTAAACCTATTTTTCTGTAAATTAGCAACAACATTAGTAACTTCACTATATCCACCCCAACAAACAAAAATCAAATCATTGATGTACCTAAAATAATAAATCAAAACATTGTAAGAAACTTGTGAGAAAGAATGTGATTTATTATTTAAAAAAAAAAAAATAATATATATAATACTTCTACTACTATTGTCTGATCTGATTAATATACAGTGATTAACTAGAGATATATGGACTGAAAATCTTCCGCACAAAGAAGTTTTCTACACTGTTTTGTTTTTGGACTCACTATACTTGTTTAGTGGGTTGTTTTGAGAATTCGGGTATACCACGGAGATTACTTACTTTTTTTTTTTTTTTTTTAAATAATAAATCACATTCTTTCTCACAAATTCATTAATATATATATATATATATATATATATATATATATATATATATATATATATATACACACTCCATTTCAAACAATACCATCATTAAATTAGCATACATTGGAGCAAATGGTGCCCCCATAGCTGTTCCTTGCAGTTGGTGGTAGACATCATTGTCAAATACAAAAAAATTATTAACAAGACAAAAGTGTAATAACTCTTATCACATAACTGGAACAGGGACCATCACATAGAAAGTACTGAAGTGCCTGAATACCATGAGCATGTCTAATACTAGTATAAAGACATTTAACATCTAATGTTATCTAACACGCCAGAAGTCCACTTTAAATGAGAGTAATACATGAACAGAGCTTAATCACAAATGGAAGTAAATATTCATGTAATAAAAGTCCAATATCATGTAAAAAAATATTTTCAAGCTGCTACAATAGGATGACTAGGTGGGTTTATAAGATTGTTATGAACTCTAGGCAGACAATAAAAACTATCAATAATACAACCTTCAGCACTAAATTTCTTATTTACCTCTTTTTCCTACACATTACACAGGGTTATCTCTATACACTCCTACCGCTTCTGACAAACTAAACATGTACTCCCATCAAATAATCCTAACACTAGCAATCACCATCACAGCCATCTAACCTCACCCAACTTGAACAACATTACAATCCTCAACATAAGTCACTTCACCTCATCCTCACTTCCAACATTCATTAACTACCCCTTACTCATCTCACCCTCACACTTTAACCACACCACCTATGACCAAAACCCCTACAAACTCCTCCATTATCAAAGTAAATCTAGGGTATCCATACAACGTGACTTAGCCTTCTCCAAATACCTACAAACCATAATAAACACTGTCTCTCACCTACTATGCAGTGGTGATATCAACCCCAATCCAGGTCCAATAAGAAGTCCTACAAGGATCAACCTAGAACCAATACTAGCCTACTTAAGAGAAAATACAATATTATAATAATAAATCATAACATAAGAAGCATCCTTAACAAAACCACTTAGCGCCATACAACCATAGATTTATACTTATCTGACATTATCTTCCTCACAGAAACATGGCTTAAACCACACATTAAAAATGAAGAAGTACTTCCCCCTGGTTATAGAATACTACGAAAAAAATGTACAGCTAAAAGAGGAGGTGGAGTCACTCTCCTATATCAGAACAACATCAGTGTTGAACTATTCAACATAGAAATCCCTGCATTTAATAATGCAGAGATCCTACTTGCTAAGGTAAGACTAAATACACAAAATCAGGTAGATATCTTAGGATCATATATCCCTCCAGAATATAACATCAAAGCCTAGAATCTCTTCTCCAATGGACATCAGAAACCCTCCCCCATGAAACCATTATACTAGTCGTCTTCAATATTGATTGGACCTCACTTAAATCACCCCACCCCTCAAATCATAGTAACCTTTATGGATTCTCACAGCTTACACAAACCCTACTAGGGTAGACAAAACCTCAAAAAAAGAATCAATACTAGACTGGATTCTCACCAATCGCACATCTTCCACCTATAATTTTGTTACACTACCCGACATTCTAAGCGACCACGTCCCAACCTTCTTCATCAGAGATCAAACTAAACTCACTAGAACTAGTGCTCTTAAACACATCAGATACACTAAAAACTTCAGGGCTGGTGACCTTAATACAGCCCTTAAACACTCTAACTGGTTCCCTCTTTTAACACTTCCTTTAAATGAAGCAGTTGAGTAGTTCAACACTATCTTCTTAGGCCTTCTCAACCAACTTGCTCCACCAAGACAGATCTGCACTAAAACCATCTATGCCCATGGCTTATCAAGAGCACTAGGTAACTTATGAAACAAAGGGACAAAGCATGGGACACCTGGTGCAAAAACAAAACTACCCTAATAGGCAAACATTCTTACAACTGAGAAACATTGTAAAAAAGCAAATCAGACTAGACAAACAAAACAACTATAGTGAAATTCAAACTAAACATCATACCAACCCACAAACGTTCTGGGCCACTATAAACAGTATTCTCCAACCAGGGAACTAACCAACGCCTCATCCAAACATAGACACCACCTCTATAAACACAGCCACCCAATTCAATGAGTTCTTTACCAACTCTATATTAAAGCTGTCAACAGACACACATTCCTCAACCCCCACTATACTATATAACCCATCAAATAATGCTAACTCCTTCACCCTTCAACCTGCACCAACTTACACAATCTATAGACACCTAACCAAACTTAAACCCACCACCTTAGCAGTAGAGAAACTACCTGCCAAATTCCTACAAATAGCCACCAAAGCCATTTCCTACCCAGTCTCTATAATCATTAACAGATCAATCTCAGAACAAAAGGTGCAACTTCTCTGGAAAATCTCCTACATTATGCCAATTCACAAAGGGGGCAATTCCACTGACCTAACAAACTACCACCCTATAGTTATACTTTCCCCACTGACTAAATAATGGAAAAAATGTATCCACACCCAGGTCCTAACACATCTCCTCTCCAACAATTTTCTTGACGAAACTCAACATGGATTCCGCCTCAGCCATAGCACTACCACTGCACTTATCCATTTTAGTAACCTAGTAAATATGCAACACAACAACAGCCAACTAGTGTCTGCAGTTTTCCTTGACTTATCAAAGTCTCCATACAAAACTAATAACATCACTCTCAGAATTAAAACTAACTGTCCCCCACTCTATTATGGTTTCAGGACTTTCTTGGTCCCTAGGTGGTACAGTAATCAAGAAACATTTGCTTTATTTGCACATGATGATATTTTGTACATGATAAGCCCAGGAAAGGACATCTTGGTGTTGTGGAATATTTTGAGACAGTTTCATGACTTTACATGATGTAAAATTAACCATTTTTAAATTATTAATGTTGTTGTTGTGTCTTTCGGCTTTTCCCGGTTTGGGGATGCCACAGCGGAACTCCTGTCTGCTAATGATTGGCAGTAGATTTTTACGTGCCCAGTTGCCGGCCCTGACGCACAACCTTCAATGAAGATATGCCCATTCACTCATGTCTCCACACAGAAGACGCTCTAGCTGAGAATCCAACAGGACAACATCTTACTGTGAGGTGACAACGTTACCGCAGCACTGTAAACATGGAAAATGTCTTGCATTGTTTATAACTTTCTTGCAAACACATAGGTTCATAGGTAGGTATGAGTTTATCTGCCCAAAGGCATTTATAAGCCTAGCCAGAATGTGTTGGCTTTCGCCACCCCCTTAGATTAGTTCCCTGTGCCTCTGTCCAGCAGAGCCATTGAAGTGATACCTGGGGTAAATTTTCTGTTTCCCATCCACTTGTCAAGGTGTCTCTTGAAGAGGGTTAGGGAGGAGCTCTGCCTAATGTAGAGTGGAATCTTGTTCCAGAGCTTGGGAAGTCTCTGGGACAGGAATCTATCCCTCCGGCATGTCCTATTTGTTGTTGTGGTGAGGTTTAGATCACTGGAGTGTGTGGCTCGAGGGGATATGGTTTTCTTTAGGTAGAGCATGTCCATCAATTCTGGTGGAAAAACTCCCTTTCCCCCCTACTTCCTGTAAAACTAGGAGTATCCCAAAGATCAATCCTTGGACCCCTACTTTTCACTATATTTACAAATAATCTTCACAAAGTCACTCTTCTAGCAAATCTAGTTCAATACTGTGATGACTCCACCTTAATCTGCTCTGCCCCTACCCTCCAACAACTTCAAATCAAAACCCTAGAAGCCTTTACATTCATCGTAACCTGGCTAACAAACTCCCAGCTAATACTAAATCCTAAAAAGACCCAATTTATGCTCTTTCATCCTTCCAAAGCAGCAGCACCTACTCCCTTGTTCTGTATTTCTGCATTAGATAATACCCCTATCTCCCCCCGTCACACAAACCAAATTACTAGGGTTCATTATTGACAATAATATGAAATTTGACAAACATATAGCTCATACAATAACCAAAATCAACAAAAAACTAGATACTCTACAGATGTAAAAACTTCCTAACCAGCAACAGTAAAGTTATCCTAGCTCGTACCCATCTTCTCTCTACATTACTGCATGTTTCTCCTGTCCTAATTAATATAAACAAGAGCGATTTAAACAAGCTATCAGTATGCTACAACAAAATAGCAAAATTCACCACAAACTCCTCCTACCGCACCCACCACTGCCAGGCCCTAAAACAGCTTTCCTGACTGGAACTCCCTAACACCGTGGCTCTAAACCAACTTCTTCTAGCTCACCAAATACTGTACCAACCTGACAAAACTCAGCCTTACAAGACCTGATCACCCTCTACTCCAATAACCAAAAAATTAGATCCACTAACAAGGCACTAATCGCAATCTCCAAAAGCCATTATAGCTCTGGTGACTCCCTCTATTCTAGCAACATTGCCAAGACTTGGAACTCCCTACCACTACAAATCAGGTTACAACCTAATAAAACCATCTTCAAAAAATAGCTCATTTCCCACCTAAACAACTCCTGGACATGCAACTGCCTAGCACCTGGCTGACATATTATAACTCCTTTCCCCTGCCCACTGTCCAACCTCCTCTTTAAAACTCCCACAGGTGCACTATATATTACCACACATTACATGTGACTGCCTAGCACATGGCTGACATATTCTAACTCCTTTCCCCTACCCACTATCCAGCCTCTTTAAAACTCCCACAGATGCACTATGTATTATCACACATTACTTGCAACTGCCTAGCACCTGGCTGACATATTCTAACTCCTTTCCCCTACCCACTATCCAACCTCCTCTTTAAAACTCCCAAAATGCACTATTTATTATCACATGTTACTTGTAACTGCCTAGCACCTGGCTGACATGTTCTAACTCCTTTCCCCTACCCACTATCCAACCTCCTCTTTAAAACTCCCATAATGCACTATGTATTATCACATGTTACTTGTAACTGTCTAGCACCTGGCTGACATATTCTAATTCCTTTCCCCTACCCACTATCCAACCTCCTCTTTAAAACTCCCACAATGCACTATTTATTATCACATGTTACTTGTAACTGCCTAGCACCTGGCTGACATGTTCTAACTCCTTTCCTCTACCCACTATCCAACCTCCTCTTTAAAACTCCCACAGATGCACTATATATTATCACACGTTACTTACCAACTCACTGCCGCCTACTCCCCACTGCTCCATCTATACCCACTAACTCTCCCCTAGACTAAGCTGAAAAACTTTCCCTTAAAATGTCAATGCACCTCGTATGAACTTGTCTGTATTCTCCTCCTTTTTTAGCTTCTTGCCTTATCTTCAGTACATCTTCAAGATTATCTGTACTAAACCTACTGTATGAACAACAATCAAATGTTAATACCTGCTATACTTTTAATTGTATGCCTAAACCACTATACTTATGTAAATATCTTATGCAATCATATGTTATTGTCTGCTATATTTTTATAACTGAATGTGTAAATATCTTATGTATAGTATGTTAGCAATTGTTCTGGAGTTTTTCTCCCCGTCCCTCTGCTGAAAATGGACAGCTCTGTCCAATCAGACCTTCCCGGTAAACAAATGTAAAATAAAAATAAATAAATAGCCTAACCTAAACCCCTTATTCAATAATTCATTATATTGCGCTATATCTTCCAAATACACCTCAATAGTATTTTTTTCATAAACAGTATGCTTTCTCAAATGTTCATGATGCACATGCATTGACTGGCTATAATGCATAACAACAATTTTATTACCCTTGTCTGCAGGGTTAAAAGCTAATTCATACTAATCACGCAAAAGCATACCATTCAGCTCTAGTTAAATTATACTGGTTTTGATGTTTTTTACTCATAAAATCTTTAAAACTTTATCTACTGCATAGTTAAACATTGTTGAAAACCATTGAACACATTCATTTCTGAATGGTGGCATAAAATGACTTTTATACTTGTTAGAGGTATCAAATAGACAGTAAGCATTCACTTCCAACACATCTGGCATATCTGATAGACAAGAATAAAAACTGTCATCCATACTTCCAAAAGTAATATCCTGCGCATTTTCAAAGTCATTAAAGTCATTATTAATATCCTCACCTATGTCATTTCTACTAAAAGAAAAAAGCATATTAAATGCAATTTTCGAATCAGATGAAAATTTTCACATTTTAAGACATGCAACCATGATAAAACAGTAGGAACAAACTTCAGATCTAAGCTTAGAACAGCTAATTGTTTTGTAGTCTTTATAATATATCTTTACCATCTCAAAAGTGCTTACTCCTCTCTGTACTCTTCTTTTCTAGACCTAACACCACGCTAAGTATTCAAATGTTGTACCCCCTTTATCTTTTATCCAACCGGTGGATACATTGTTATAAGAAAAGCACAGTGCAGGTCTGAACTGTCTGCAAACACAAACAGCCAAAGTTAACTTTGAGTATGTGTCTACCCGTTTGAGCTAATATTGATTATCCCCCAGAGAGCACTCTGCTTTGGCTTGTAAGCAGCCCCCCCCCCCCCACACACACACACACACACATCTTCCATTTTCCCTTTTATTCACTTCTGTTAGCAAATAGTACCCATAACTGATCAAATACTGTGTGTGTTTGTTAATTTAAAGTGAGACCACAGTAGCCCACTGATACAAGGTTATCCTGTTTTTCCACCTGAGAAATGGTTAAGAAATTACTTACAGTTTCAGAGCAGTTCTTGGCCAGTTCTGATTGTTTCTTAAACACAAACTTGTCTTTGCTTTGGCTCATTAGCAGCAGTACAAAATAACTGCCTGCTCACACCCTTGTTCTCCTCCTCCCCCTTCCCTGTTTATTACCTTAAGCCAATCCCAAAGTTAATAAATATTACCTATGGCAGGCACCATTTTTAAAACTACAACCACCCTTTGAGCACCTTATGCTCAGCTCTGCCATAAAACCTACTAAAACAGCTTGAACTGGGGCACAGCTAACTGATAGTTCGTGGAAATACAGGGTACCTACCTGAGTCTCCACATTCACTACATATGTTCTTATATCAGTTTACTCTGTTACCTGATTGTTTCCAGCCCCCTTATAAGAGCAACTAACAGGGTCTCTGCCACTTCGCTCCCCACCCTGCCCCCAATTACATCCCGCCCCCAGTGGTCCCACCTTTATTACACACACTAACCCCTCCCATCTGTCCAACAGCCAACCACGGCACTAAACCCAACACTACCTCTTCCATCTTCCAACTACTATCACTCCTGCTCAGCTAACATGTATAAGCATACCATACCTATGTTCACTGCATACACTCTCCTTGCATATCTTACATTCTACCAAAACTCCATCATTCCCCCACTCAACCACTACCACTTTACTACTACTCACACCACCACTCATGTCTCACCCTCACTCAGCTCCCCTCCCACCAACTCAAGAACCATCCATATGCACCCCCCGCATATTCTATCAACTATATTACTCAAACAAAAAGCATCCCTACAACTTAACATAGTAACCCTCCCACTATACCTATTACCCACAGAGCACAATCATAAAGTTTCCCTAATAAACAAACACATTCAAAAACTGAGAAAACTAATAACCTCATGCATATCAAAACTAGCCCTAAGTGGAAACATCCACCCCAACCCTGGCCCCACCATCTCCAACCCCACTCCTCATAATCAGACTAGAAACCACTACTTCTCCCAAATCACAGCCAATAGAAAGCCAAGTGACCTCCTTCTACTAAGCCTAAATATTAGAAGTATATCCAACAAGGTCCATGAACTCCATGCCACCATAGACTTGTACTCCCCAGATATAGTCATCCTGGCAGAAACCTGGCTAAAACCTCACATTACCAGTGAGCAAATCCTCCCTACCGGTTACGGCATACTAAGAGTAAACCGGCTAAACAAGAAAGGAGGCGGTATAGATATAATATTTAAACAGCAGCTAAACATCCAGATCTTAAAATTATCAGCTCCACAAATAGGCAATGAAGAAATAATATATACCAGCCTAAAAATAAACCAAAATAAAACCATCAACATAATTGGATGCTACTTCCCACCTGGCCAAAACATCCCTCAACTAGAAAACCTCCTCGGCTGGAATACCCACTATCGCCCCCAAGAAACTATAATTTTAGGTGATTTCAATATTGACTGGCAATCCTGTTCTGGCAGCCATCCAGCCCATCATCTAAACCTTCATGGCTTCATCCAACTAGTCCAGTTGCCAACCAGGATAAATAAAAACTCCAACAAGCACACTACCCTGGACTGGATACTAGTCAGTAAGAGCCTCCAGTCATATATAGCAGGCTGCTTATCGGACAGCCTCAGTGATCACTCCCCAACATTCCTACTCAAAAAACACCTATACCAAGTTAAACCTGTCATCTACCGTCAAATACGTAAAAACTAAACTTTAACCCACTCACATTCATCTCATCCCTCAAAGAATGTTACTGGCATCCTCTAAAGTACCTCAGTCTTGATGACGCAGTTGAATTTTTTAATACTACCTTCCTGAGCATCCTTAATTACCATGCCCCCATAAAACCTTCCAGAACCAAAGCACAACCCTCCCCATGGCTACAGAAAACCACTAAGTCAGAAATGAAAAACAGGGATAAAGCCTGGGAGCACTGGCGCAAAACCAAAATCCCCTCAACTAGACAGAAATTCCTAGAACTATGTAATAGAGTCAAAAAGCTAATAAAACAGGACAAATTCCAATACTACCAGTCTGCCCTAGACTCCTCCCAACACAACCCCAAACAATTCTGGTCCTCCATAAACTCCATCCTCCACCCAGGTAAAGTCAGTACCCCTCCTCCTAACATCCTTCACTCCTCCGAAAATATTGCTACCTCATTCAACACACACTTCACATAAACCATACTATCAGTAGCTAGACAACACAACCCCCCTCCCCTCCAACCCACACCTCCAACTAGTAATCTCCCCACTGTCTTCTCTTTTTCTCCTGTTCCTACCTCCAACATAAACAAAATTCTTAACTAAACTTAAGCCCACCAAATTAGCAGCAGACAACCTCCCAAGTGAATACCTACAAATTGCAGCTGATGCTCTAGCCTACCCAGTATCCATCTTGATTAACTGATCTCTGTCAGAAAGTTACGTTCCCACACTTTGAAAGTATCACATATAATTCCCCTCCACAAAGACAGCCCCTCCACAGACCTAACTAGTTACCATCCCATAGCTATTCTCTCTCCACTCTCCAAAATACTAGAGAGATGCATTCACTCTCAGGTCTTGGAATACCTCCTTACTAACAATCTCCTTTCCAATACTCAGCGTGGTTTCTGACCAAACCAAAGCACCACCACTGCCTTACTCTCCTTTACTAACACTATCCTTCAGCATAAAAACAATGGCTATCTCTCGTCTGCTACTTTCCTAGACCTATCTAAAGCATTCAACATGGTCCCATACAAACAACTCATCTCTGACCTCAGTAACCTATCCTTCTCTCAATCAGTCACCAACTGATTTCAGAGTTACCTGTCTGACCGCCAACAATCCATTGTATGGCAGAATGACATATCTCCCCAACTACCTGTCTCTATAGGGGTTCCCCAAGGATCCATCCTTGGACCCCTACTCTTCTCTATTTTCACCAATAATCTAGCCTCTGCCACCAAACATAGCACACTCATACAATACGCAGATGACTCAACCATCATATGCTCAGCCCATTCCCTACCCAAACTGCAAAAAGTCACACAGGAAGCCTTTTCCTCTGTTGAAACTTGGTTATCCAATGCCTAATTAATACTCAACCCAAACAAAACTAAACTACTCATCTTCCAACCCACCAAACATACTCAAACCAGCTCTCACTTTAACATCACAGCAAAAGACAACACCACTATACACCCAACAGAACACACCAAATTGCTAGGAGTGGAAATAGACAATAAACTTAAATTTGACATTCACATATCCATGACCATAAAAAAGTTCACAAAAAACTAGGAGCATTATATAGAAATAAGCAACTTCTCACCAAAGCAGCAAAGATTTCAGTAGCAAATTCCCACCTTATCTCCACCCTACTTTATGCCTCTCCAATATATACCAACCTAAGGCAGTGCGATCTAAACAAGCTCGAGACCTGCTACAACAAAATCGCCAAGTTCACCCCAGGGGCATCCTACCGTAGTCACCACTGTCTCTCACTTGCTGAACTGGGCTGGCTTGAACTCCCTCACCTCCTCCAATGGTATCAACTCACACTTGCCCACAAACTAGTAAACCATCCACTAAAAGTCCCTTCCCTCCAGAATCTACTCCAACCCTATCACACCACCAGACCACTAAGATCCAGTAACAAAAATCACTTACAGGTCACTAAAGCTAATAACTCTGCTGGAGAAGCACTATTCTCTTGTGCCATAGCCAAATTATGGAACTCCCTCCCATGCACAATTACCTCTGTACCATCATGCACCCACTTCAAAACTTTACTAAAAGCGCACCTACAAACATGCTGGCTATGCCCTTGCACCTCCTCCTCTAATATCATCCACCCACTACCTTTCTTTCCACCCCATTAACTACCTTGATTATAGCAAGCTCAGACGCTCATAAGCCTAACTACTTATTATACAGCAGGAACGTCTTATTGTAACAATTGTTAATATCTGTTACGTACTTTGCAGATGATAAAGATCTTAGTCGTCTACTGATGTATTATGTTCTTTATCTGTAACTATGTTTGCAATTGTCAATTGCTGTGTTGATCATATTGTTAATTGCTATGTAAATCCAATATAACTACTGCATGTATATTTTAACTATGGAGCTTTTCTTCCCGGGCCTCCGCTGAAAATGGACCTACGTCCAGTTGGACACTCCCAGTCAACAAATGTAAATAAATAAATAATAAATAAATAAATAAATTGTTCATTAGTCAATTCAAGTCCAGATAAATGAATCACCATAGAGTCCAAATTTTCTTCTTCTGCATTCAAAAGTTCAAGTCTGTTCAAACAAATTACTTCCATCTACCTTTTTTAAAGTTGTATTATGACTGTTCATCTATGGTCATTGTACCAAAGAACCCATTCACATTTCTCCCGTTTCTTGTTATTAAAATCTGGTCACTTACCTCTGCTGTTAAAGTCCCAAAACCTTTGTGTGTGCGTATTGCTGGCTCCTGTGCTGGTGGAAGAGGAGGGAAGCATTCTCATCACTTTCCCATTCTGTACTGTAGCCAGTCCCTTCCAAAGAGGAAAAGCACAAACCAGCTCCAATCCAGGAACTCACAAGTGATAAAAATGAAAAACCATCAACCACTGGCCAAGTGAAAATGACAATAAGGCACAGACCAGGAAACTTGAAGCAGAAAATATTTAATCCAATAAAAGCACACCGACTGAGCGCTTTTACCAGTAAACACTGGCTTCTTCAGAGTCGTATACAAACACACCAAGCAAAGCTTCCTTTAAATATACTTAATAAAACTCAATTGTTCAATTAATCAATCAATTCATTTGTTATCATCACTTTAAAATTCAATTAATATTATTTTCTTCCCATACATTCAATAACTTGATATACTTTGAATCCATTTTAGATCCCGGTTTGATACATTTTTAGTAAAAAATCCTATAATGTGATATCTTCTTAAACACTACATATTCAATGTTAACCATACCTAAAAAAAATTTGTATACAGACATTACCTATGTAGTGTGAAATGTGTATAAATGTATGTGTGTATCTCAATGTATGTTTTTAATAACAACAAACCCTAAAACAAAATAATTATAAAAATGTATATATATCTCTCATGTCTTAATCAACACGGTGTAACCAATGTTATATAATTTTTTGTAAACCTCCCAAATGCATTAAAAAATACATATATAATTATTTTTGTTGTTTTTAATTTTTTTTTTAAATTTTTTTGGTGTATGAATTGTATGTATAAATTGTTTAAAAGTAATAAAATAAAACTACATAAATTGATTTATCATCTCTATCAGAGGTACATCAACTATTGTGTGTTGTTAATACAATATCAAAATCAAATAATTTGTGCCTTATGTTTCAACAAAGGTTTTAAGGAAATACATTCATTGAGCCCTGGAAATTTCGTGGCATTCAATCTAATCTGCCACTCCATTTCACGTAGTGCTACCCTATTGTTGATGTCACAATTCATGTCTGATTTAACCCTGTCAACTATGAAAAATAAAAACTTTTTATATTCATGACAGTCTTTAGAATGTAAATAAAGAGCATTATGTTCATCTTTCCTTCTAATGGAACTACAATGTTCCCTTATTCTTTCTCTTAAACTTCTCGTAGTCATGCCTACATAGAGTGCTTCACACGACATGCATGAAGCAATGTAGACACAATTTCTAGTGGTGCAATTACATAACCCGGGGCAGGCGATGGTACGTTTAAAACCAGCTACACTCAGATATGTCCCCTCAGCAATGTATCTACATGTTTTACATCTACCACACTTATTCATACGAGATCTTTTATATCCATTGTTGGTTTTCTCTAGTATGTCCTTCAAGTTGTAACCCCTACCATATGTTATAACAGGTGCTTTACCCAATATTGCTCTTATTTCCCTATTCAAAAAATGTTCCCAAAGACTCCTAAAATTAGCACACAATTTGGGTGCTCTATCATTGTATTTAAGTATGAACATTGGGGCACCTTCCTCTGGACTGATGTTTGTTCGCTCGTTATTAAAATCCTCTACCAAGGTTGTGCCACCTCTAGCTTTCAAAATTGGTATAAATTTGTTCTTTCTCTTCCTATATACCTCTCTTTTAATCTTCGTTAACAATCCTATAGGGTAACCCCTTTCCAAGAACATACCTATAAGTGTGTAAATCTCTTCCCTAAATGTAACATCGTCACTAATTAATCTTGATAAACGAACCATTTGGCCTTTGACTAAACCTTTCCGTTGATGCATCGGATGACAACTTGAGAAATGTAGCATTGAATTGGCATAACTTGGTTTCCTGTATATAGTACTTGTTAACTCAACCTCGTTTTTCATGATTTTTATGTTCAAATAATTGGCAACATCTTTATTCCAATTGTAAGTAAACTTAAGAAAATTGGAGGTCTCATTTAAGTATGAAATAAAATCAATAGCACTTTGTTCATCTCCCTTCCATAAAATTAACAAATCATCAAGGAATTTATTGTACAAAATAATGTTGTCATAATATCTAGATGTAAAAATGTACTCCTTTTCCCATGCCAATAAGACCAGGTTCGCAAAAACCGGGGCACACCGAGCCCCCATTGCTACCCCAGTTAACTGTTGGTACATTTCTCCTTCAAATAAAATGTAATTATTCTTTAAAATGAACTCCATCAAATCATGACAAAGCTCTAATTTACCTGCATCAAAACTCAGACTAGCCAACAAACTGTCGTAAAATAAATCAAGCCCTTGTTGTTGTGGGATCACTGAAAATAAGTTTATGACGTCAATAGTCAATAAACCAAAACTGTTCATATCAATACAATCTACTTCTCTTAATCTCTCAAGACAGTGCCATGAATCCTTAAGGATATGACCTGCATCCAATAATGCTTTTTTACACTGTCTATCTACAAAAGCTGCCAAGGGTTCGGTCTTAGACTCTTTTTCTGAATCTATTGGCCGAAATTGTAAATGCTCTGTCCCTTTATGTACTTTAGGTATCCCAAATAATCTTGCCATTTTGGGATATTTAACCGAAAGGTAATCAAATTCTGTTTCGTTAATCATACCTTGATATAGAGCGTCAAGCAAATACAAATCAATTTTACGATATGCTCTATTGACCTCATTAATTGTTACTCTATTATACGTTTTTTCATCACTCAAAATTTTCATCATTTGACAACTGTAGTCAAAATTATTCATTACAACCATCCCCCCACCCTTATCAGGTCTCATACACCTGTATTGTTTAGATGAGGTAAGTTCATTGAGCACCATTCTTTCATCTTTAGTCAAATTGTCCTAATTTTTTAATTTCTGAGAACAAATTTTCCTAAATTCATATTCCACTAGGTGTTCAAAAGCACTAAGCTCCATATTAGGTGGTGGTATAAATGTACTTTTCCTTCTCAATGTCTTAGGTTCCTGTCCATTAACTTGTATTGTGTCCCTTGATTGAACTGTAGTAAAGTATAATTGTAAATTTAACTTTCTCATATACAGTTTCAAACTAATTAATAACTGTGTTATATCAATGTTGAAATTTGGCACAAATTTATTACCTCTACTAAATAAATCAAAATAAGCTTCATTCATCTTTAAATCAGTGTAATTATAAATGATAAATCCTTTCTCCTTAATGACCTCATGTTTCATTTCCATGGCCGTTTCCAAAATATTTTTAACAAACTTGTCCGATTCAAAGTGGTTACTACAGCCGAAAAAGTGACCGTTTTCACATTCATCTTCATCACACCTAACCCAGTCAAGTTCGTCATCTGCTCTTAAAAAATAATGATCTAAACTGCACAATGTCTGAACGCTGTGTGGGGCTACAACCTGCCCTACCTTTTTAAATGTTAAAGCATCTGTTTCCAGTAAATTGTCCAAATGGGGTGGACAATTTGAGTGTGGTAGAGTGTTCTTTACCATATTCACTACATTGCTATTAGCAGCTTCATATTGAACTGATTGTACTGAAGCTGTCATTACTATTACAGTTTCATTACTGTCTTTAATACATGTTGTTCCATCCACACTACAAATGTTATTACTATCAAAAATTAATGCTTCAACATCATTGTATAGTGTAAAATCAACAAAACAATCATTGTTCAACAGTCCTCCTGCTGGTTCCTCCCCCTCCTCCTGGGGCTTGGATGTTGCATTCTGCCATTTTGCGGCCCCTTGCTCTGCAATCTTTCCGACCTGCGAAGTACTACCGGCGGGTCTAAAAAAACTTCCTCATCCTGATAATTCTCAATACAATCTTGTGGTAAGTTGGTCGATATCATCCTATAACTTGTTCTTGTCATAGGATGTGTTTTATGATGCTCCGGGGGGTATGCAGTCTTATTCTTATAGTCCGCACCATCTCTAGCCAGTTTTTTGTTTTTTAGGGCTATATTTTTGCTAACAAACACATCAATGTTCTTAATTACTCTATCGTAATGATTCTTATGTTGGAAAAACAATAAATCCGTTGATATACTAGAATCAAGTTTAGTTATTTCATCACGCAAACTTTTGATTTTAATTCATTATTACGCAAAATAATGTCAAGTAGTTCCATACCTGTCCTTTGATAAAGGTCTGTTAATTCCTGGTAAGCCTCTGACTCAAGGTCTACACCCGTCGGAAGCTTCCAAATACGGAGACCCTTAGGTATCTGATGTAGTTCCTTAGATTTCTTCAGGAATGCGCTGTCAAGCTGTATTGCCCTATATTTTGTACAACGTTTTTCATATTTAAAAATCTGTTCTCTAAGTGATAAAACTGGTTGATACGTTTCACTTCTCTGGCCCCTGGCAGTCGCGTCAGGTTGCACGTCAATCACCAGGGCCTCGAACCAGGAAGCCAAGTCACGTCACTGAGTTGTGTTCGTTGTAAAATTTAAAGGAGCTTGTTCAGTGTTAGCAGAAGCTCCAACTCTAGATCTAACACTCCCCACAGCTCCACTATATGATGTTACGTTATTTGTCCTTTGCCCTGGTGTAATGTTGCCGGGCGAATGCATAGTGTAAAGTTCCACTTGGGAGTCAGTAAGGCTATTAGCGAGTGTTTCACAGTTACCACCCTTTTCTTCACTGTAAGCTTTAACAAGTTTTCCCAAAACTGCTGTAAGTTCTTTTAGAATAGCATCCATATTCTGGTCTCACCACGTCAACTCCACCGGTCACAGGGTCGAATCACTCCAAAACGAAAAGCACAAACCAGCTCCAATCCAGGAACTCACAAGTGATAAAAATGAAAAACCATCAACCACTGGCCAAGTGAAAATGACAATAAGGCACAGACCAGGAAACTTGAAGCAGAAAATATTTAATCCAATAAAAGCACACCGACTGAGCGCTTTCACCAGTAAACACTGGCTTCTTCAGAGTCGTATACAAACACACCCAGCAAAGCTTCCTTTAAATATACTTAATAAAACTCAATTGTTCAATTAATCAATCAATTCATTTGTTATCATCACTTTAAAATTCAATTAATATTATTTTCTTCCCATACATTCAATAACTTGATATACTTTGAATCCATTTTAGATCCCGGTTTGATACATTTTTAGTAAAAAATCCTATAATGTGATATCTTCTTAAACACTACATATTCAATGTTAACCATACCTAAAAAATTGGTATAGACATTACCTATGTAGTGTGAAATGTGTATAAATGTATGTGTGTATCTCAATGTATGTTTTTAATAACCACAAACCCTAAAACAAAACAATTATAATTATAAAAATGTATATATATCTCTCATGTCTTAATCAACACGGTGTAACCAATGTTATATAATTTTTTTAAAACTCCCAAATGCATTAAAAAATACATATATAATTATTTTTGTTGTTTTTAATTGGTCTTATTGGCATGGGAAAAGGAGTACATTTTTACATCTAGATATTATGACAACATTATTTTGTACAATAGATTCCTCGATGATTTGTTAATTTTATGGAAGGGAGATGAACAAAGTGCTATTGATTTTGTTTCATACTTAAATGAGACCTCCAATTTTCTTAAGTTTACTTACAATTGGAATAAAGATGTTGCCAATTATTTGGACATAAAAATCATGAAAAACGAGGTTGAGTTAACAAGTACTATATACAGGAAACCAAGTTATGCCAATTCAATGCTACATTTCTCAAGTTGTCATCCGATGCATCAACGAAAAGGTTTAGTCAAAGGCCAAATGGTTCGTTTATCAAGATTAATTAGTGAAGATGTTACATTTAGGGAAGAGATTTACACACTTATAGGTATGTTCTTGGAAAGGGGTTACCCTATAGGATTGTTAACGAAGATTAAAAGAGAGGTATATAGGAAGAGAAAGAACAAATTTATACCAATTTAAAGCTAGAGGTGGCACAACCTTGGTAGAGGATTTTAGTAATGAGCGAACAAACATCAGTCCAGGGGAAGGTGCCCCAATGTTCATACTTAAATACAACGATAGAGCACCTGAATTGTGTGCTAATTTTAGGAGTCTTTGGGAACATTTTTTGAATAGGGAAACAAGAGCAATATTGGGTAAAGCACCTATTATAACATATGGTAGGGGTTACAACTTGAAGGACATACTAGAGAAAACCAACAATGGATATAAAAGATCTCGTATGAATAAGTGTGGTAGATGTAAAACATGTAGATACATTGCTGAGGGGACATATCTGAGTGTAGCTGGTTTTAAACGTACCATCGCCTGCCCCGGGTTATGTAATTGCACCACTAGAAACTGTGTCTACATTGCTTCATGCATGTCGTGTGAAGCATTCTATGTAGGCATGACTACGAGAAGTTTAAGAGAAAGAATAAGGGAACATTGTAGTTCCATTAGAAGGAAAGATGAACATAATGCTCTTTATTTACATTCTAAAGACTGTCATGAATATAAAAAGTTTTTATTTTTCATAATTGACAGGGTTAAATCAGATATGAATTGTGACATCAACAATAGGGTAGCACTACGTGAAATGGAGTGGCAGATTAGATTGAATGCCACGAAATTTCCAGGGCTCAATGAATGTATTTCCTTAAAACCTTTGTTGAAACATAAGGCACAAATTATTTGATTTTGATATTGTATTAACAACACACAATAGTTGATGTACCTCTGATAGAGATGATAAATCAAATTATGTAGTTTTATTTTATTACTTTTAAACAATTTATACATACAATTCATACACCAAAAAAATTAAAAAAAAAAATTAAAAACAACAAAAATAATTATATATGTATTTTTTAATGCATTTGGGAGGTTTACAAAAATTTATATAACATTGGTTACACCGTGTTAATTAAGACATGAGAGATATATATACATTTTTATAATTGTTTTGTTTTAGGGTTTGTGGTTATTAAAAACATACATTGAGATACACACATACATTTATACACATTTCACACTACATAGGTAATGTCTGTATACAAATTTTTTTTAGGTATGGTTAACATTGAATATGTAGTGTTTAAGAAGATATCACATTATAGGATTTTTTACTAAAAATGTATCTAAAATGAATTCAAAGTATATCAAGTTATTGAATGTATGGGAAGAAAATAATATTAATTGAATTTTAAAGTGATGATAACAAATGAATTGATTGATTAATTGAACAATTGAGTTTTATTAAGTATATTTAAAGGAAGCTTTGTTGGGTGTGTTTGTATACGACTCTGAAGAAGCCAGTGTTTACTGGTGAAAGCGCTCAGTCGGTGTGCTTTTATTGGATTAAATATTTTCTGCTTCAAGTTTCCTGGTCTGTGCCTTATTGTCGTTTTCACTTGGCCAGTGGTTGATGGTTTTTCATTTTTATCCCTTCCAAAGAGGCAAACAATACTGCTTGCTGCTTCTGATGATTTTCATGATGATGTACACACATAACAGTGTCAAGCCTTCTGAGTGGTCTTTCACAAGAAGGATCTGCCATTACTGTAGTCACGAAGATCTCTCTTTGGTTTTCCTCTCTTCCTCTGTACCAAATCATGTTCAAAGGACTGTAATTTTTCATTTACTTCCCCCCAACAGGTTATCCAAATGTGAAGCATTTAACTGAATGGTCAATTCTGCACACAAAACACATATATCATTTTTCAGTTTATGTTGTTTGAGCAGGTCCCTCTCAACCAGAATATTTACCCACTCTACGGAACATCGGTGTGCGGCAGCAATAGTTCACAGTTGTATGGCTAACCTTATAACTGTATTATGTGGCCTATATGATGGAAAGACATAGTTTGCATTTTCAAAAATAGAAAAGTTCATTGGAAAAAATAAACTAATACAGCATTTAGGGAACATTTCACATTACCAAAAGTCTGGAACCATAAGTTCAAGATTATTTTAAAGTACAGTAGCAATAAAAATGATCATGAGTTTTATAGCCTCCAATGAAGTGAAATACCATACCATTGGTTTGCAACATTCCATCTTAATTTGTTTTCCATTTAAATCAGTCTTTTGGCTCAAAAGAATTATAAGGCAATGCCTCAATAAAATACATGTGCAATACTGTTTTTTCTTCGCTGGGAGGTGCAGAAGGCATGACATGTATGTGTCTGCACACACATGCAAACAAACACACACACACACACACACACACACACACACACACACACACACACACACACACAATGTAGGTAGCTAGATAGTAACACTGCATGATGGCTCCACTGGTACAAATCCTGGAATAGATATAAGGCATGCATAAGTTAATGTTTTAGGAGATCCAGTGCTAATTAAAGAAGCAGATATAATGTCTGGTGGTAGAAAATAGAACTAAAGTGCAGACATATAGTTGGTAACTGAGGGAACAGGAACTGGTCCCTTTAACAAAAGACAACTGCACTCAAGATAAATTGGTTTCAGATGTGCCCTTGCACCTTTTGAAGGCAAGAATAAAAATAAAATGGTAGACGGAACTGAAAGAAAAATCCAGATATGTCTAGACCATACATGTATGAAAGGGAGATAAACCAAGGCCAGAACATTCAGCTCTAAAACACAAGTCTGCATGGAAACACCAGAGCCAGCCTTAGGTGAACTATCACCGTAGGCAAAGGGGTACCATGGTGCTGCATGATGACCACTACCCTCACACATCACCCACTTCCCCAGCTATCCTCCCCCTATCCTGGCCTACTCACAGCATACAGATTACTTTCTTCTTTCTTTTTCTCACCATTTGCCTTATTCTTCAGGTTGTTCCTACATGTATTTATTCATTCTAAACATTTTAAGTAGGTGAACAATTGAGTAAGGCAAAGGTCTAGGGTCCACAAGGCCACCAGAAGCCATGGGGGTTGTAAATACTCTAAGATGTATTTTATAATTTTTTAAACAACCTTTTCATGCTATGATGACCAGAACAAAAATCACGATTAAAGGAAGAAATTCAGCCCTGCCCTTCAACATCGGTTTTCCACTGAAGTCTTTGAACACACCCGAACAGACCAAGACTACACTGCAATTAATAAATTAAGCTAGGAATTTAGGGGCCTATAGGCACATAGATGAAATGGGGTTATAAATGCTTTGAGGTGCATTTTAGTGCTTTTTTCCAACCTTTTGATCCATTGATAGCCTGAACAAAATTCATGCACAAGGAAATAAATTCAGTCTTACTATTGTTATTTCAAGGAAGAAATCAGTTGTATCCAATGTTTACTGCTCAAAGTTGACTTAATAGCAGTGCACACTAAACAGAGAATACAAATGCCTGTGATGATACAGTAATCATATTTGAAAATAGTACCTGGTGTTACATTGGGACAAATAGCCACAGTCATATATTTTGAGTTACTGCTGTACCTGCAAAATGTAGCCACCTTCTGTGCACCCCTCTGATGTCTGACTTGGACAAAACTGAAAAAACAATTAGAACACATTTGCTGTAAAACATGTATAAACAGAATGCTTCATTACCTTCCCCCAAAAGATAGCCACCTGTATTTGCATGTGATGCTTGTGAAGAAAGTGAAAACAAATGATAATTACAGTAACGTTTCCAACGTGTTACTTTTAGACAGTACACTGCTCCTATACAAGCTTAGTGACCCTCTATGCACCCGTTTAATGTTTGTGAGAAAGAATGAAAAGAATGTCCTCAGCCCAGCACAAGATAATTAACCTCTGAGATTTGGGAGGGAAGTTCATGAAATAATGACATCATCACTATCTCCCACACAAGCTACAGTGACCTTTTGTGTACACCTCTGACCAGGGCTAGGTTTACACTAGGTAGGGTTTAGAACAGAAGCCACTACTAAGTCTGTGTCAAAATCCACTAATATAACCCTGGTGTGTCAGGGCCATCAGACCTCCAGAAGCTCTGAAGGTCTGGGTATTCTGTGGTGCATTTTATCCCTTTTTTGAGAGACAACTTTTTAAACTAAGCTAGTGACAAGAGGGTCTGTTACTTTCATCCAAACAATTCTACCAAGTAATTATAGTTATATTATGTGATAAACGATGATGACCATGTTATGTATTTCACCTTTGTTCCAAACAAACAGTTGCCACTCATTAAAATATTCCAGGTTACTTCATACAAATCACATTAGTCCTGCAAAGCCAGATTAATAAGTAAACAACAGCAGGCAGCTAATGATTCTCCTCCACAGACTTTCCCAGCAATTATACTTGCTCAGTCTAAGCATACCAGGTGTCCAGTTTAGAAGTCAATCTTGCTTCTCACAAATACAACAATAGCCATTCAACAGATAGCGCTGCTTAAACTGAACAAACAATAAGAGTGTCAATTAATTTAATCCAGCCAACCCCAACAACATCTGATGGTTATGTAATATATTTCACCTTTCCTCTACATAAACACGTTGCCACACATTAAAGTATTCCAAGTTGCTCCATACAAATCACAAAGCCAGAATAATAAGCAAACAACAGTAATGTGTCATTTTCCTCCACAGACAACCCCAGTAATTATCACTAATTTGTATGTACATATCTCAGATGACCAGGGTTTTATATGAAAAAAAAACAGATTTTATTCTGTCCTCATCTTGCAAAAGCCACACATCATACCTATTGGCTCTCTGCCAGATTTTGCCTTGTATGTCTGCTGCTGTGTTTATCCTAATAATATTTATGATTTTCTTATAAATCACTGAGGATTACAGTCAGTCAATAATACCAGACATTAGGGCTTTATACTACTTATTGTTCAGAAAATAAATACTGATACACAAAACCTGTTGTCCTATTAATGTTACTTTCAAGTAAATTGGAGAAATAAATAAAATTAATCTTTGACTTTTGGCCTTTGTTCCCCACACTCTTCTCCTAATGACTTTCATCTTTATCCTTTGACATGAAATAAATACTGCGGAAAATATCTGTTTGGACCCTACCAGCATCATTGTCAAAAATATAATAATACTTACCTAACCACTTCTGTTGATACATTGCACCATTCCTCTCAGCTGCCCAGAATTCTGCAGAATATCCCTGATGTTGAATGTTTTGGACCTGTCTCTTGTAAAACTTTTGATGTTCCAGTAAACTGATGAAGATTTCAGTCAATTAGTAAAGTCAGACATTAGATATTCATATTTCTTATTGTTCAAAAGATGTATCATGTTGATACAAAACCTTCTGACTGAGTGCCATGGCTTTATTCCTACATATGAACATTGTTCAAAGTCTCTTCTCCAGGACCTCATAACATTCAAGACTAACATGACTTGACGTAAGTGGTCAAGTCATGTGGAGCATATATGTATTTTACAGACAAGTATAAGGCAGTACAGTGCAAAATCAAGGAGGCAAGTGATCTGAAAAAACATCTGGAACTCGTCTGTCAGTGAAGCAAAATATCTAATAACAGGTCATTACAGAAGGTGCATAGCTGAGTCACATAAATTACTAAAGACATTCTGTAGAATTAGTAACAGAGGAGAGATTCAGGAGCACTTCCTGTTCTAGGAAATTGTACAAGCTGGTGCTCTTGCAGCATTTTGGTGCTATATGTCTGCCTGGGTGATCATAGTATTACATAATGGGGGGGGGGGTCACAACTCCAGGTGTGTGTGTGTGTGTGTGTGTGTGTGTGTGTGTGTGTGTGTGTGTGTTGGAATGTGCACGTGGATGTATGTGCTTTCCTGTGAGTGGCAGCAAGTGTGGAGGAGCTTGTTTGTGGATGTGTGGGAGTGTGTCTGTCTGCCTGTATGTATATCTGGGAATGTCTGGGAAAGAGTGTGTGTGTGTGTGTGTGTATATATGTGTGTGCATCTAGGGGGTACCTTTGATAAAATAATGCATGGACTGATAGGGAGAATACTTGCAGGATCAGGTCTGGCAATGCATCATTCATTTCAGACACATGAGAATGAGCTGCTAATGAGGTCTTTCTCATTGCAGCTATAGTATATCTCTGATTTGGAATTTCTCTACATTGCACTAATTGACTAACTAGCATTAGGCAATTAACATGAGTGGAGAGAAATTCTGTGAATCCCAGAGAAAATCAAGCAGTATGTCTCAAAACAGTAATTTCCTTTGAATTCACCGAATAAAGAAGAAAGGCAAATATTTGTTTCTTGCATAAAAACATTTTTGTCCTTTGTATGAGTAATGGTAACCTCACAGGTGATTGTTAATAAAGGTGAAGGACTGTCCATATAGGGTACAAGCGATTGCTCTATAACACACTAATTTCCCACAAATTTCCATTCGCTATGTTCTGGTGACAGTTTTGTGCATTTAGTGTGGAATGTTCCCTATTTTTTGGAGATCTATGATTACAAAAGTAGCACAATATATATATATATATATATATATATATATATATATATATATATATATATATATATATAGGTCTACTTTGTTTCATTGAATCTCATTTCACTGAATTTCATTTCATCCCGACCACTTCGGTTAATATTCAAATTACTGAAAACTCATTTCACTGAATCTCATTTCACTGACCTGCAGTTAGTATATATGGCACAGTGTGTACCCTTTCCCCACTGTAGTGCAATCCTGGAGTTAGTATATACAGTTAGGGTGGGAGGTGTTGGGGGCATTGGGAGGTGTTGGGGCATTGCCTCCCACTTAGAGTACATATTGTCTTCTGGAGAGAGTTAGTCATTGGTGGTGTAACTATGCATGTCTATTGTTTAAAATGTATTGTTTTAAAGTTTTTGGTAAAATCCAATATAAAACAAAGTGTGGGGCTACTCCCCCCACACTCCCCAATATGGAGGGCTGTGCCCTCCACACCCCCCCTAACTACATATACTAACTCCAGGATCGCACTACCGTGGGGAGAAAGGCATATACCTTTTACTTGCCTTACAGTACTCTACACGGTGTCATATATACCAAGTTCATTTCAGTGAAATGATATTCAGTGAAACGAGTTTTCAGTAATTTGTGTTTTCAGCGATGTGGTTGGGGTGAAATGAAATTCAGTGAAATGAGATTCAACAAAACAAATTTGACCTATATATATATATATATATATATATATATATATATGTATATATATATATATATATATATATATATATATATATATTTTTTTTTTTTTTTGAGAATGGTTGAACATACAAGAACATGCAGAAAACAAAACATTTGTACTTCCTTACTTCCTTATACATCATCAAACTTAAACTAGACAAGTTGCCGTCTGACTGAGTTCAGTTCCATGAAGCTGAACTCCCTGACCACTGCTTTCCATAAGAAATCACTCAGGGCTGGTATAGTTTCCGAGTGTGTGCAGATAGTTCTTTTCTTTTGGGAGATTTCTCCCTTCTTGATGTCTGTGCAGCTGTGAGGTTATTATATGTACGTTTAGGGGGTATAGGAGCCTTGGCACACACATGGGAGATAGGAGTGGGGCTCACCCTACAAAAAATAATGTATTATTTGCTTTTCATCTAGATGAAAGTCATGACCGTAGACTTCATCAGATTTTAACCACATCCAGACACTTCTTAATGAGATGCAGTTAAGGTAACTTGGTTTTACTGAAGAAGAAAGTGCTTCCCCTTCTTCAGCTTACAGTGACCCTACCCATCCATCCATCCATCTAGCCACAACCCCTTTTCCCATGTTTGCACTTGGGGTCAGGGTGACAGATCAGCAGTGACAATCATTCTAGAGTCAAGGTTTGTACTGCCATGTGGCAAGCCCCGCAGAAGCTGTTCTTCTATACCACACACTCACTCACTCACTCACTCACTCACTCACTCACTCACTCACTCACTCACTCACTCACTCACTCACTCAGACACACACACACACACACACACACACACACACATACACACACACACACACGCACACACTCATACCTGTGGCCAATTTAGAGTGTCCAATCCACCTACTGCATGCTTTTGGAATGTGGGAGGAAACTGGAGCACCCTGAAGAAACCTACATGAACACAAGGAGGGCATTCAGACTCTGCACAGTAGGCACCTCAGCTAAAGAACTGAAACAGAGAACCTCTGGCTGTCAGGGGAGACTCCATCCACTGTGCCACTGAAGCAGAGAGGTGTGAGGGAATAGTACTTGGAGCCTCCTACAGGAACACTTGTTGGGACTTTTTTTTAATCATTCACTTTAGTAATGTCAACCATAATCAAAAACAGTAGGCCTTTTTAGAACCTGCTTTTTATGTTCAGTTATGCCCATTATTCACTCTTTATCTGTCTGGAACAGCATTTGGCATCTGTCTTTTCCTAGGGTAGAAAATGTGCAAAATTATATAGTAAATGGACTAAAAGGTACATGTTAAAAATTACCAGAAACTTGTAAGCAAAAAATAAAATAAAGATTTTCTTGAGAGTGCTATGTGGAGACAAAATGTAGCCATATTGAGACACACAAAAATGTTGAACAGCCTTCGCTAAGTTACTCAAAAAATGAGACTCTTAATTCCATTCATTTCTACAGAGGAAGTGGCATACTATTCTATGTTAAAAGCATTAATGCCTGTGTTTGGTGAGATATAAGTATTTTTTCCCATTAATTGTCAGTGAGAAATATTCACATTGTATTATAGTTCTTCCGAAGCATGAAAACCTTGACAGTAACTTTGTACTGTACAAAAGCTCCAGTATGTTTAATGTAGAAAATGTAAGGCAAGTTTTCAGTTTTCCTGGAAAAGTACCTTTGGTTCTTAGGTAGTTTTCAACTTAATAGAATGTAGTGTTAACTGGTCCCATTCGATTCTCAGCTAGAGAGTCTTCTGTGTGGAGGCATGCGTGAATGAGCATGCCTTCGTTGAAGGTTGTGCATCAGGGCTGGTAACTCGGCTTGTAAAAATCCACTACCAAACATTAGCGGACTGGAGTTCTGCTGTGGCGACCCCTAACCGGGATAAGCCGGAAGACACAACAAGTGTTAACTGGTGGAGTATCGCGCATGATCTGTGACTTGACAGTTTTGTGCATGTGTGTTTCTGTGTGTGTGTGTGTGTGTGTGTGTGTGTGTGTGTGTGTGTGTGTGTGTGTCCCAGTTGCTAAGAGTATCTTAAGGTGAATTAAGGAGGTAAGAAGATATTGGGATGATTGGAGGGCTAGAACAAAAAAACTATTAAATTGTAATATTTATACTTCAGATGCTGCTGAAATGTCACCAAGCATGACCATTTCACAGTGATTTTCATAATTTTCCTTCCATAAATCATTTCTAACAGTCATGTAGCAGACTTTTCATACTATGTGATATTTTCATTTCCATGTCTTTCCTAATGCTCTCATCAAACATTTTGCAGCGAGGATGCCATACAAATATAGCTTCACACTTGTCTATTTCACTGGGCTGGATACCAGTTGGATGCTGCAATATTATCTTTACATTTCACCTTTCTGATTTGGTACATAGTTACAATCTAACATTTTTAAAGATGTGCTAAAAATAAGAGGTAAATACATATTTCAGTTTTAAATGGCAGCCAGATATTTTCTACACTGTTATCCAATACTGGCGTTTTAGATCCTGCTATTACATGCTCTTATTGTCATTCACAGTTCGCTACCATAAGCATAATTATTAAAAAGGGAGGTTTGTCTCAAAGAAATAGGGCCAGAGTCATTAACAGGTGCACAAAGTGTAGCTGTCATGTTGGCAGTGTACCACTCTGCCAACATGATAGCATGCTATTTGGTGTTCGTTAAATGGCTCTTCACAATGCGTATAGCTGCTAAACAATGATAAATGGCAGAATATGCTAATGAGCTGAAGTATATGCTAATTAAAAAGTCCAAAATGGTAGAACTAATCAGAAAGCTATAAAGCAATCATGTACACTCAGTATAGGCTTTGGTCCTCTACACCAAAACCTCTTTGGAACAGAGCATAAGAAAAAGCATGTTACAGGTTGCAGCTGCTATTATTATGCTGTATGTGCAACAGGCTTTAAATCAGGGTCCTGCTGCTGCTACTGCCAGACCTTAAGCAAGAAGAAGAAGGGTGTTTATACCCCATTTGACTTATCACAGACTGCATATCACAGAAAATTGAACAGGAAAAGCAGGTAGACATGGAAACAATATAATAAATATGTAATCTATTCTGCACTCATCTTAGGCCCAAGGTAGAAGTGGAACCTGTTTCAAAAAAATACTTAACTGTTTAGTTTCATATGCAAGTAGTTATATGTCCCTAAGATGAGACATCTATCCTGTGTACAGTAATGTCAGTAATACTGTATGACTGCGTTGTCTGCAATATCTACCTATGGGTTTTGCACAATAAATATGCATCAAACATTTTACTTTCCCACGCATATATATATGTATCTGTAATTACATTAAAAATATGCAAAGTCCAAAGCAGAGTCATCCATCATTTGCAGAGAGTGGTAGTTGGGGAGAATGCATGAAGGCAAGCCTAATACTGAAGAAGTGAGTACAAGTTATTGAATTGTATTGCCTACTTGAAAGTTCTGCAGTATATCTACTGCTGTCTTCCATGTCAAAATCAACATCCATGTACAAAATAAATAAAAAAATTAAAACTCCATATTAGTACACACAAGTAAATACAGCACCCCCCCCCCCCCATAAAAAGGAAAGGCAATGAAAGTGTACAAGTCATATAAGAAATAGAACAGCTGTGTAACTGAGTAGCACATTGCAGCATTAGCTAAAGTAATGTGTAAATGGGTAAAAGTGTTCTTGGATGCCCAGTTGTGTGGAGAGCAGTCAGCTATATGTCAGTTATATATCAGAAACTTAACACATTTGTGGGCTACAAGTGTTAAACACCTGACCTTGATAGAAAGTGATACAACGCTCTTTATCAATTTTCTCTTCTCTCCTGTCATCTTTCATTGGCTATTGTCAGTAAGCATAAAATTATCATTTTGCGAAATAATTCCCCTTTGGCTATTTACATTTACTGGCCATCCCACTGCATTCCATAAGAACTTGCCAGATGGGCATAGAAAACATTCATTTTATCTTTTTAACAGACTTTTGTAATATAATAAATAATGGATATAGCTGCCTATGTCAACCAGCAAGGGGTAAACAATGCATCCACTATGCTATAGGTGTATTGTAAAATACAATCCATCACTACTTTTGAAATACAACATTCTGTAAAAAAAAAAAATGGCAAATTACTTTTGCATCAAATTAGTTGTGACACAGGAAACATGTTTTGCAAGCAATTAGCAGCATTTAGCTCTCGGGATAAACACTCACCCATACCATGATACACATTTACTTGCATACATGATTTCCTTAATATAGTGCAGACTCAGCCCTGTGAGTACTGTGAATATGCAAATGAGGTATGAACTCATTAGTATTTATGAATTCCAAAATCTGCAGTAAGTGCAGGGAATGTAAACATGGTATGAAGACCTATACGATTGTATGCATATGCCCTACCTCTGCATGGATGAGTACTGACAAGTGTCACCTGCTAAGTGCTTGCAGGTATGAATGATTACCCTGACTGCAGTATCAATCAGGGTGCATCAGGGAGAAGATACTGAACAAGAAGTCTTGTGACTACTATTGGCTGACTTAGGAGAGGAAAGTACAGTTGTGTACACTTACCATAAATGGAGATGTTCGAGTGTATTCACTGTTTCAGTCATCACACTTGGGTTATCCTGCCAGGGGTAGCCCTTAGTCAGCCCAAGTACCAGAGACTTAGTATTTCTGCATCGGTTGCTGTCACTTCAGGGCTGACAATCAGGTTGTCAGGGGTATAAAAACAGGCAGCCAATGCCATTACATCAGTTTTTCTTGCCCCAAATGTCAGGAGCCCCCAAATAGGGAGTTAAGTTATGGTGGAAAAATCACCACCAGTAAAAAGTAAATATCAATAGCCCTGTAAGGAGTGAGTAAGAGAACTAGAGAAGGAGAGAGAGAGAGAGAGAGAGAGAGAGAAGGGGGCTGGAGAGTGGGAAACCAGGACTGCAACAGTGAATACACTCGAACATCTACATTTATGGTAATTGTACACAACTGTACTATGTTCTTCATGTTTCACTGTTGCAGTCATCACACACGGGTTGATTCCCAAAGCTGAAGAATGGGTGGAGGCAGTCAAGAAGAGCTGGGGCTGGCTAGTATGCCCTGTGGGACTGCTGTTGCAAAGCCCGCCCTGGATTTGGAAAAGATAGGCAGATGGTAATGCTTGGTGAAGGTGTGAACAGAACTCTAAGTAGCATCTTCCAGAATGTCCCTGGTAGGGACTCCTCTGAGAAAGGCTGTAGAGGTTGAAGTTGCCCTAGTGGAATACGTTCTGACCCCCTGGGGGGGTGGTTTCCCATGGTGTTTATAACATAAATGTATACAGTGTGCTATCCATTTGGAGATGGTTTGTTTTGATATGGCCTTGCCCTCAGCCCCTTGCGCAAAGCTGACTAGTAACTGGTTAGATTTCCTGAAGGGCTTAGTCCTATCAAGGTAGAATCTGAGCAGTCTGTGCATGTTTAAGGAGTGCAAGATCCTTTCCCCCTTATTTTGAGGATTAGGGAAAAAGGTGGGCAAATGGATAGATTGGTTGAAAGCCACACTGGACATCACTTTAGGCATAAAAGTCGGGTTAGTCCTGAGGGAGACCCTGTCAGCATGAAAATTAATGAAGGGTTCCACAGCCATAAGTGCTTGTAGACACTCTTCTAGCTGTAGTGATGGCCAGAAGCAAGGCTGTTTTCCAAGAGAGGAATTTTAACTCTGCTGACACTGCAGGCTCAAAGGGGGTAGCGTGAGCTTTTCCAACACAAAGTTAAGGTCCCAAGCAGGGGCAGGGCTGTTCTTGGTGGCCTTAAGTTGTTAGCTCCTCTCAGGAATTGTTTGATGAGAGGGTGAGAGAAGAGAGGTGGCTCAGTGCTGTAATGAGCAGAGATGGCAGAGGCATGGATCTTAATGGAAGAGAAGGATAGGCCTCTGTGGAGTAGGTCTGCTAGGTAATCCAGGATGAGAGGTAAGGAGGGCTGTGCTGTATCTGCTCCTTTAGAGTTAATCCAGGAACAATACCTTTTCCACTTATCAGCATAGCATTTCCTTGTACTGGGTCTTCTGGCTTCATGAATGACATCCAGCACCTGCTTGCTTAGGCTGGCCACTGGAAGAGAATTCAAGGAATAAGCCAGGCTGCAAAGTTTAGGGTTCGCAATTGTGGATGCAAGATCTGTCCGCCCCGCTGAGTGAGGAGGGTTGGGATCTGCGGTAGGTACCATGGTGGCACCGGTGACAGACTGCACAGTAGTGGGTACCAGTGTTGGTGTGGCCAGTCTGGGGCAATCATGATTGCCCTTGGTCTTTCTTGCCTTATCTTGAGTAGTACTCTTGTAAGAAAAGGCAGAGGGGGAAATGCATTGTTTGAGAGGTTTGCACACTGGAAGGATAGGGCATCCACTTTCCAGGCCTTGCTGTGAAGTACCCTGGTGCAGAATTTGCTGAGCTGGTGATTGTAGGGGGAGGCAAATAGGTCCACCTTCGGGGTACCCCTTTCTGTGTTAGAAGGCTGAAGGTGTTGTGGTCTAATTGCCCCTAGTGTGGGTCTAGGAGATTTCTGCTTAAGTCATCTGCAGAGAGTTTTGTTTGCCTGGCAGGAACTGAGCTTGCAGTTGAATATGCATAGCTGAGGCCATGTTCCACAGGGTCATGGCTAGCCTGCAGAGTGGGTAAGAGTGGGTTTCCTCCTGCTTGTTGATGTACCACATCACTGTGGTGTTGTCGTTTTTTATTAAAAGGGGCCCCGGTGAGAGTAGGGATCTGAAAGCTGTCAGAGTGTGCTGAACAGCTAGCATCTCTTTTTGGTTGATGTGCAGATGAATTTGGTTTGGGCTCCAGTGGCCCTGAATGCACCTGCCATTCAGATGAGCACCCCCAGGCATAGTCTGATGCATCTGTGGTTAGGGTCTGGGCGGCATGGGGTTATGCAAAGGGAAGTTCCTTGTTGTGGTTGCATGCTGCTGCCCACCCAAGAAACTCTGCCCTGAGACAAGGTATTATAGGTATGATAGTTTCCAGGTCCTGAGTATGTTGGCACCAAAGGCTTTTTAAGTACCATTGAAGTTTCCTCATATGCAGTCTGGCATATGGAATTAGTAGAATGCAGGAGGCCATGAACCCTAGAGTCTGCAGGATTTTCCTTGCAGATAGCTGGGTTCTGGTGGCCATTTGAGCAAAGTAGCCTGTCAGGTAGGCTTGTTTTTCTGGAGTAAGGAATGCCATCTGGAATGCTGTGTCCAAGCTTGCTCCCAGGAATACAATATTTTGACTGGGGACTAGTTTTTATTTCTTTTTGTTGATAGTGTACCCCAGGGAGGTTAGAAGGTCCTTTACAAATGTCAGGTTCTACGACAGCTTTTCCTGACTGTTTGCCTGATTCAGGCAATCATCCAAGTAAGGGTATATTTGAATTTTCCTCTGTCTGCAATAGGCAATGGCTGGAGCCAGGCATTTTGTGAAAACTCTGGGAGCAGTGGATAAGCCAAAGGGAAGTGCCGAGAACTGATAATGCATAGATCCTGCCCTGAAATGAAGATATTTCCTGCAGGAGTCCCTGATAGGGATGTGCAGATAAGCTTCCTTTAGGTCTAGGGTGGCTAACCAGGCATCTTTGGAAAGCATAGGGAGAAGCTGCTGTAGGGTGAGCATTTTGACATTTGGTACCACCAGAAATGTGTTTAGAATGGATAGATCTAAGACTGGGTGCCAGGTGCCTTCTTTTCTGGGTACCAGGAAAAGTCTGGAATAAAAACCTTGGCCTATCTGTTCTGCAGGAACAGGCTGAATTGCCCTTATGGAGAGCAAGGACTGAACTTGGTTTTGTGCCTCTGCCCACTGGTTTGGAGGAAGGTCTGGGAACCCTTTTGGGGTTGGCAGCGTGTGGAAATAAAATGTGTACCCCTGGGATACTATGTTGAGGACCCATCGATCGTTGGTGATGGAGGTCCAGTTTTTTGCATGCTGGGCAGGTTTTCCTCCTAGGGGTGCAATCAATTGGGCAGAGGTGAGGAGTGGAGTTGAGAAGTCATTGTGAATTCTTTCCATAAGGGGGTGGCTTGGCACTCCTTGTTTTAGAAGTGGAGGTACTCCATTACTTAGATCTCTGCATACCCTGAGACTGCAATCTGGGGGGTCTGTTTCCCCTGGGTCTAGTTTGAGATGGCCTTGAGGGGGCTGGAAAGGACCAATGTTTCAAGGGGCAATGCCTACTGAATCTTGGAGGCTGCACTTGCAAAAATCTTTGACTGTCTGCATAGACTTAGATTTTCTTTCTTCTTTTTTAAAACCTCTTCTGATCTGGTGCCAAGCAGATTGCCCTTGTTCAAAGAAGCCTCCAATAATTTTGATTTGACATGGTCTGGCAAGGTCTGCTCCTTAAGCCAAGCATGCCTTCTAAGTACAGTACCTGTGACTGCTGCCCTGCAAGATGCTTCTAGGGCATCAAACCCCCATTGCAGGGTATGCTTGCTGACTTGGCTTGCAGAATGCATAAGCTCCTGTAATTCTTTATCTTCTGCACAGTCAGGAAAGGTAGATAATTTTTGCTTAATAAGTTCCATAGTATGTTCCTGATATTTCAGCACGTGGAACTGACAATTCAATGCTCTAATGGTGAGAGTTGCAGAGAAGTATACTTTTTTACCCCATCTGTCTAAAGCTTGGGAATCCCTGTCTGGAGGGGTGGGATTCTTATCTGTAGTTGCTTTTATTCCTTTAAGTCCTTGGGAGATGACCTCTGGGCCAGCAGTACGTTTTTTGAAAAGAAATTTGTGAGTGTCAGGGACTCTGAAGTACCTGTCTGGTTTCCTTGGAGCAGGGGGTAAAGTATCAGGAGTTAGACTGGATTCCATGAAGACATCATCCACAACATCCTAGAACAGGAGGGATAGCTAAGGGTCTGTGATGTGGTAAATCTAAAAATTCCCTGAGTCTCTTTTTGGACTGGGGATAATCTTGGCATTCCCAGTGGAAATGCTCTCTCACAGTATGTAAGGTTTCACCAAAAGAAAAATCCTCTGGAGGGGAAGCAGAAAGAATGGATTCCTCTGCATCTGAATCCTCATAGGCAGATAAGGGCATGTCTTCATATTCAGAAACCTCAGAGTCGTCAGACTCTTGGTCAGTTAAAGCTGCTGGGGACAAGTCTCTTTTTCTTTTAGCAGGGGAAGGCTAGCTTCCCCTAATCAACATGATCAAGTCTTCTGCCACTTTAAGCATTTGAGATTGTGGCAAGGAAGCAGGCGCTTGAGTTTGGGTCATCGTTTTTTAGGCGTAGCTCACACTCTTGGTCTTAGAAACTCGGTAGTTTTAGAAAGAACTGAAGATGCGAAAGAAGTCGTCAGTTTGTGTCGAATATCAGTAATGCGAATAACTTCCTCAGACGCCTGTGCCCGCACAGCGGCTCCGGACCCATCCAAGGTAGAGACATCCACAGGTTCTGTAGTCAAAGAAGAGTCACGCAGCATACCAGACTCCAACCGGGTCTTGGTAGTGGCCTGCGAATCCATCAAAATGGGTATCAGGGGCTGCGAAAGCATCTCACTGAGTACTGGCGAACTGGTGACTAGCTTAATGGCAGCATTGTCGGCAGTTTTGGACCTGTGTGGTCTGTCTCTGTCTTTGTCCTTAAGTTTTTTCGGAAGATCGGTAGTCGGATGGCTTAACAAAGCCATTTCAGAATATAGAGATAGAGAACGAAAGTATTTAGCTACAATAAGGGCCCAAAGATGAATAGTTCAGGCATTGAACAAAGCACAAAACCGACAGTGAGGTACATCGTGGTCTGGGCCTAAACAGGTGACGCAGTAAGAATGGAAATCTCGGCATGGTATTTGCTTTCTACAGGCGAAACAATTGTTAACTCTTTCTGACATTGGTTAGAGCAAGAAAAAAGGATCCCCAATGGGGTACTTAGCTTTAAAAGACATCAGGATGATTCAATTTCGGAAATGAAAACTCAGGTAGCAGCCGACCGGCACTCATGCGAACTGCTTCTGCTTCAGGCTCCTCACCAAGAAAGACTGATGTAATAGTATCAGCTGCCTGTTTTTATACCCCTGACGACCTGATGTCAGTCCTGAAGTGACAGCAACAGACGCAGAAATACTGTCTCTGGTATTCGGGCCGACTGTGGGCTACCCCTGGCAGGATAACCCAAGTGTGATGACTGCAACAGTGAAACATGAAGAACATCATTCCTAGCATTGATATGAACTGTTTATGAAAGCAGCTTCTGCCTCTGAATATAATTGTCTGCAATTCTACAGAAGCAGATTACTCATTTAAACACGTATCAACTGCAAAGCAAAGCACATAGCAGTCTTGTTAGAAAAACATAGATATTTGAATGATGTTCACAAAATAAAGAGAAACAAAGAGGTGCAGTGTTCAAATGCTTCATTTTATATGGTGTGATGAAAGATTATCCACCCTGCTGCTAGTAACACATCCATCTACACACCTAACTGTAAATTATACAGGACAAAGAAATAATGTCAGTTCCTGCTGAAATGTAAATTGATAGTAGGTCACATATAGAGTATAAGTAACCTTGCTTTTGTCTTTACAATATAATGTGTGGCACATAGTGATAAGAATCTGGACTGTGTATTGTGAATGCCCTGATGTCCTGGTGTTCTAATCCACACATGGCTGTATTTGTGTGAACATAATGTTTAATGAGCATATGTTAATGTGGAAACACAAGCAAGTTGAGTAAATATCAAAACTGTACAGTTTAACTATTTTGTTCATAAGAAGTCCTCTATTTCAGTACATTTTCTCTCTCTTTCTGTCTCTATCTCTCTCATTTGTGCACCATTTGCATAGCTCACTCTAGACTGGCAATGGCCCTCAGTAGTGAACTACAGTTCAATGTCTAAGGAAACAAGTGAAAAATGAGTGTATGCTGCCTTACATAACTCAAACAAGCCTGTCAGCATTCTGGATAGTACTCAATGAAGAAAATGCACCTGTCAGGTTACTTTCTCTGTGGCACAAGGTGTTACTGACTTGATTGAAAGAAATAAGGCACATGATGCATTGTTCAAATCCTGTTTAGAGATCCCATTGCAATTATTCACAATATGCAATTTTTTTATTTTAATTTGCATTTACATTTGCTCTCCACTTGGCAGTGTGCAAACATGGTTAACTACCTAAGGAAAAAAGTGAAAAATTTTGTTTAGGCTGCCTTATGTAAAGCAAGCACACCTGGTAATGGTACACTTTCATCAGCACTCTGGATAGTCCTGAGTGGAGAATTTCCACCAGTTACATAGCCGTGTCTGTGTCATAAAGCGTTAGTGCAGTAAGTTTAGATAAAGAACACAGGTTTAAATCCAGCTAAAAGATACTTTTACAAAGGTGTTAGAATTCCATTTCTCACATTTTAATTAGGACTATAAAATTAAAGACAAATGATAGCATTAAACATGTTTATTGCAAACAATGTATCAGTAATGCTCATATATGTAAACTGGTCTATTTAGAATATATCATTAATGCTTCACATATAACCTCAAGCTAATGTGTGTCTAATTTCTTAAACACGACAATGATGATATTTAATTTGAAATTCATTTGCATATGTATGATGAACACAATACTTTTGTCATAATCATTGTGACTCTTCACATATACTAACTACGTGTTTAGGATAGTTACACAGCTCATTTTAATTAGCAGTGGTCTGGTTACTGTTACACAGACATGCTCAAATCTACTGCGCTATGGGAATAATGAGTAAAGGCAGACTGAAGGCACTGCTGTGAAACAGTTAAAGTAACAATTCTTATGCTGCTGAATGGAATAAACTATGAGTTCCTCTGTGGTGTGTTGAAATAATTATCCTGTTTGTAGACTGATGTTTTTGCATAGTGCCATGGGTTTGATTACAACTGTAGGTCAATGTTTTATCATGACATTTCATATTCCTATCATATATTTAACTGCAAATGCCTTTATTTATCCCCATATACATTTCATTAACATACCATTTGAATAGTGCAGCGAGACATCATTTGCAAAAACATTGCAGCCCCAAAAGAAAGACTTATTAAGCCAACGTTATCTTGCTTAGGTCTTCATGTTTGTTGTTCTCTTCTACCCCTTATTTCTCCCTATGGCAAGCACTGCATTGTGCAGAGCATGACAGATTAATGATGATTTAATAAATTAGACTAAAACAGCATGCAAGATGTTCCTACATGTTCCACACAACATATTGTTGATATCATTTTCTGCCGCTGTCTGTCCATCTGTATATCTCTCTGTTCACCCCTTTTGCTTTAGTAAGTTGCCACTTGTGTTATTTGAATGTTGTAGAGTACTAATTCCTTTGTGGCATAGTGAAATAATGTTTACATGGATAGGCAGGTTTTTGACTAATCCCAAGGGCTGTAATCCAGTCATGAACTTAGAGTTACTGACTGTTTTTGGTGCACTATTTTATGTGTACTTGTTGGTTACATGTTATTATGAACCAACATTATCCTTCTTCTGTCATAAGCTATTTTGTCCTTGCCTCCATCACACCTGTCAACGTACCTTCTCCCTTCTGTATTCTTCTTCTTCTTCCACCCCTGCATTTGCGTAATGTCTGGTGCCAGGCAAAAAAGCAACTAAGGTTAAATGCAAGTACACAGCTTATGACAATAGCTTGTGCTTTTATTGCCTTTGGCCTTATTACTCTGTTGTGCTTTGTGACTCTGTGCTTAATTATGATTATTCAGTTTAATGTACTTTTTAACAAGCTGAAGAGTTGGATGTACAACTTACAGTGGTTGATAGGGAAATGACGATAAATACATTTATATTTGCTGAAATCTCCGGTCAAATATGAATTATCACAAGGATGACTTCTCACTCTTTTTAATTTCTCCAAGTCTTTTGGGTTTCTAATACCATGATGGGATTGGACCGCATTCCTAAGTCAAAGTACAATTAAAGTTCATGAAATTAGTATCGTTTCAGTCTTTGATGTCAGCCAAAAGTGCTCATCACAGTACCCATAATGTGTCGAGTAATGACTCCTTTTGCAATTCGTATGGAGTTGCATGTATTGGTAATATACCTAGATATGACTGTAGATCCTTTTTTTATAAGACCCATTGCTCCTACTACTGTTGGAATGGTCTGGGTATCTTTCTTCCACATTGTTCTCATTTCTGCCTGCAAATCCTAATATTTTATGAGTTTGTGTCTCTGTATGCAAGACATTGAAGTCACTGGATGTTGCGATTTCAGTGATCAATGCTACTTTTGCCTTCTTTTCATGGACCACTATATCTGGTTTTCTCGCATCTATCTTTTGAACTGTTGGTAATGGATGACCCCATTTGATGTAGACTTCATATTTTTCTGTGATACTGTGCGGCTCCTGTTTCCAGCGTTTTCAGCTACTTCAGTACCATAATGTTTACACAATCCCCAGTGCAACAATCTTGCCACATTATTATGCCTTTCAGTATACAGTCCTTCTGCTATTAGTATGTCACATCCAGCAAAGAGGTGTGCGACTGTTTCCAATTCTGTTTTACAAAACCTACATTTGTCTGCTTCTCTCAGATGTACTATGGACTTTGTAAAGCAACGTGTGCATAGCCCACTATCTTGGGTCGCAAATATTAACCTTTCATCTTTTGGTTTGAATTTATCTCTCCTTAACCATTCCTGAGTTCAATCCTGATCAACATGAAGTTCTTCCAGACGTTTTCTATACTTGCAACTATATTTATGCATTTTCCACATTTCTTGCCTTCTCATCTGATCTTTCACCTTAAATTCTTTCTTTTGTTTTTTTTTTTTTTTTTTTTTTGGCACATTCAGTTGTCACCTGATTTTTATCTACTTCTGGTTTGATTTCCATTCCTGCTTGACGTCAATATGCTTCTGCTAGACTAAGCAGGGAATTCATCTTAGATTTATTCTCCTCATGTTTCAAAACTTTCACTACATTTGGATAATGTGAGGTCAGCAAATATGTGTGCAGTCCCACAATTGCAGATCTATACATGTAATCAATTTCAAGGAGGCCCATACCTCCTTTGGAATGGGGAATATATAATCTCTGTATGCACTGATTTTTATAATTCATTTGGTGAGCATGAAGCATCCTTCTTCTTTTCCTATCTAATTAATCCATGTTTTGGGACCAGTCAATCAATCCAAAACTGTAAGTTAGGACAGAAAGAGCAATTTGGTTTATAGCTTGAATTTTGTTCCTAGCTGTAAATGCTGTTTTCAGGATTAATTTAAGTCTTCTAAAATATTTCTTACTAAGTTTTATTTCCATTTGTTCATGTTTTATTGTTGATCCTTCATCAATTCCCAAATATTTGTAGACTTCCTCTTGCTCAAGTTCTTTTATATCACATTATTGTCCCAAACCAATGTTTTCTTGGTGCTGCAGTTTTCCTGCTTTAAATGTTGCTTTTGCATACTTATCAAGATCAAATGCCATTCTTATATCATCTGAAAATGTTTTGACTACTTGCAATTGTGCCTTCAGTTCCTCATCTGATGCACTATACAGTTTTAAATCATCGACAAAGGGAAGATGAGAAGTCTTTACACTTTGTTGTTTTCTAGGAGCCAAATTATAACCATGACCTAATCTGTTAAGTAGACAGTTTAATGGGTTATGGGCAGAACAGAATAGCAGAGGTGAGAGGGACTCACCCTGGAATATCCCCCTTTGGATAACTTTCTATATGGTGTGCTTAGATAATATTCAGATATAAATGTTTTTCTTACAATACTCTAAAGGTTCAAATCCAGACGGCAAAAAAATTATTTAGAATGTTTTTTTTTTACTCCTGTGGCTGTAAATGTTGGGTACACATTTCCTTAACACATCATTATCCTGCTGTTACATTAATATACCTGATCCCTAATGTGAAGCATGTCTTGTACCGGTCTTTGCATGAAAGTCATCACAGAGCAACACAGAGTACTACTAGTTCCAGTTCTAAGTTCAACACTTCAGGATATGACTAAATGTGTGCTAATACTTCGCCAAGAGCAGTCAATTCAGCTTGGCAGCACTGTACTCCAAGACAAACATAAAAAACGAAAATCAAATCATTTTTGTTTTAGGTTGCACAATGTTTGTATACCTGTATTGATTTTCTCAAGAGGTTATCTTGATTTCAGATTATGTCGACTCCATTAATTCAGTCTTCACACTTGCAACTGTATTTCAAATGTGGTTAACCTATTCACGCATAATCCATCACTGTCATTCTGCAGTGCCATGTCCTATGTATGACTTGTATATTTGTCTTGTCAATGCACATTGTGCAAGTATGAGACAATACATGTGTGCAATCATCCCACTATGAAGTTACAGGAAAGTTTGATTGATAATCTACTGGTTTACAACTGCAAATTTCTATGCTTCCCATAATGTGAAACATGTCAAGTGTCTCTCTCAGTAATGCAATGTACATGAAGGACAGTATCTAAATCTTAGTAGAGAAGTATGTAATTATATGGAATAATCATAGTCATGTTACATTCTCCTGTGCACACGTATGCATTTGTTGCACAACCTGTGATGCATACTACCATATGTTCCAAACAGTTTATTTTGAAGAAGTGCAAATGTGCTGTTTCACATAATTAACATCAATCTTCTCCTGTGGTGCTTGTGACTAATACTGTGCTCTCCAGATTGTGTAACTAGATCATGGGAAACTTGTGCATGTGTCTGTGTGAGTTTGTAAAACACTTGCTGCTGTATTCACTTCCCCTGAGAAGAATACATTTAACTCTACACACAGCTACATTATCCACTTTTTACTGAAACATCCTCTCTGCAACAAACTGATGAGGTCATCCTGACCAAGGCGTATACTGTCCTCTTAAGAGACAGACTTCCAATGCAGTACTTGTGACTGACACAGTGATGTTTAGACTGTGTAACTAGACAGGTAAAAAGTTTTAATGCTCAGCATGGGAAAGTGTGTGTGTGTGTGTGTGTGTGTGTGTGTGTGTGTGTGTGTGTGTGTGTGTGTGTGTGTGTGTGTGTGTGTGTAAAATGTTTGGTGCTGCATCCACTTCCCCTGAGAAGAATACATTTAACTCTTCAAACAGCTCCCTTATCCAACTCTTTATTGAAACAACCTCTATGAAACATACTGATGAGGTCATCCTGACAAAAGTGTTCTCTCTCCCCTTGAAAATCACCGTTCTTCTGTGGCACTTACAACTAATACAGTGTTCTACAGACTCTGTAATTAGGTTGGAGGTTCAATGTTCAACATGGGAAATTTGTATATGTGTAATACTTGGTGCAAGGCATACTCTTTGAACTCTACTAAGTACAATTTTCTATACATTACTTACAGAAACCATGACTTATTTATGCCATGCTGTCTCCACAACTGTCTAAATTAATGCCTCCAATAAGAGTTTGATAGACTGAAAAAATATCAATTTAATTGTTTTAGAGGGAAAGTGATGCAAACATTTGTTAAATGGGTGGGCTGACGGGCAGCAAGAAGAGCACATGATTATGAAATTATATTCTCTGGCTACACCCCTATTGCAACACACAGGTCAATCTTTCTAAAGTGAACTGTCACACTTAAAAATGTTAGGATTCTCCTGTGACACTTGTATTTCTTACACTGTTCCCTAGGATGTATAAATAGGTAGGAGATTTGAATACAGCAGTGCTCAAGTTCTACTAGTGTGTGTGTGTGACTGTAAATGAGTTCAGGACTGGCTTATACAAATTTGTATTGCAACTTTTACAACCCGAGGTGGCTGTAAAAGTCATTTTACCAGACACATCTCCTTGGCAATACACTGCTGATGTTATCCTTTCATAGATGCTGTGTGCCTCAGTTGTACTCAGGCTCCTGCAGTGGTGTTGGTTGTCAAAAATGTGCTGTATAGATGGTGTAACTAGATAGGTAGGTGGTTCTAGTCCATCCCTGGTTATGTAGTGTGTCTGTGATTGATCACTTCACAGCTAACTTTATGCACACTTCTACTAGGGTTGCCACCTTTTCAAATGCCCAAACTGGGACATTTTTTGTAGAAATGTGAGATTTTGCAGGACAAAACATACCCACGGCTAGTGCAAGGGACAGAGCTTCACTTTTTTGCCAAAAGAAAAGCTTATTTTTGTAGCATTTGCATTGTTTGTGCTTTTTCATATAATATGTATGTGTTTCCGATATAAAATAACTGTTTTATGCAACTATTAAAGAAAACTGAAGAAATATATTTTGTCTTAAAATCTCAGGACATTTGCCATTTTTTTAGTTTTTTTCACAGGACATAACTGCCCAAAGTGGGACTGTCCATCGCAAAGAGGGACAGGTGGTAACCCTAACTTCTACTTGTGAGATGGATTTACAGTGACAGCAAATCCTAGCATCCCCATTGAAAATAACTTTTTGGTTACACAATAATTACATAATGCTAACAAACCACAGTATCTCACAGTTGGAAAGCAAAGTCTCCTGTGTTGTTCGAGTCTGATAGTGTGCTTTGTACATTGTTTAACTACATGTGTAGGATGTCTGAGGTCAGCTGAGAGTATCACCCTCATACTGTGTATGCTACTCTTCGAATACATATATGATGTGCAGCTGCACAGTGTTATTGTACATTTCAACCAGTTTTTAGCATAAATATCAAACTAATAAACAGTCTTGATGTCATCTATTTAACTGTGTACAGTCTCAGTTGTACCTTAACATGTCATGTGGTGCTAGTGATTCAAGCACTAAGCTGTGGCTTGTGATCTTAGGTAGTCAGGTCAAATCCAGCCATTACGGCTCAGACTACATTGTGTCAGTTTTATTGTGACTGTGCACGTCACTAACACTGTCAAACACATCTGCTGTGCACATGTATAAATGTTGATTGTTCTTACAAAAAGCTGGAATAATTTCTCACATAGCAATGCTTTTATTCAGAGTAACAATGACAGCTGGTTACATTTTTTTACATAACATATGTAGGAAGTGTTATCCTCTGGCCTGTGGGAATAAAGCAACATTCTATATGTTGTTGTCTTAGTACAGCAATCACAGGCACACATATCCCCTGCAGCAATAACAAGATATAATGCCTTCACATACTGACATGTCTCACAATTGTAGTGAGACTTCTATTGTGGCATGTTCAACCTCTACAGTATCATGTATTTGCTGTTGTCAAATGCTCAGGTGCTCAACAAACACATTTAGTGACTGTTAGCATTGTTGGGCCTTATACTGTAATACATGAATGGCATCCACTGCAGTTATAATGTGTCCATGTACAATGGGAGAGGCATCACTCATGCCATTTAGCTCAAACAGATTGTTTATGGCAAATACTTATGATGTAATATGTTAGCATAGGTGGAGTGTCACAATTGTGTTAAGACTTCCACTGTGGTGCATGTGGTTCATCCACGTCATTAGCCGGTACAGTCACTTTGCTTGCTGTTCTATTCTTCAAAGAGCAACATTATATACATGTACTGACATTGCATAAACACCATTGTATATAGTTATTACTATCTATTTTATGTTGGACAATGATATATCATCACAGGTTGGATGGCATTGCAGTGAAATGTTTTTTTGAGGGATGCCATGCTGTGAATGCTCCTGTGGCACATGCATTGAGTACTGGCTTGTATAGCATAGCCACACACACAGACTGTGGTTCAGTTCTGGAATAGTATGTATACTACCCAATGGAAACACTTCCTTGTCAAAGAAGCATTGAAATTGTACTGCTTACTGTTGTATGGACAAGTAACATGTGTAGCTCCTCTCCAGCATTCTGACTAAATCTCATTGGTCATTTTATATTCATAACTCCTTTCTTAATGCACACAATGATTTCAGTTATGTGTGACAGTCTCCATTGCTACCTGATATGGTACATGCAGTCAATACAGATGTCTGGAGAGAGCCTAGTGCAAGAATCAGGGGTTTGACGTTGGTAACATCTGTCTGTCAGACATCAGTGGCTTATACACAGACAATAGTTATGGTATAGTCATAGGCCAGCTAGTGTCTTACAAGGTAGGGCATCCATACCCCTTATTATAAGAAAGTGCTGTAAGCCTTTCAAGGGTGTTCCTCATGATATAACTGATAAGCATATTTCTGTAGTGTCCATGATTGGTTTGCATCTCTCTAATATATGTCCTGCCATGTATTCTAAAAATGACATGATGTGAATGCTTATTATGTCATTCATTGCTCACAGGCATTACCTATTCCCAACATAATTATACTCTATATTGCATGTTTTCGTCTGGACATTTCTTTATTACTGCAATTGTCTTCATTACACTATACAGCTAAATGGCAGATGAGGGCTTCCATACACATTTCTTACTGTATGACATGTTGCCAGACTATCAGAAACTGTTATTGGTCTGCTGTTAGAATGCTTTCTAATTGCTGTTAGGTTACTGTTCCCTTTAATTAATAAAACCAACAGCACTGCCAACACAGCCAGGTTATGCTTTTCCTTTTGGAACCAGTTGACTCAATATAAAGTACGATAAGACATAAAGCAATTAAAATGCCATTAACTTTAATAAAACAAATGCTAAAAAATAATAAAAAATGAATAAGTGCTTTCGGATTCTTACAACCTTTCATCAGATCTAATCAATAAAACCACAGATAATCATTTAAATATAATAATGCCCAATCAGAATACATCTTCCTCTTTGTGTAACCAATCAAATTGCATAACTACATCCACCGAGGGAATACAAAATATAGGAAGTCATTGGTCCAAATACATTACATATTGACCAATCAAGTTGCACTGTCTGTCCTGGCTTCTTTCCAGAAAACATCTTTGGCCAATCAAATTCTTCATCAACCATAGCAGACAAATGTCAATCCATGTGATCTCATCAAATGGAAAAAACTGCAATTTGTTTTTATAACATTAGTGTTTGTACACACAAGTCAAACCAGGTAAAGGTGATAAAGGATAATGAGGGAAACATACAAGCGAGGAGAGTGTGTTGAGGAGATGGAAAGAGTACTTTGAGGGGTTGATGAATGAAGAGAATGGGAGGGAGAGAAGGTTGGATGATGTAGGGATAGTGAATCATGAAGTACAATGGATTAGCAAGGAGGAAGTAAGGATAGCTATGAAGAGAATGAAGAAAGGAAAGGTTGTTGGCCCAAATGACATACCTGTGGAAGCATGGAGGTGTTTAGGTGAAATGGCAGTGGAGTTTTTAACCAGATTGTATAATGAAATCTTAGAAAGTGAGATGATGCCTGAGGAATGGAGAAAAAGTGTTTTGGTACTGATTTTTAAGAATAAGGGTGATATGCAGAGCTGTAGTAACTACAGAGGGATTAAATTGATCAGTCACAGCATGAAGTTATGGGAAAGAGTAGTGGAAGCTAGGTTGAGAAGGGACGTGATGATTAGTGATCAGCAGTATGGTTTCATGCCGGGAAAGATCACTACAGATGCGATGTTTGATCTGAAAGTGTTGATGGAGAAGTACAGAGAATGTCAGAAGGAGTTGCATTGTGTTTTTGTAGACTTAGAGAAAGCATATGACAGGGTGCCTAGAGAGGAGTTGTGGTATTGTATGAGGAAGTCAGGAGTGTCAGAGAAGTATGTAAGAGTGGTACAGGATATGTACGAGGGTAGTGTGACAGTGGTGAGGTCTGTGGTGGGAGTGACGGATGCGTTTAAGGTGGAGGTGGGGTTACATCAAGGATCAGCTCTGAGCCCTTTCTTATTTGCTATGGTGATGGACAGGTTGACAAATGAGATCAGACAGGAGTTCCCATGGACTATGATGTTTGCAGATGATATTGTGATCTGTAGTGAGAGTAGGGAACAGGTGGAGGTGACCCTGGAGAGGTGGAGATATGCTCTAGAGAGAAGAGGAATGAAGGTCAGCAGGACTAAGACAGAATATATGTATGTGAATGAGAGGGAGGATAGAGGAATGGTGAGGATGCAAGGAGTAGAGGTGGCGAAGGTGGATGAGTTTAAATACTTGAGGTCAATAGTTCAGAGTAATGGTGAGTGTGGAAGAGAGGTGAAGAAGAGAGTACAGGCAGGATGGAGTGGGTGGAGAAGAGTGTCAGGAGTGATTTGTGACAGACGAGTACCTGTAAGAGTGAAAGGGAAGGTCTACAAGAGGGTAGTGAGTCCAGCTATGTTATATTGGTTGGAGACAGTGGCATTGACAAAAAGGCAGGGGTTTGAGCTGGATGTGGCAGAGTTAAAGATGTTAAGAGTTGCACTGGGTGTGATGAGGGTGGACAGGATTAGGAATAAGTATATAAGAGGGTCAGCCCAGGTTGAAAGGTTTGGAGACAAAGCCAGAGAGGCAAGATTAGGTTGGTTTGGACATGTGCTGAGGAGGGATGCTGAGTATATTGGGAAAAAGATGCTAAGGGTGAAGCTACCAGGTAACAGGAAAAGAGGAAGGCCTAAGATAAGGTTTATGGATGTGGTGAGAGAGGACATGCAGGTGGTTGGTGTGACAGAGCAAGATGCAGAGGACAGGAAGAAATGGAAACAGGTGATCTGTTGTGGCGACCCCTAACAGGAACAGCTGAAAGAAGATGATGATGAGTGTTTGTACACACAAATCTGATTAAATACCATTAATTCACTCATTGTTTTCATCTTTATGAAAAGGTTGGTTAATAAATGAGGCATATCCCTTTATCTAATACTTTTAACATCCACAGAGACATAATCGATTATCTACTTCTGTGGGTAATACCTTCATAAATTAAAACTGCATTGTTATAATAACTATACTTCCATACAACATTCAAAGTCTTGCCCATCATCCATCACTTGTCTTATCGTATTTTATATTGAGTCAACTGGTTCCAAATGGAAAAGCATAACCTGGCTTTATTGGCAGTGGTGTTGGTTTTATTGGTTACATTTTTTCTACAACACTGCACTTTGGTGGGAGCCTTTCTTGTCTCAATTTTGGTTCCCTGTAATTACACGTATGCATGCCCAGTATGATGATGTCTGAGTTATTTGAAAATCAGCAATGGAAAACTTGAAATCATGACATGTCATCTGATCTGTGTTGTCATTGGTCACTTATGTATGTTGTGTGTTAATAGATTACCATTTACCATTAACATGACTATACAACACTTGCTTGCATATTACATGTTTGTAGGTGATAAACTCTTTTCCTATGGATGCCACTGACATTTCTTTTCAAAAACATGTCAATTTCTGATGTACCTCAACCTACAACAGTAGAGACCTTGTGTATACAGGCCGAGGTGGAGTGTACAGCAGGGGGGTCAGCTTGCATACATAAATTCCCTGTATATACATCTCATATGCAATAACTGCATTCTGTGCATTTATCCCATAATGTATCTTCTGTCCCTGCTATCTCAGCTCAGCATTTTATTATCATGTATATCCCATTTTAACTCCTCTTTGTTACACTGCAGCTGCTGTGATTTGTAAGCTACTGTTTCAAAGCAATCTACTGATTAACTATATTTCATTGCTATCTAATGAAATTCATTATTGTTTAACTGCATTTCATTGCTGTTTAACTGTATTTATTCATTCTGCGAGCTCTATTCTTTTGGCTATAAGTGATTAATCTGTGCGTCATTGTGAGTTTTTTCTTACTGAGTTCTTAACCTTAAACTTGAGTAGCACAGTCTAGATACAGATCTGTGGCATTCAGAGCTTCAGCTGAATGGTTTTAAACATTTCTGAGGTATTTCAGCTACAAATTTTCCCTTAGTAGCACTTGTGTTATCATCTAGTAGTGCTACTTGTAGACCTTCCTTCCTTTACCCTCTTAGCTCTTTCAATTTCTGACAAATATGGATGGACAATTTCCTACATTTTCTCCTGCTAGTCTGGTCGATATGGGCATCCTGAGACAGTGTAGCAACTGCCTCATGTACACAGGCAACCCCCTACTACTGCCACTTAGGAACACAATTTGTGAGAGATGCAAATACATCAAGCACCTAATGTCATAGCTTTCTGCCCCACAAACCAGTATATCTGGCATTGAGGAAGTTCACAACATGAACACCACACCTCAAACACCACCCACACCTACACAACACACTTTCACATATGTGGAGGCCCTCAACAAAAGCATACCCAAACAAAAGAGACCTCAGAGGCATAAACGCATACAAACTCCACTGCCCACCACACCACACACAGTCCACACACCTGTGTCTCACAGCCACTAAGGCCTAAACATAAATCCAACATATTAGTCATAGGAGACTCCATTGTGAGACACACAGATGTACCCCTCACCAGGCTGGATAAGGAGAAAGTCATGGTTAGTTGTTTGTCAGATGTCAGAATCTGCCATATTGTAGAACATGTTGGTTATATAAGAAATAAAGATGACAGTAGTGGACTGTATAGGCATGTTCAAGTTTTTTAAAGATCATTAGTTTTGTTTTTTAGTATTTTACAGAGGTTTTATGTTAACAAGAGAGGTGGTGATTTGAACAAATTTATTGAAAAGGCTGAAAGTAAATGGATTATGAAGTTGCAGGCAAATAGAAGTCCTGGACTTAATGTGTATGTGCCTTTAAAGCATTTATTAAGAGAGCACAAATTGTTACATTGATTAATTGCTTGTATAATAAAGAGTTCTCCTTTTTCTCTGATGAAGTGTCGAGTTATTGGCATGAAAGCACTAACCTTTTATTAAAGTTTTTCTATCTGAAGCTGTGGTGGTCCTGGAGTGCTGTTTTTGTCATTGCATGCTATTTGCCTTGCTGGGATCTTTCCTGCCTTGGTATCGTTTTATATTCTACATTTCTCTCTTGTTCGTTACTTTTGGCAGACATGGCTGATGGTTTTGACCTTGAACTGGACTATAGATCTGCTAGTGGTGAACAGACTACTTCCATGAGGAAATTACAATGTTTGATACATGTTGAGAAGAACCCTTTATTTGCCCTGAATTTAGGGGATAGAGGGGTTCGTGAAGAAGTGAGTATTGTTGACTCTGGGTTTTTTGGCAATAGACTTAAAGAGCTTGAGAATAAGTTATATAGACTTAAACTATACCAATGGCAGCCACAGCCGGCCTTAAGCATAGGCCAACTAGGCAGCCACCTAGGGTGCCACTGTAGCAGGGGTGCTTTTCCAGTATTTATCTGGTGTAGGTAGACCAGGATGGGGGCACCGGGTGGTGTTGTGGGGGGGCACCATGGAGCCCTTTTGCCTAGGGCACCACTTGACCTAAGGCCGCTCCTGATGGCAGTGACTTCATTTTGAAGCCTGTCTGCATTTTAAGGTAGTGCCCAGAGGCTTAAGAGTACTGCGGCTGCCTATACAAGGAACTGTTTTTCCAGACCTGCTATGGAAGTGGCAGGAGTTAAATATAGAGCTTAGGTTTAACTTTATGCGCCTACTAATTAACTTTTTTAAACCTATAGGGGATGATTTGTCCAAAGAGGTTGATGTCCTCCTTAAAGAAATGACTTCAAGAGATGTACCTGACTTGTATATGATGAGACTGGATGAGATTTTTACTAATGTGTCTGTTTATGAAAATAAACAAAGCACTGAAGGGTAAAAAATTGAATCGTGACTTTGTTGACTTTAGTAAAGGCCATATTTTTGTTTGGCCGAAAGAGGACAGTAATGTTTTGTGTAAAACACCTAATGTTAATAAAAACAAGAGTTTTACGTTGAATGTAGCGTCTGCTGTTGACAAACATACCTCTTCAGTAATTGTGAATGAAACTGCTTGCCAATCTTCTGAATGAGAGGCTAGACACACCTCTTTGCTGTCTGTGAGTGTGATAACATCATCGGAAGCCCCAGGGGCTTCTGTTTCGGCTGAGATAGTGGCTGGGCCATCCGTAGATGTAATTGAGAGCCAAGGAGCTAAACGTAAACATTCAGCAAGTCCCGTAGTGACACCAGTTCCTTTTCCATTGTTGCCAGTGGCCATTAAGGATTTTCCACCATGGGGAAAGAAGAAGAAATGGAAATTATCCTATGAAGTAGGAACAGACAAGAAACAGGGTTGGAAGCAGCCGAGAACACGTTAGTTTTCAACCTTTCCTCTGTTCGGCTTACAGCTGAGCAGGATAGTGTTTTGAACCATGGAGTTTCTTTCATACCTGCCTTTAAAGCAGATCTTGTTGAAATTATGTTACAACTGCGTTTATTTGCTCATAATGTCATGTTAAATAGCATTTTTCCTGCTGACAGTGGTGTTAATTTATATAAGAAACCTAGTGTGTTCTGTCCTATTTTTTTAGCATCTATAGAGTTGTTTTTGAATAAATGTGAACAGGATATTATTACTTTATATGCTGAACATGGTCCTAATTGTAATAAGCATTTTGTGAATCTGACTAATACTGAAAGAGATGCCCTGAAAATGTTGAGAGAATGATAATATTCAAATTAGACTTGCTGATTGTGGGGGGGGGGGCATTGTTGTGTTTGATAAGGTGTCGTATATACAGAAAATGTTTACTATGGTGTCTGATGAATGTGTCTATGTGAAATTGCAACCTGCCTCTTTGAAAAGGTTGATTCAATATGTACGTGATGAATTGTATGATTTGCTTATGAACAGGATGATAAACCCAGACTTATATGACTACTTTACTGTTGAGTCCCCTCTTTTACCTGTGATTCATGGGTTACCTAAGGTACATAAGAACAGTAGTGACCCACCCTTAAGACCCATTGTTTCGGGTAATGGGTGGATCACTGAACCCATGTCCTTTTTTGTAAAGCATAATTTAAGAACTGCAGTTAATAAGAGAGATACTATCCTTAGGGATACACAGCATTTTTTACATGACTTGTATGAATATAATTCGGTTCATTCATGATGTTTCTAATTGTTTATTGGTTGCACGATGTGAATAAACTTTTGACAGTTATACCTAACATTGAAGGTGCTGAGGCAGTGAGGTTATTTTTGCATAGACACAGTGATTTTTCTCATGACATGATTTTTTTGATTTGTAACATGCTTTTTTTGATTTGTACATTTTTAGACATTATCTTTAAGAACAATGCCTTCATGTTCGAGGAGTGCATATATTTACAGAAGGTTGGCGTGACTAAGGGCACATCTTGCGCCAATAGCTATGCCAACCTTGTTATGACTAACTGGGAAGATGAATTTGTTTTTTCTGTCCACAGATAATCATCACATGTGAAGTTTTTAGATTTGTGGACGATAGTTTCTTTTTATGGGATGGGACTATTTCTGAGTTGGATTCATTTGTTAGTTACCTTGAGAATATGACCAGCGTTTTGCGGTTTACTGTTAATGCACATGTGACATGTATAGATTTTTAGATGTTCATTTATATAAAGATGCTAGTGGGTTACAAACCGCAGTGTTTAGGAAAACTTGTAGAAGGAATACTTTACTTCATCGCAATAGTATGCATCCTGCACACGTTTTCATAAACTTAGCTAGAAATCAAGTCTTTAGGACTTCAAGATTACATACCAGCAATGAGGCTTTAGATACTGTCTTAGGTACATTGCAATAAGAGTTACAAGTATGAGGTTATTCTGCTAGAGAGGTTAATTCAGCTATGGAAAATGTGAGAGAAGTCAGATCTGGTTCAGCCAGACCATTTTTTTCTAAAAAAAGATAACCATAGCATTAGGACTGGAGTATCTAACAGGAATTATGTTCGACCGGTAATTACTTTTACTAGCAAAACTGGGGATATTTGTGAGGTGATATGTAGGAATTGGCCAATACTCTCCTCAGATAGTTTTGTTTCTGATGTTGTAGGTGTTATGCCATATTTTTGTTTTAAGAATAACATGTGTCTTAAGAGGCAGCTCTGTTATAGTAAAAGCAGTGGTGCCAGATCTCTTTCTGATAGATTGGGTACTTTTATGTGCAGGAATTGTACTGCATGTCAACATATTTCAAATACTAAAATATTTACACATCCGTCTAATGGTTTTGTTTTTAACCCTAGGTTTTATGCAGATTGAACTAGTAAACACGTTATATATCTTGCTTGATGCACAAAATGCTGTTGTTTTTATGTAGGCAAAACCATTAGGACTTTAAAGGAATGTATTCTAGAACATGTTGGGTATATAAGAAATAAAGATGACAGTAATGCTCTGTATAGGCATGTTCAAGTTTTTCAAGATCATTCTTTTTGTTTTTTAGTATTACAGTGGTTTTATGTTAACAAGAGAGGTGGTGATTTGAACAATTTTATTGAAAAGGCTTAAAAGTTAATGGATTATGAAGTTGCAGGCACATAGAAGTCCTAGACTTAATGTCTATGTGCCTTTAAAGCCTTTATTAAGAGAGTGCAAATTGATACATAGATTAATTGCTTGTATTATAAAGAGTTCTCCTTTTTCTTTGTATTTTGCCTGATGAAGTGCCGAGTTATTGGCATGAAAGCACTAACCTTTTATTAAAGTTTTTCTATCTGAAGCTGTGGTGGTCCTGGATTGCTGTTTTTGTCATTGTATGCTGTTTGCCTTGCTGGGATCTTTGCTGCCTTGGTATCGTTTTATATTGTACATATCACCAATACACTCAAGTCTCTCAACAGGTAATGTTATGACTCTGTCATGGTCCATGTTGGAGTGAATGACTTCAGACGTACTTCCCTGGACTATATGAAGAGAGACATGATCGAGCTCACTGAGTATGTGTCCCAGCCAGGTATGTCCCTAGCCTTAAGCATCATTCTACCGTCACCCAGAATGATGCTTCAATATAAACAGAAAATGATTGACTTTAACAACTGACTTAGTTTCTGGTGTCATTCAAAAGGGATCCAGTACCTGACAGCCTGGGATGACATGATTGACAAGCCACGATGCTTTGTCAGAGATGGCCTGCATCTGCCTTACTTGGGCTTCAGGCTCCTGGCAAAAGCTCTTGCCTCCCCCATAGTGCCCTTTTTTAGGCAATGCCATGAGGTCAAAACTATCAACATGAAAATTTCATCAAAACGTAAATTAAATGTCATACTGCTAAATGCTAGTAGTCTAAACATGAAACTGCACTCATTGTAAGCATTCTTAACCCTGGAAGAAGCTGACATTTGTGCAGTCACAGAAACCTGGTTTAAACCTGCGGAAAGCACCCCAGCCATGCCAGGTTACTCATCCTATCATTCATTCAGATCCCAAACTGTGGGCAGCAAAACAAAAAGAGGTGGAGTTGCAATATATATAAAAGACATACACACCTCTAGGCTGTTCAGACAGTATGATGCATAGGAAATACTCCAGGTGCAGTTAATTGACAAGACCTCTATTCAAATTATAACTAACTACAGGCGTCCAACTCTGACTGAAGATACCCACTCCACCTACTTGGACCTCTTCAAATCTATCAAGATTCAACCCTTTACCCTGATACTGGGTGACTTTAACTATCAAACCATAGATTGGAAGAAATACTCATGCCAAAACACAAATACCCAGAGGTTCCTTGATTTTATCAATGCAAATGCCTTGGACCAGTTGGTTAACATTCTCACAATAGATGAAAATATCTTGGACATGGTATTAACCAACATGAGTAGACACTGCCAGCACCCCTACAGTGTCATCATCCCTGGCAAGATCCGAGCACAAAGCAGTCACTTTCAAAGTCACCAACTCCCCCCGACCCCCCCCCCCCAGCTAGGGTCAAACAAAAAACTTCTCCAAAGCTGATTACAACCTACTGAGGGAAGGTGTAAACAGCTTCATGGCCCTCTCTCCCTCCACAGAAACTGGCACATATGTCCAAACTTACACCAAAGTACTATATGACCATTTATATAGCTGCATGGAATCAGGAATACCAGACAGGATGAAATCCTCCTCCTCAAGGAAGAGTAAACCTGTCTGGTGGACATCTACAATAAATAAACTCTATAATAAAAGGAAAAAAATTGCTGTCCAGGACCAAGAAGGAGCAGGTGTCTAACTGGAAGCAATCTCTCCTTAGACTGAACAAGCAAATAAGAGCACTAGTGAAATCCTCCAAAGCAAACTTCGAGTCCAAACTGGCCACATCTACTAAAGACATTCATAAGGCTTTCTTCACACATGACCGCAATATCAAAGGAAGCACCCAGATCTACTCAGAACTGGTGGTCAGGGACACCATATACACAAACCCTATAGACATAGCCAACCTGCTGGCAGGCAGGTTCAGTGAAAAGTTCACTCCTCTGTCCCCCCCATCAGTAAAACAGGACATCCCCAGTACCTGCCCCCCTCCCCTTAAATCTAGGGAGCAAGTCATCACTGCCCTCTTAAAACAAAAACTACAGCCTCCATGGGACCCGAAAACATCCCAGGCTGCATCCTACATGAACTCAGGCAGGAACTTGCAGCAGCATTAGGCACTCTATTCAACCAAAGCCTGAGTACCGGCTTCATCCCACCCAAGTGGAGGACAGCCATGGTCATCTCTTTGCACAAAGGTGGAGTGTCCACCGATCCAGGAAATTATAGACCCATCAGCCTAACTAGCCTGATCTGCAAGGCCACGGAGCAGATTAACATGGACCTCATTAACAAGGACATTGGCAACCTCCAGACACTTGATCTCACACAGTTTGGTTTTGTCAAGGGGAGATCATGCCTGTTAAATTTGGTTGACTTCTTTGAGACAGTCACCAAGGCCATAGATGAGGGGAAGATGGTGCACCACCTACCTTGACCTGGCCAAGGCCTTTGATACTATTCCCCATTCAGGTATAATAGATAAACTCTCTCAATTAGGCATTAATCCATATATTACCAGATGGGTAGCAAACTGGCTTACTGATAGAACCCACCTAGTCAAAATAGGGGAAGCCACCTCAACTAGTTGACCTGTAACATGCTGTGTACTCCAGGGATCGGTCTTTGGGCCTCTGCTGTTTGGTATATATGTCTCAGAGGTGCAGGCCAAATCTAGTGAGCTATGGCTGCCCAAGTTTGCAGATGACTGCAAGCTGGGTGCTGTCATCAATTCCTCTAGTGATGTGGACATCCTTCAAGAGGGTGTCACCCAAACAAATGAGTGGTGCCAGAAACATGGCTTCAGACTGAAAGCCAAAAAATGCATCATCATCCCTTTTGGGGAGAATGACATCTCCAAAAATTATCACATTGATAATAAGGCACTAAGCACACAATCAGTCGTGAGGGACTTTTGATCAACATATTGCCTCCATTGTATGGAAAGCTTTCTATATGGCCCACCTCATTAGTAAGAATATCTCATCTAGGGACAAGGTGGTCATAACATCCCTGTATTCTTCCCTTATAAGACCAGTTATTGAATACAATGCCCCTTTCAGCATGTATCTCACAAAGCACTTGCAGCAGCTGGAGAGACCACAGAGATTTCTCACCAGGAGAATCCAGGGCCTCAAACATCTACCCTAGATATATAGGCTAAAAGCCCTGTCCCTCTACTCAGTCTCCTACAGACTCCTCAGAAGTGACCTCTGTCTGGCATACAAAGCAATCTCTGACCCTGTCCTGATGCGATTGCTGCATATCCACAAGTGAACCTCCACTTGAGTAACCCACAAGCGAGACCTCAACCTGGTCTGTGACATCACTAGGACTTGTTGACGGGACAGATTTGTGTCCCAGAGACTCCCACTTTTTGGAATAGACTCCCTCCCCACATAAAGCAGAGCACCTCAGAAAAGGTGCTTGCAAATGTGTAGACACAATGAGCCGCATGCATATTCAATTAACACTGCTACTCATCTCACTATCACTCTTAAATCATGTAGGCTTAATGTGAAGACTACACAATTGTTAATGGATCCCAGGGATAGATTAATCAAACAACCACATAGCTCATTTGCTAATACCTCATAGGTTCATAGGTTCATAGGTAGGTACTAGGCTATTGGCCCTAGGGCCTATATAAGCCTAGCCAAAAAATGTACCCTGGCTTTCGCCACCCAAGAAAATTATCTTCCTGTGCCCCTGTTGAGAAGAGCCACAGAAGTGATCCCTGGGGTGAATTTCCCATTTCCCATCCAATCATCAAGATTTTTCTAGAAGAGTGCTAATGAGGAGCTCTGTTTGACATAGATAGGTAGTCTGTTCCAGAGTATGGGAAGTCTCTGGGACAGGAATCTATCCCTCCAGCATGTTATGTTTATTGTGGTGACAAGGTTTAGGTCCCTATAGCATGTAGCTTGGATGGATTGGGATTTCTTTAAGTGGAGCATGTCCAACAGCTCTGGGTTTGACATAGCTTTGTATGTTAGGCAGAGATCGCCCCTGAGTAGGCGATATGCGATGGAGTAAAGCTGTAGTTTTTTGAGATGATCTGCGTAGGGCATCTGTTTGAGGCCAGTAATCCTCTTTGTGAGGTATTTCTGTGGTCTTTCCAGTTGTTGTAGGTGTCTTGTGAGGTACATACCAAAAGAGGCATTGTACTCTATAATGGGTCTAATGAGTGATGAGTAGAGGGGAACAATGACCTCTTTTTTTTCTGGATGAGAATCCTTTTGTGATGAGATGAGCCATGTAGAAGGATTTCCTGACCACTGTGGTGATGTGATTATCAAAGGAGAGACTACTGTCCACCTGTGTCCCAAGATCTCTTATCACATTTTCAGCATTAAGTAGACTACCAGCTATGTGGTAGTTCATGGGTATAGAGTTTTTAACAAAGGGGATGACAATACACTTTTTGGCATTGAGCTTCAGGCCATGGCTTTGACACCAGGTATCTGTCTCAGTGAGGCCCTTTTGTAGTTTGTCCACATCGTTAGGAGTTTCAATTATGGCTCCTAGTTTGCAGTCATCTGCAAACTTTGTTAGCCAAAGACCTTCTGTGTTAGCCTGCACTTCAGAGAAATAGATACCAAACAGGCGAGGACCCAGGACTGAAACCTGTGGTACTCCACTTGTCATTGGTCTGCTGTCGGATTTGGAATCCGCTACTTTCACAGTGTGGGTTCTGTCCGTGAGCCAGTTGGCAACCCATCTTGTGACATAGGGATTTATACCTAGTTTATTGAACTTATCTATAATTCCAGAGTGGGGGATGGTGTCGAAAGCCTTGGCGAGATCTAGATAAGCTGTGTGAACCATTTTACCCTCATCTATGGCTTTGTTGACTGCTTCAAAGAAGTCAATCAGGTTTAGGAGACATGATCTGCCTTTTACAAATCCAAACTGGGTAGGGTCCAGAGTTAGGAGATTACCAATTTCTTTGTTTATGAGTTCCATGATGATACATTCCATGGCCTTGCAAACCAGGCTCGTCAGGCTAATGGCGCGGTAGTTCCCAGGGTCCGTCGTGCCTCCACCTCTGTGGAGTGGGATAACCATTGCGGTGCGCCATTCAGTGGGTACAAAGCCTGAGGTTAGGCTATGATTGAACATGGTACTTAGGTAGGGTGCCAGTTCATTCTGTAGTTCATGTAGAACGCAGCCTGGGATATTGTCAGGTCCTATGGATGCTGTATTCTTGGCTTTGGAGAGTGTGTTTTTTACCTGTGCAGCCTTGATTATAGGAACTTTGCATTCTTCTGGTATAGAGATGGGCCCTCTAGGGGGTGAGAGGGGGGTAAAGTTAGCACTGAACCTATCTGCTAGGATGTTGGCAATATCAGTTGGTTCTGTATATTTAGCGCCATTGTACTGTAACTCAGAACAGATCTGAGTGTTCCCATTGAGATTCTTGACATAGCTATAGAATGCTTTGTGGTTGTCTTTAGAGTCAGTGGCAATTTTGTTTTCGTAACTAGCTTTGGAGGATTTTATGAGGGATCCCAGCTTCTTACTGAGGTTGACCAGGGAGTTCCTCCTGTCATGAGATTTTACTCTTTTTTGCAACAGTTTTTTTCTTCTGTTGTAGAGTTTGTTTATGGCAGAGGACCACCAGATTGGCTTCCTATTTTTGGAGGATAACATCTTGGTTCTATTAGGGATAACATGATCCATGCACTCGTGTAAGTGCTTATAAAGTGCATTTGTGTAGGATTCAGCAGTCATACCTCTATTGTCCATCTGCATGGGTGTCGTGAAGTTTGCCACTTCTGTCTTAAGAAGTGTCAAGTTGGCTTTGGAGAAGTTTTTTACGATGGTTTCCCTAATTGGGGGTGGGGATGGGATGTGGGTGTCTAGGCTGATTAGCTTGTGGTCAGATATGACCAACAAGGAATTGACCTCTGGTGTGGAACACCGGTTTCCCATGTTGGTAATGACCAAGTCTAGGATATTACTGCCCCTGGTGGGGGTGTGAATAAGTTGATCCAAGGCATTGGAATTCTAGAAAACGTTGAGCAAAATAGTTGGTACATGTATTGGGACTCTCTAGACAACTAGGACTGAGTAAACCCAATTACACTACATAAAAGTCTGGTCTAGATGGTGGTACTTCACATATTTTAAAAATAATAAAATAATAATTACAAAATGACAATCACCTGGTTTGCCAATATAATCAATATAGCCATAGTCTCCAGATGGGTTTACTATCATTTTGTTGAAAGACAGACTATTTTTGAGTTGTTTCATTGAATCAAATAGCTGAAAATGTGAATGTCATTTTTACCATTTGTCCAATATGGAAAAAATGATGTTTGACATTTGAACCAGTCCAAATTTTGCTTTAAAATCACTGTTAAAGTGAATAGTGATTTTGTAAGAACTATTCACTTCTATGCTTTCGCTTTTATGCATTCGGAAGATTGTGGTTCGCGGTTTTTACCAGTTGTCCATGTGATTACGTCATTTTGAAATCCGAGTAAGTCTCATTCAACAAAATGATAATAATTCCTCCAGATGTCATAAACAGAATTGGAAATTCAACCCAAGTCTAGTCCCCATGTTTATGATAGCCAGTGGTAGACAGTAACTATGCCCAAACTAACATACCCCCATAACCTTTAGAAACTTCCTAACTAACATTCTCCCATCCTAATAAACACCTATGATTCATAGGGACACTACTGGATTGAGTTGTGCGTTAAACCTATGAACACTTCAGCAACACACACTAACACAAATACAAACACACACACACACACACACACACACACACACACACACACACATACACACACACACACAAAAACACACACGCACACACACACACACACACACACACACACACACACACACACACACACACACACACACACATGAACATTCAATGTCATGGGTCTACTATCGTTAATGCTTCCTTTTCTGTCAAAAATTGAGTTCAGTGTATATCTGCTAGCATACAATGAGTTAAAGGTAACATATTTTGGTATTAAAATGAGCTCAGCTTGAGCTGCATCTACAACAAACTGAATCTCTTGTTACAAAACATTGATCAAAAACCAAAGTCTTTCACTGTTTGCAGCGCTTTATCTTGGTTCTTTCAAAGCCTAGTATGTCTTTTTAATGATGTTTTAAATGTCTCTAATGACACACTATGTTGGGAACTGAATCCTTAACTGGTAGTGCTTTTTTATTGCCTTAACCACTTTTCATTCCTGTGCTGTATCTTTTTTTACATTATGATTCATGCTTTTTGCTTTATGACTTTTTTTACTTACCCCATGCCTGCTCACCATCAGTCCCTTTCTAGTTATTGTCAATTCAGTCCCTAGTAACATAGTCAGGATAGAGACTTCATCCATCCATTCCTTCCTACAATGTGTTGAGGAGAGGGATGATGGTCATTGGAAAGGGGTTCATTCAGCCACTTATCATGGCAGCTGACAAGCATAAAGTTGCTTGCAGGTCTGGACTTGTATGCAAGCACACTGCCACCATTTTACAACCCTGGCTTATGCATGAGCTGCCTGATGTGCCTGAATTCATCAAGGCCGCTGTGCTGCTTACATCTCTGCAGTGACATACAGCCTGCAGTAGGTGTAAGTAAAGAAGAAGGCCTCACAGCCTCCCACTCCCAGGATGGGTGCGCCCATATCAGCTGCTGAATCCGACCCTCTCTGGCCTATTCCTCCAGTACCTAGGTTATAACTCTCAACTGTCCCTGATTTTCTCTCATATTTTTGCCCTGTTCTCCATACATTTTTTTTTTATTTTATTTCTATTAAATCTAGAGAATTACAGTCAATCAACAATGTTAGGCATTATATTTTTATACTTCTAATGTTCAGAATATACATGTTGATGCAAAACCTGTTCAGTTTAAGTGAATTAAAATAATATTTAGAAATTATCTCTGATTTTGTACTTTTGAACCCCCTCGACCGCCACCATTATTTTTGGCTTTGCCCTAATTCTTGACCAAACAAGTTGAGAACTATGTCCCAGGTTGCTAATCAGTCCCAGATCATCTGAATCATAGTCAGGGCTTAATTTAATGGAGCCAACAGGAGTTATGCTTTTTCTAAGAGTAACAACCAATAAAACTCCAAACTATGTTTGTCAAGTTTACATTTATTTTTATTTAAATTTTGTTCAGAAATGCATCATTTGTTAATGGATAGTCTGAGAGAACAGAGGCTTATTCTTACGATTGTAACAGAGCAGTCAGTAGTACAGATACCTAATATTGGTCTATCACTATGCTACATTGAGTTTTTCATTGGTTTTAGTATGGGTTTAGCACATCTGAAATCAGGGAATGAAACTACTAAGCCCTATGGGTCCTTGCAGTCATTTGGGAGGATTTCAGCTTCTGACAGAGGCCAGATAACTGAAATAGAATAGAGTCAGAGGCTAGACAGGTGATTTTTACAAAATCCTACTTCAAGAAGGAATTATGTGGGCACCTGGACCATCATGCCACAGAAGTGCACAGCCCCCACCCCTTTTTTTGCTACAGTTTATTTTGGCAGTACTGTTGATGAACCCTTTATTTCCTGAGTAGAACTGAAGGACAAGGAGCATTAGACTTGAATGTTAATTTCCTCTGAAATCATGAAAGGTCAAAACTTTAAAAATGTCACTGCTTTGACAAAGAATCTTAAGTACCATCCTACCTGGTACATATCAATAGCACTATTAAAATGGTCCACATTTCTGCAGGCTGGGAAGATCAGTACCTCATTTCCTCAAAAAAATTGCCTCCCATTGTAATTCTGAAATCTTAATTGTGAGTCCCGGAATTACAAAAAGAAAAAAATAAGGAGAACAGTGAATGTTGCTCTCTGCTGTTCTTGTGGGAAGCAAGTGCCTCTGCACCTTTCACACTTTCGATTGTTATATATGTTATCTGCAATATCACCATACCTTGAAGAAAAAGGAATACTCCAAAATGCAACAGTCTTGGAATTCGAATGCATAAAATCCATTTTTGTACATTCGGTCCCACTATTCAAGAACTCACACTTAATGAGTTTCTGAATTTAAAACCATTAACTGAGGAATCTCATATCATTGGGTTTCCAAATACCTATATTAAACCAAGGAAATGTCTACCTTAAATGCAATTAAATATTCTTATAAATATTTTCTCTGGGATTCAGAAAGGGTTTCCACAAGTGGTAAGCCACGATATGGCCACTTTTCTGCTGGCAGTAGCTCTTTCCAGGTCTATATTAGTTAATCGAAAGGGATTTTCAGCAAACACCTCCTCATTGACAATCAGTGAAAATCACTTCAGTGGTTTGTGGAATTTTCCCACGGCAATGAAGTAGTTGGCCAACTACACAACTTTGCCCTTTTACCCACTGTAGTGCAATCTCAGAGTTAGTATATATAGTCGGGGGGTGTGGGAGGTGAAGCCCCCCACTTGGGTGGGTTTGATTTAGTGAGTTGTGGATTCCATTGTGCTGTGGGCCAATTTGTTTTATTGCCCTGGGAAAATTCTTTAAATCGTGGAAGTAATTTTCGCTGATTAGGTGTCGATGAAGAGGTGTTAACTGAAAATATTGTTTGGCAAATTAATATAGACCCTTATTTCTGATTCACAGACAGCCCCATCACTGTGATTCTAAGTGGTCTATTGATTCATCATGGGGGACTTTCTCAACAACTTATCTCAATGTGAATGAGGCATTCTGGATGAGCAGAGTATGATAATGAGTCATGTGTTCTGTTCCAAAAATGCCCGTGGTTAGGGATTTAATCAGTTTGTTTATTCATAGAATTGCTGGGCTGAGTAAATTAACATGGCCAGCCACATTAACTGACACAGCCAAAAGGCTACGTTTAATGGGAGACCACATCAGAGATAAGTGTCAGAGAATTTAGCAGAGATGCAGAGTGTGTGTGGGGGGGTGGGAGGGCAGGTGTATGTTTATGTGCGTGGCAGCATGTGCATATCTGCAGAGGTATTACTGGACTCAGGTGTCTGTTTGTATGTATATATATATATATATATATATATATATATATATATATATATATGTGTGTGTATGTGTGTATGTGTGTATATATATATATATATATATATATATATATGTGAGTGTGTGTGTGTGTGTGTGTGTGTGCGTGTGCATGTGTCTATCTGTCTGACTGGTGGTCACAGTAGAGGAGTTAGGGAATTAGTAGAATAGGTGTGTGTAGAGGTATTGCCATACCTCTAAACTCCCCTACCTAAAGCTTGTCATAAAATGATAATAAACGCAAGTGAATATTAATATTAGACAACCCTGAAGTTGTATCAATACAAGATAATAAACCACATTTCTTTTTTTGGAGGGGGTGGAGTAGTCTTAACTTAAAACTTTGAAAGCTTAGCTTATGGTATTAAGGGTGTTTTTTTTTTAATAAGAAAGGTACTGTTGCGCCTGTCCATTTTTTCATGCTCAAATGACCCTGCTTGATGGCTCTACTACCAAGATCCAATCAGCCCATTTGTTCCATGTTACAAGACATGCATGTCCTCCAAACTGTACATCACACATAGCCTGTCACATTCAGCAAGCATATGGGAATAAGTGTGCACCACAGGGGTGGCATTGTGGGAATTCCATGGATATCAGGTTGTCAGACAGAATAACTTGTAGGGGACAAAATAACCCCTTAATTAATGAGCTTTAACCCCTTATATACCAAAATGATATGCAGAAATAAACAAACTGTATTTATTGCTTGCCTAATAATGTTTTTGAATGTCTTGCTAATATTGATATTATGTTGGTTTCACCTCCTGCTAGGTGATTTAACACATATTTTGTGATGCAACACACTTTCAGTGGACACCTGTGATAATTCCACAAATGCCTTTGAAATTTGTTCTGATGTGAAACTTGATGCACACACATTGAATGAAAATAAGCTTTGCAGTTACCTCATTTTACAAAATATTGTAAAGCAGGTTCAAAGCTAGAAGAAGACAATACAGTATATTCAATTAAATAATAATAATATGTAACTCTATGTATGTACGTATATAAGACTGCTGTAGCTCCACAGCCATTTAAAGTAAACTTCACTCAACACTATCTCTCTCTATCTCCATGTCTTAAATCAAGGACAGTGGTTTTTGCCATTCTATCGATGGCCAGCTCTTGAGAATTTGATTTCAGATCTGAAGCAGCACCTTTAACAACTATGTTTCCATCATTCACACTTTTCGGCCTTTTTTACAGATTCGGACTTGGTGCTGGCAGATTCTGGCATAGTGGAATTATTCTTTCCTGATACATTTTGCTGTGTCTTGGACTTGCTGTCTGCAGATCCCTGTACTGATTTCCCTTTTGGAATTTTGTATTTTGCCTTCTCTGAATATAACATGTTCTTCTGAAATAGCCTGGGAATTTTCCCATTGTATAAGAAAAGGGCGACCAGCATTCCTTAAATGGAAAAAAAATGAAACTGCATTAAAGCACAACTAAATTTTAACTAATGCTCTATACATCTAAAAGTTGTAAACAGTACATAATTCTCACACAGAGTACTAGAGTTTTGGTACTTGAACATAATTCAAGTTTTGTTTTGCCTCACCTTTAAGAAAATATTCATATTCTATAGATTCAATTCCAGCACAACTGAGAGTCCATTTATTTAATTCTTAATGCTGCACATTAAATGGGTAATCCAATGAGAGGCTGTTTTTTTTCATGAAAGGCAGAGAGTAAGACATCACCAGGCTTCCCAAATAACATATCTGTCATTATACATATAGTTAGAGATGTGTTTAGTAGGCATCATTCACCGTTTGTCATAAGAAACAATGACACTCAATATACAGTACATACAGAGCAGTACGTGGTGTATTTATAAAATGCTGTGCATAATGTATAAGTAAAAAAAAGATATATATATATATATATATATATATATATATATATATATATATATATATATATATATATAAACCTGGATGGCCTCCACCTCTTTACAAGGAAAGCACTGAGGAAGCTGAATTTGCTATCTTTAAGGAGCTGAACTGAGAATTAGTTGGAAAAATTATCGGTCCATCGGTTCCTCTAGGACTGAGGAAAAGTTGGATCATCTTATAAGATGACTGGTTTCACTTATTCAAAGTTCCGATTTTGTTGTTTCACTATTAATGTCGCAATGTGAAAATGCTGTATGTAAGACAATCTTCCACAATAGTGCATTTACAGCTTGTAAGAAAAGCTCTATTAAGGGAAAAGGTCAAAGAAATGGGAAATGATTTTTCATAGGTTCATAGGTAGGTACTAGGCTATTGGCCCTAGGGCCTATATAAGCCTAGCCAAAGGTACCCTGGCTTTTGCCACCCAAGAAAATTATTTTCCTGTGCCACTATCGAGCAGAGCCACAGAAGTGATCCCCGGGGTGAATTTCCTATCTCCCATCCAATCATCAAGATTTTTCTTGAACAGTGCTAATGAGGAGCTTTGTTTGATATAGATAGGTAGTTTGTTCCAGAGTATGGGAAATCTCTGGGACAGGAATCTATCCCTCCAGCATGTTCTGTTTATTGTGGTGACAAGGTTTAGGTCCCTAGAGCGTGTAGCTCGTAGGGATTGGGATTTCTTTAAGTGGAGCATGTCTAAAAGCTCTGGGTTTGATATAGCTTTGTGTGTTAGGCAGAGATCGCCTCTGAGTAGGCGATATGCAACGGAGTAAAGCTGCAGTTTTTTGAGACGGTCTGCATAGGGCATCTCTTTGAGGCTGGTAATCCTCTTTGTGAGGTATTTCTGTGGCCTTTCCAGTTGTTGTAGATGTCTTGTGAGGTACATACCAAAAGGGGCATTGTACTCTATAATGAGTCTAATGAGTTACGAGTAGAGGGGAACAATGACCTCTTTTTTCCTGGATGAGAAACCTTTTGTGATGAGGTGTGCCACACAGAAGGATTTCCTGACTACTGTGGCGATGTGATTATCAAAGGAGAGACTACTGTCCACCTGTGTCCCAAGGTCTCTTATCACACTTTCGGTGTTAAGTAGACTACCACCTATGTGGTAGTTCATGGGTACTGAGTTTTTACCAAAAGGAATGACAATGCACTTTTTGGCATTGAGCTTGAGGCCATGGCTTTGACACCAGGCATCTGTCTCAGCAAGGCCCTTTTGTAGGATGTCCACATCTTTTGGAGTTTTGATTATGGCTCCTAGTTTGCAGTCATCTGCAAACTTCATTAGCCAAAGACCTTCTGTGTTGGCCTGTACTTCAGAGAAGTAGATACCAAACAGGAGAGGACCCAGGACGGAACCCTGTGGTACTCCACTTGTCACTGGTCTGAAGCTGGATTTGGAGTCTGCTACTTTCACAGTGTGGGTTCTGTCAGTGAGCCAGTTGGCAACCCATCTTGTGACATAGGGATTTATACCTAGTTTAGTGAGTTTATTTATAATTCCAGAGTGGGGGATGGTGTCAAAAGCCTTGGCGAGATCTAGATAGGCTGTGTGAACCACCTTACCCTCATCTACGGCTTTGGTGACTGCTTCAAAGAAGTCTATCAGGTTTAGGAGACATGATCTGCCTTTTACAAACCTGAACTGGATGGGGTCCTGAGTTTGGAGATTACCATTGTCATTGTTTATAAGTTCCATGATGATATGCTCCATAACCTTGCAGACTAGGCTCGTTAGGCTAATGGGGCAGTAGTTTCCGGGGTCTGTGGTGGCTCCCCCTTTGTGGAGTGGGATAACTGTCATGGTTCGCCATTCAGTGGGCACATAGCCTGAGGTGAGGCTATAATTGAACATGGTACTTAGGTGGGGTGCCAGTTCATTCTGTAGTTCATGTAGAACACAGCCTAGGATGTCGTCAGGTCCCATGGATGCTGTGTTCTTGGCTTTGGATAGTGTGTTTTCTACCTGTGCAGCCATGATTACAGGAACTTTGCATTCTTCTGGTATAGAGATAGGCCCTTTAGGGGATGACAGAGGGGTAAAGTTAGCACTGAACTTATCTGCCAGGATGTTGGCAATATCCATTGGTTCTGTATATGTAGTGCCATTGTGCTGTAACTGAGAGCAGATCTGAGTGTTGCCATTGAGATTCTTGACACAGCTATAGAATGCTTTGTGGTTATCTTTAGAGTCAGTGGCAATTTTGTTTTCATAACTAGCTTTGGAGGATTTTATGAAGGATCTCAGCTTCTTACTGAAGCTGTCCAGGGAGTTTCTCCAATCATGGGATTTTACTCTTTTTTGCAACAGTTTCTCTCTTCTGTTGTAGAGTTTGTTTATGGCAGGGGACCACCAGATTGTGCTGTAACTGAGAGCAGATCTGAGTGTTGCCATTGAGATTCTTGACATAGCTATAGAATGCTTTGTGGTTGTCTTTAGAGTCAGTGGCGATTTTGTTTTCATAACTAGCTTTGGAGTATTTTATGAAGGATCTCAGCTTCTTACTGAAGCTGTCCAGGGAGTTTCTCCAATCATGGGATTTTACTCTTTTTTGCAACAGTTTCTTTCTTCTGTTGTAGAGTTTGTTTATGGCAGGGGACCGCCAGATTGGCTTCCTTTTTTTGGAGGATAGCATTTTGGTTCTGTTAGGGATTGCACGATCCATGCACTCATGTAAGTGCTTATAAAGTGCATTTGTGTAGGATTCAGCAGTCATACCTCTATTGTCCGTCAGCATGGGTGTCGTGAAGTTTGCCACTTCTGTCTTAAGAAGCGTGAAGTTGGCTTTGGAGAAATTTTTTACTGTGATTTCCCTAATGGGGGGTGGGGGAGGGATGTGGATGTCTAGGGTGATTAGCTTATGGTCGGATCTGACCAACGAGGAATTGACCTCTGGTGTGGAGCACCGGTTGCCCATATTGGTAATAACCAGGTCTAGGATATTGCTGCCCCTGGTGGGGGTATGGATAAGTTGATCCATGGCATTGGAATTTATGAATTCCAGAAAACGTTGAGCACAAGAGTTGGTACATGAGTAGTTTTCCCAGTTAATGGTAGAGTAGTTGAAATCACCCATTATTAGGGTGTTAGGTTGTACCCTAATATTTTCCAGTGTATTAAGAAATGAGGAGTGGGAATCCTGGGGCATGGTGGGGATCTGTAGCGAGCTACAATTTGGATTGCGGTCTTCCCCAAAGTTAGTTGCACTTGGATAATCTCAGATGCATTATGCTGAGCAACTAGCCTAGATGTGTGGATATCCTTAATGAATATGGACACGCCTCCGCCTTTAGTGTTTCGGTCCAGGTTAGGTGGCCAAAAGGTGTTTTATGAATTATAGCCTGGTAATGCAGGGGTACTCTCTGGAGCCTTGAACCAGGTCTCTGTCACTGCACAGATGTCAATGTTCTCTATTTTAAGGAGTGCCTCGAGAGAGTGCATTTTGAAGTTTAGACTTCTAGCATTGAGTAGCAATACCCTCAGATTCTTCTTGCCTGTACCTGTTAGGGTGGTGAATTTGTCATTTGAACCTTGCCTAAAAAAGGCACTATAGGGGTGGCTAGAGCCTTAGCCAGTATCCGGAATCCCAGGGGTGACAAGTGCAGGCCATCTCTGGCAAAGCATCGTGGTCTGTCGATCATGTCATCCCAGGCAGACAGATACTGGATCCCCTTAGAATGACACCAGAAGCTTAGCCAATTGTTGAAGTCAATCATTTTGTCCTTGTACTGTGGTATCATTCTGGGTGATGGCAGGATGCTACTCAGGGCTAGGGTCATACCTGCCTGGGCTACAAGATCGGACAACTCCTCAATGCAGCTTTTGTAGTTTTTAGGAAGAAGGATCACACAGTGCACCTCTTGGCTGCTGTGTGCAAAGAGTACTGATTATAGTTATTCATCCATGTAAGACAAGCAGGAAAGAAAACATCAGTATTCAGGTAGGATGATACATTACCTCAGTCAACCTCAATATGCAGGAAATTATAGCACTAACTCTTGTCTACAATAGCTGAAAATAATAAGAAAGATGTAAAGTAATTATACTCAGTGTATTGGTACAGAGGTAAAGTCAGCACTGGTATGATTAAACACAATAAACTCTGCTAGTTATAGTACACATTGTGGCTCCATTAATGGTGGAACAGTTACAGCTAATGGAAGAAATCCATTAAAAATTATAACAGTAAAACATGGTGAGAAGGGATCATGGATTGTTGTGTAAAGCAAATGAAGGGGAGCACATCTAGACCCATGCTCTTTTACTGACTTCTGATGACATGCTGAATGCTTTAAACTTGCAAGTCTATTTTGGAAAGGAGGCTGTGATTTGAGCATAAACAACTAAATGAAAAAAATAAAACAGATGCCAAAACAAGTGTGTTTCTTGATTACAGACACAGAGCTGGCAATAGCCATTGTATCTGTGAAAGAAAATCAAGAAATATGTCTTTTACATTCCTCCAAACTACAGTTTGAAGACAAGGATAGGCTGCGGTCATTGCTGAATAAACCAAAGGAACCTTCAGTGCTACCTCACTCATTTACTGTTGAGATATTAAACTCAGTTGATGAATTAAGACTAGCAAGATTATTTTGGACTACCAAAAAGTACAGATTAAAAATGATCAAATCTCTGTAGGCCAGAATTGCTCTGATGATGAAGATTAAATAAGAGATTAAACAAGTAAGGAATAAAGAGATAAAATGTTACCGGTATTTCCAGTTAGAGTTAAATAATCACAAAAGATGGACCCAAATACTTTGATTCATTAAATGATACAGTTTAATACTTATGGGTGTGAGCTTAAATGTAACATAAATCTACGGGGTAAAATAATGACTGATTTGAAGACATCACTTTAGAGAAGTGATGTCAACTAATAAAGTTGATGAAGCCCAAAAAAAGGTGCATTCACACACATTTAGAATCATGTGCAGGTACATTATCCAGGATGAAGCAGTAACAAACCAACAATTAATAGCAGATGGAGAGAAACAGACAAAGTCCATGTTATCTGTTGTGCTGTTTCTCCTGCAACACTTTCCTGTTAGAAGACTGAGCCAAGGATTACTCAATATGGTCATAGGTTCATAGTTACTTTCAAGGCTATTGATTTGTGAGGATCGTAAGAAGCCTCACCTTAGATTCCCATGGTCATTTTTAACATTTATATTTTGTGTATGAATAACCCCAAGGTGGACGGTATTTGGGATATATAGTGTTAAAGAATTTTTTTTTCAAAATTGGTATCCTTTTCTGCACAGCTATTTTTCACTTTTTTACTTTCACTATATACCAGCTCTGTGATGCTCTAAATTCTGTTTAAAGAACTGAATTTCCTGTCATCTGCTTTTACTTTTTTCATCTTAAAGTAGCTATTTATCAGAAAACTAAAATTCAGGTATTTCAGTGGTTAGGACTGGGAGCATGCCAACATTTTTTCCATTTGTTTTCCAAGATTTTTTTAAATCAAAGAATTGACATTAACTAGGTCAGTCATCTATGAAACTTTAAACCCCAAATTAACTGCAGAGCTTTAAGGATATTTCTTGATATATCTTATTTGTAGGTAACCTAAGTGTCAAAGTGATTATGGATGCACTGATAAATTTATCTACAATACCTGTGCATGTTTTAGTTTTTATAATCACAGTGTGCTAGTCATGTAAGTTACAGACATCAGCAGATCCTGTTAAAGGAAACTCTGCCTTATAACTAAAACAATCTATTTTTTCATTCTATATTTGTTTTCTGAGTTATTTGAACATCTCAAAATCACTCTGGCTTCTTCTTACAGAATTTAAATATGTTTTCTGCAAAATGGCAGTCAATGAGGCTTGACATATTAGTGTGATCTTATTTTTCTTCAAGTCTTTCTCTTTCCCATAATTCATTCAAGTCTGCTTTATATGAGCCATACTAGACATAAGAAAGTAGTGGTGTATTCCCATTCCATTAACATACAATGTGACTAGTATCAGTCAATGTCATCTTATGTACTATCTGTAACAGGGCTGCTTCTTTTATTTCTTGAATGACCCTCGTTTGTGTGTGTGTCTTAGGGTTTGTTTTATAGTATACTAAGAATTATACAGCTGCAACCAAAACAGTTGTTAATTTGCAGACCTTTGTTCACAGTATCTTTTTGTAGTCCAAGATGAATTGACAACCCCTCCCCCCTACACTTTGGTAAATGTGCTGATACTTTACAAGAATTACAAGAAAAAATATTTGCTGACTTTTCTGTAAAAGTCACATATATCTGACACTATATTCAAGTCATCTTAAAATGCAAAGTAGTATAAGCAAGCATTTAAAATTTAAAGCTTAGCATTTCAATACTGTGATGCTGCTTATGTAAATTTGTCAAAACAGGTGACAACTGCCTTTGAACCAATGACTGATCTAATTGCTCTGTTTTGCTATGAAAGCATGGTTACATTGGAAGGTGCTGTGAATCAGTGTATGTTCTCTTCCTCTGCAATAAAGACAATGGCAAACAGTTTTACACCTCTCTGTCTTGATTACAGCAGCCTGAGCTCCTGACTACACATTTATCTGTGTCTGTGGTATGTCATGTACGTGTAGACAAATTCTTCTGCAATTTATGTGAGAAATTAAGCTTAAAAATGTGGGTGGCCTTTCCCTTCCTTTGATACCAAAGTGAGGAAATCAAAAGTTTTATAAAGTACAAGCAGGCTTGAGGCACCTACACAGAAACATATTGTAGGGGGAAGTTGAGTTAAACTGTAGGAGAGGATAAAGTTTTCCTTTAACTCTGATTCTTGGATATTGTTAACTTTTATGCCGGTTAATTCAAATATATGAATTCCTTGCCACCACTGTTACTGGTCTCCTTTTTAACCCTGAGCATGGAGTTGGGAACAAAGGTAAGAGTTACATCTCCTTTCCATTAACTATGCATTCATTCACTAACTACATGGTTACCTAAGCTCACCTAAGCCACTGCTCATTGAAGTAGAGGTAGTTTACATTTGCAAAATAAACTATTTCCTGTGAAATGTAACTTCTATATTCTGTTTCAGTGTGTAAGTACTATTTCATCATTGATAAATATGATGTTTGTAATGAAAGGTAAGGTGCTTCACAAACAATAGAGTCATGCAGGTTTTTAAACCTTATGTCAAAGGTTTTATTTAAAAAAAAATGTGCAAGGGCACATATTTTTAATTTTCAAGGCAACTTACAATAAAATACCAAAGCATGTTGTGTCATATTACAAGAGAAAATTAACTTTTGTGGAATTTGGTATTTTAGGCTAGAGTGCTAATTTGTTGTAAATTGTATTTTGCCTTGCAAATCTTTCACGCTAGTTTCATCACTCTGTGTTCCACATTTGTTTCAATTTTGCTTGTACATAAAAGCAACATACGGTTATAACCACACCATAGTAACAACTGGAAATTTCACTAAATCCCAGGTTATAACTGTGATGACCCACCACTGGACCAGTAATCAAGAAGCCTCAATCCCCAACATTGGCAACAGTGGGGGACATACATTGTGAGTATGACAGGTACACACAGTATTTCCAGATGCCATTCTCTGCATCAAGTGCAATTTCCCTTAAGAGCACACAGAGACCACAGTCAGTCCGGGGCTGGTTTCTCCCTCTTTTCCAGATCTCCAATAAGACTCCCCACTGGCACAGCTGTAAAGTTGAGATCTCAGCTGAGTGGCCAAGCCAAGACCTTCAGCACCCTCCCTGTCCAACCAATGCTTCATGTCCCTGCCCAGGTAGCTGACATACACACACACTCTTTGAAGTTTGATTTACACACACACACACACACACACACACACACACACACACACACACACACACACACACACATACACACCTGGGAAAGGGTGGCACAGGTTTACTCGCTATGCCCCCTTTTGCCCAGATTATAAGGTAGTTGTCACTGCAACCAGCCAACTCCTTATCAGCTACTTTACAGCCCTTAACAAAGGGTGTCCAATCTTACTGTGTAATATTAATATTAATACAAATAGTAGTTTGACCAAGAGCAAAGCTATTAGGAGTGGCCCACACAGTGTCACCAAATAAATATGCAAGTACTCTCAAAACTTAAATATCTCTAGACAGATCAGCCACAATAAAAGGTTTAAATATATTTAATAGTAAATAATAAAATAACAAGAAAATACTCAATATATAATCACAGTGACATCAGAGTTCAAAATCACAGAAAATATTTAAAATAACATTGCAGGACAGTCTCAAATAAAGAAAGAAAAGTATCTAAACTAAGCTTTGCTATATTCCTGACTATAAAATAGTAATGTCTTTTGGCTTTTCCTGGTTAGGGGGTCACTACAGCAAAACTCCGATCCACTAATGATTGGCAGTGGATTTTTACGGTGCCAAGGTGCCAGCCCGATGCCCAAACTTCAATGAAGGCACACCCATTCATGCACACACCTTTTAACATCACTCGACCACGGGGAGGACATGCAGACTCCACACAGAAGGTGCTCCAACCGAGATTCAAATGAGAGAACCTCTTGCTGTGAGGTGACAATGCTAACCGCTGCACCACTGCGACATTATATCTACGAGAATTATACTATTCCCTAGAAACATACTTATAAGACAAGGCAGATGTTGTGGTGAATGGTTCTTGTAAGGTCCAAGACAGAATGCAGAATGCCTTGTCTCTCTAAGAGACTTTTCAAATTAGTATCTCAAATATTACTGCTGACATAGTTTGCAGAATGACATTATTTCTTGTCATCTGACTCTATCCCAGGTAAAATCCCCACTGCTGGAAAATGGCAGTATTTAGCATCTACCTGTGAAAATACATAGACCTCAGATCTTTGTCAGATGCTGGAAGTCATAAAACAATTACATTCCTCCACATTTCAAGACTAGTAATTATTTCACTCCAAAGACAATACAGAAAGCTCCCTAGTCCAGGCCTTATGTCTGTAGCTCATTGAAAACTGAAAGATACCATCTTTTATTACATAGCTATAAAGTAATTTAATTTCAGCTATTTTTCTGAAGTTAACCTCATGTATTCCAGTTTCCACTGTTAAAATCAAGAGGAAGGCTATTAGGACTGGCCCACACAGAAATTCTTTGATTCCAGCCATATTGTACATACATATGGAATAAAAATTAACTCCCTGTCTTTACATCACTGTTGATATACATGCATAATGTCTTTAAATTTATTTTATGCTCATTGTCTTTGTAATTCGTATTTTACTTAACTTTACAATGGTTTGTAATTGAGACTCTGTATACTTGTGAACACTGTTTACATTCTGCACTGACTACTGTATTATAATAATTATTATTGCAAGCTTTATTACTATATGTGGAGCTTTTCTCCCTAGGCCTCCACTGAAAATGGGCTTCTGGCCCAGTCTGACACTACCCTGATAACAAATGTAATAAATAAAAATAAATAAAATTAAAAATATATACATTTAAACAGCTACAATAGTGCATCTACATTTCTTTTCTATTCCAGTAGGGCACACTGTGGTTACATTTCAAACAGCACTTTGCAAAAACCTTTTCAACACACACTTCCATACCAGCAGTTTGATATACACATGGCATACAGTTCTAATACATTTGTAACACAAACATCTTATATAAATCATGTTGATAGTCACAAATGACATAATTATTTACAAAATTCCAGACAGCTGTGTTTGCAGTATCCCCCTTTGTCACAATAACCAAACCACAGTAAAAACTGGAAAATACACTTAATCTGAGGTTATAACCAAACCATAGTAACAACTGGAAATTACACTTAATCCCAGGTTTAAGTCATGGAATCCATTTTTAATAAGCATGAATGAATGGCATTGATGTTGATATAAGTATAACAGGAAGGAAACTAATTAACTGGTGAATGTGTCTGACAAGCTCTTATAAATGCATGACAGGTTAATTCAATTCATATTCTAGCACTCCTACATGAAAAATGACAAAATGCGTTTTACAAAAAAAAAAAAAAAAGAGAGAGAGAGAGAAAGGAAGAAAGAAACAGGTTAAAAAAGGGTGAACTGGTAAGTGAGAGGAATTGTTTGCAAGAGAGGAACTATAAGAATAATAGTCATATTTTTGATATAAAAAGAGAGCAAACTGAAAACAGAAACAAGTAAGGTGATGATCTCTAAAAGGATCATTAAGGTTAGGATTAATTATGAAATACATAGGTTTATAGGTTCATATGCTGCTACTAGGCAATACACGAATTAAGACTTTTGAAGCCTAACAGCAGCAGTCCCACTTGTACAAACCACTAGTCACTTCCCTATCCAAAAGGGATAGGGGGTTAGGCCTGGTTAGTCCTGTGGGAAATATTTGGTCCCCGATCTGTTTGTCTAATCAGATTTGAAGACAGTGATAGACTTTGAGAGAATGGGAGTTTGTTCCATTGGTGAGGAATTCTTTGGAAGAGACATCAATCAGAGCCATAGCTGGCTCATTTAGTATCCCAGGGCAATTCTCTAGTCTGGCTACCTATCCTCCCAGATCTTCATTTGATGAGCAAAAAGAAAAAGTCCTCTCCCTAACTTTGGTATTCCCAGCCAGATCCCTATCCTCTCAGCTCTTCAAAGCCAGATCCATGCCCCTTACACATTCCCTCTGCTCTTCAAATGAGGGAAAAAAAAACTTTTGATATTCTTTTTAAACTGTAGCAATCTGCTTGCTATAGCTTCCCACACAGGCAACAATAAGGCTCTGAACTTACTTTCTGTAATGACATTCGGAAATGCTAGTTACTGAAAGAATGCAGAAGCTGCACTTCCCGATCAAACCCCCTAACTCCTTGCACCAAGGTGTCTGCCCCCTTCACCCCACCCTTGCTATGATTCTGATATCAATCATGCCAAGAATTTCTATCTATATTGCAATACAGATTTAGGTCCCGTGATCTTGTATTATTGCTACTAGTCATGTGGATATGAAGTACATCAAGGAGGATTTGGTCACTAATGGCTTTTCAGGCCAAGCATAGATTGCCCCTTAGGAGTCTGTGGGAGACACAGAATTGAAGTGAGACTTTTAGATATTTAGGCAACTTACAAAGCTCATACCCAATATTTTTTTTCAGTGAGGAACCACTGTAGTTTTTCAACTTGGGTTAGGTGTTTGGACATGTCCATACCAAGGGGTGCATTGTATTTAATATGGGCTTGAGTAGTGATAGATACAAGGGGGATGATGACCTCTTTAGTCTGAGACAGCATGTCTTTAGTAATCATTTGAGAAGGGTAGAAGTCTTTCCTAAATTAACAGATATGTAGTGATACAAGGGGAGTTACTTATTCACTAAATTGCCTAGGTCTATAACTGCATTGTCTCTCTTTTTTAATTTCTCCAAATGTTTTGGATTTCTAGTACTATGATGGAAATGGACCCCATTCCTAAGTCATGGTATGATTAGAGATCAAGAAATTTGTATTGTTTCAGTCTTATTTTACCAAGAGTGTTCTTATTAGTAGTAGCAATGTATCTAGAATTGCCTCTTTCTGCAGTGCATGTATTGTTAGCATATCTAAGTACACATGTAAACTATTTTTTTCTTAGTTCTGTTGATTTTACTACATTAGAATTGTCTAATTGAATTGAATTGAATTTTGGAAGATGACAACCATGATGTTTAGTGTAATCTGACAAGGTCGAGCAGTGTTGTAATGGATTGCATTTGCAGTCACTTTGCATCTGCTTTACTGGATGGCAATTACTTATGCTATATCATAATATCATAGGAAGTGACTAGGCTAATGGCCTGAGGGCCCTTACAAGTCTAGCCAAATTTTACCCTTGTTACAATGATCAGTACCTATTGCCCCTGTCCAAGAGGGACACAGGTGGAACCCCTGGGGTTGAATTTATGGTTACCCATCCAATCGTCCAGATTGTGTTTGAACAGGGCCAATGAGGTGCTCTGCTTGATGTGAAGTGGGAATCTATTCCAAAGGTGTGGTAACCTCTGGGAGACAAATCTGTCCCTCCAGCAGGTTCTATTGATGTCACATACCAGGTTTAGGTCATTACAGCGAGTAACCCATGTGCCATTTGACTTCCGGATGTGCAGTATTTCCAATAAAGCGGGATCAGAGATTACCTTATATGCAGGGCAGAGATCGTCTCTTTGTAGTCTGTATGAAACAGAATAAACTGAGAGTGATTTCAGACGATCCACATAGGATAGCTGCTAAATACCTTGAATTTTTTTATAGGTTCATAGGTTCATAGATTAGTACTAAGCTAACTGCCCTTGCGAGCCATTTTAAGCCTAGCCAATTATCCCTTGTGAGATTCAAACCCTGCACCTTGTGTTTGTAAGGCAAACACCTTAACCATTAGGCCACCCTCCCAACCCTTTGTCTTTGTGAGGAACCTTTGTGGTCTCTTCAGTTGCTGATTATTCAGCTATAATGAAATGGATAACATGTTGGATTTGCTATATACAAGACCTTTTCTAATGTTTTTGTGCTCTTTCAGGAGAGGTCGCTTTTCTGCGTGTCTTTTGCTGGCATTATTACCTCCCCTACTAGCATTAGCAAGCCTAACAATAAAGAAAGTATCCTAGACTGGATACTAATTAATATCCCCCCACCACATGTACAAATCAGGTAATCTCCCTGAAGATCTAAATGATCATTTCTTAACGTATACTATTAGGCATAAAGTTGAATGTCCACATCTACCCACCTTTAAAACAATAACAAATAACAAGAACTTCAACCTTAATAAATTCTTAGAAGAACTTACATTATGCAATTGGTCAATTCTAAAACAAACTACCACTAGATGAAGCAGTAACACACTTTAATAACACATCCCTGGCCATCCTTGACAACCATGCACCTGCACGCGCTAACTAAAACAAAAGTTGCCCCCTGGCTCACTAAAGAAACCAAACTAAAGATCATCCAAAGAAATAATGCCTGGACCACCTGGTGCTCCTCTAAAGCCCCAAAAGATCAACTCACATTTCGACAATATAGGAATGATACAAAAAAAATCCATATTACTAGACAAAAAAAATATTTCTACCATTTACAGCAGAAACACCACAACAAGCCACAGAAGTTCTGGGCAGGTATTAACAAACTCCTCCACCCATGGCAATCCACAACTCCAGCTCCCTCAGCCCCAACTCAAAAGAGTCCATTGGCAACACCTTCAACAGTTTCTTTACAGAAACCATCCAGGCCCTTGCTAGCAAACTTAAACCCACTTGTCCTAACGCTGAAACCCCTAAACCCAGCGACATTCTCTCCTTTAGCTTCCAAAAATTTCTGACTTCAGTCATTAGAGCCCTAATTAAAAAACTCAAACCAACCACCCTTTCAGCTGACCTCCTCCCTGCAGACTACCTGCAAAAAGCTGCTGATGTTATAGCATACCCTGTCTCTATTTTGATAAACAAACAGAACCATAACTGAAGCCTCTATCCTCTATATCTGGAAAATATCACATGTCATACCACTCCACAAAGGAGGCAGCTCCATTGAGCTGTCAAACTGTAGACCAATAGCTATCCTTTCCCCTCTGGCTAAAATTATGGAAAAGTGTATCCATAAACAACTCTTACACTACCTTATTCTGCTGATTGAGTGCGATTTGTTTTGTGTGCAGTGCTTGTGGTGTGATTTGTGTTAATGCAATGTTTCAGTTTGTGAATTTGTTTTAGTGTGTTTAGACAGGACTTGCTTCAACTGATTAAAGTGCACCCAGAGTGTTGCCCAACTAATACATATGAAGAGGAGATAATCAAAACCTAAAGTAGTGGAAGCAAGATGGGAGGAAATGGGCAGTAGGAACAGTGTTAAACCTGGGCCTTGATGCAGGGGTAACCTTTATGAGCTCATGAACTTAATATCCAGAAGGCTTATTATACCATTGTTACAGTGAGAAGCATGCAAAAGGAAGAAAGTCAAGAGCAGAGTCAAAGTTAGATATGACTGTGTCATGAACAGTAGGTGCAAAAAAAGTGTGAAGGCAAGTGTTACAGTACTGTGCTACAGAATGGGATCATCAGTCTCCTGATATTGACCTGGAAATGCATCATGCACGGCTGGTACAGATACCAGCTGGGCAGATGGGAAAGTTTTAGACCAATGCTGTAAATATACAAATCAAAGGTTTAGGTTGGAAACTGTGGAAGCTTCATAGAGTTCAAGAATTTATTATGTTGTATTGCATTATAGCCAGCTATGTTCTTTATTAGAATGAGGAGTCCAGTTGTGTCAGTCAGTCATAGTCCACTGGCAAATCAGGTATTGATTTTGATTCATGACAGGTTAATGTTCTGCTAGTAGGCAATGATTAGGGGACTTGCGATGAAGGGGGTGATGCAAACTGTCATGAATGAGATAGGGGTAAGTAGTTAGGATTTGCTTTAAGCCTTAAGTCATATCTGTTAGAGGTAGCAGGAGCACTGAACCTCTGAGAATAAGAAAAGGGAGAGTTTTTTATAAGAGGATGCCTGGGCTGCCATGAGCTTCTAATACAGTTTGCCACATATTGCAAAGGGCTAGTACCTAATTGCTAGATTGCTTGCTTCAAAACAATGACTTGTGTTATTGGTTGGGTAAGAGGTTTAATAGGGCAGCTGATCAGAAGAGACAGTAATATGGATTTGACATTGGGAAGGCAGAGTATTAGTGAAAGATAAGGAAAGGCATAGAAGTTGCTGGTCAGTTGCCATTCAACAGATATGACATTGGTTAGCCAGTTAGTTACACCCTGAAGCTATAACAAAAAACAAGCAACAGATCTAGTTAAATGGAAGTAAACTTGGGTGTTCATACTTCAAATACACCCCTCCTACCCCCCAGTGTTAGTCCTTAGTCATACAAATAATAAGTAGTAATCCTCCCTGACTACCCTCACCCACATTCTCATTCCCCGACAGCAGTGGAAGCTACTAATGCACATTCTGCCACTTGCCCCAGTGTCACCATGTCCCTGAGCAATCCATAAAGAGAGGCAATACCCGTAGTTCCCCAACCTGTTTCATACCCTGATCATTCAATAAATAAACAGAGCATCAATCTCTCTTGCGCTATGCCCTGACTGTTCTCAATTTGATACGTAACTCTCTTTTCCACCTCACCTCTCAGCTGTCATTTCCTACCTGTTGTTAATGAAATAATGTTCCCTCCAACCTCTGTTCTCTGACATGTCTGTAACAGCAGCAGCAGCAACAGTACATATTAAAAATGCCCACTATTCCCCTCTTATCATGCCACAGCTGTAGATGTCATTAAGAATAACACCCTTTTGCCTTCCCACAGTGCTGGCACATCATTAGCTTCAGCACTCAATAAGAACACCACAGTTGCCATTTTCTCCAGTTCTCATACGTCATTAGCTGCATCAAAGTTATTAAGGATAAAAAACCTCACACACACCTAGTGATCTCTGGTGCTAGCAGATTATTGACTACAGCCCACTCATTAAAAACAGTACTTTACCCATGTCCCCCACTGGGGCATGCTGCTGGCTGCAGTATTCATTAAAAACAAATACTTTGTCACCCTTCCAAATTCTGCCATGTCCCCGACTCCAGCAGTCATTAACTTCTCCAGAGTTGGCACTGGGACTTCAGCTGATTCATGGAGTGTTTTCTTTTCAAAGTTGAGTCACTCCTTTTTAATGTCATGTAACAGTTTCATGTCGTTACACTATTTTTAAAGTAATAGCAGAAGGGCTTTCACACCACATAACAGTTGTTGGTATAAGGCATCATTGTAAGCTGCTTGCATAGCAGACTGGTTGGAGTTCGTTAGTTATGGCTGTCATGCCACATTCTCACTAGCATAGCACTCCCTCCCGAGTCCAACTTCACCCTCAAATCTGTACTGCTTTGACAAACATCTACACTCATTGCCTGTCTTTAAAGATCTTGCTAAAGCAGATACAAACAGAATGTGTAGGTTTTAATATGCATATTCTCTACGCAGAAACACTCAAAATCTTAGCTTGACTCTCCCTCCTCTAGCCCTTCTTTCTCCTCCTTTATTCCCCTAAGTCTGATAAGTATTCTGCAGATATATTTATACTTACGTGTTATTTGAATGTATGCCATCTGTACCCTAAATTTATACCTTGATTGTAAACATAATCACTGTTGTTGCTATTATTTTTCTTTTTTTTTTTTGAATGTGAAAGTATTGCTCCTCATACTTGGTTCTGTGCATGAATATTTCACTTTGTATGTAATTAATGTGGAGCTTTTCTCCCTGGGCCTCCACTGAAAATGAGCCCTTTCTAGGCCCAGTGGACCTCCCGGTTAACAAATGCAATAAATAAATAAATAAACATACTCATAGCAGTAGCAGAGATGTAATCTACATAACTCACTGCAAATGAGCTTTGATCTTAGTTTGATTAGTACAGGAGAGGTTATATATCTAAATTGCAATGAGCTATTTGGACATTACTTGGCATGCAGCCCTGTTATGCATTTGGTAATGTGGCTATGAATTCCACCGCAACTCCAGTGTTGGTAGTCTCTATAAAATGATAACACAGCTTACTAGCTATACTTTGAAGACATACTACAGGGTGTTCTCACAACCAGCTCAGAAAGCTTAGATTTGAGAAGGTGAAACTGAACACCATTTTAATGTTAGGGAGAAATAACCCTCATTTCACTGAAGATTGAAATGATAGGTGCAGGAGGGAATATGACAGAATGAATGGCAGGCAGGTATCGCATGCAGATAGGCAAAATAAAATGCAAAACAGAGATGATGCTGTAATGCAAATATTTTCTCCTCTAAGTCAGAACAGAGGCCATTTCTGTAACAAAAGTACAATATCTACTCACCTACAAAAGGTCCAAGCCAGTAAACAATCATGTATTCTTGCGTGGTGTTGCCTGAGCAATGGAAAGTGACAGAATAGGCCAGTGCAGGATTGAAGAATGCTGCAGTATATGAACCGGCTACATGAGAACATAAGAAAAAGATGATCAGAATTAGTCAGACAAAACAAAAAAAAATACATTTATTTTATAACATGCTAGGGTTGTCAGCATGCACACCTCACCTCCTACTCCTCCCAAACACATATCACATATACCTACAGAACATATACGAAGGTCCTCACCAGAAACATACTTAAACACCAGAAACCTCCCAAACACAAACACGGGCACACTCTACATAATACTTCCTCTACAGAACATGTATATATAGATATGGATATATATATATATATATATATATATATATATATATATATATAATATATATATATATATATATATATATATATATATATATACACACATATATATATATATATATATATATATATATACATATATATATATATATATATACATATCCATATATATATCCATATCTATATATATATCTATATATATATATATATATATATATATATATATATATATATATATATATATATATATATATATATATATATGTATATATATATGTATATATATATATATATATATATATATATATATATATATATATCCATATCTATATATACATGTTCTGTAGAGGAAGTATTATGTAGAGTGTATATATATAGTTCATTTCACTGACAGTTCATTACATCGACAAGCATTTTAGGTGGGGGCTTTCCACCACACTAATGTGGGGGCTGTGCCCCACACACCCCCCCTAACTATATATATCAATGCCAGGGTCGCACAACATTGGGGAAGGGGGCAAATGCTTGTTGATGTAATGAACTGTCAGTGAAATGAACTGTCAGTGAAATGAACTGTCGATCAAATGACATGAACCCATGTATATATATATATATATATATATATATATATATATATATATATATATATATATATATATATGGATATATATATATATATATATATCCATATATAATATATATATATATATATATATATATATATATATATATATATATATATATATATATATATATAGATATATATATATCTATATATATATATATATATATATATATATATATATATATATATATATCCATACATAATATATGTATATATATATATATTTATATATATATATGTATATATATATATATATATATATATATATATATATATATATATATATATATATATATATATATATATATATATATATATATATATATATATATATATATATATATTTATATATATATATTTTATATATATATATATATATATATATATATATATATATATATATATATATGTATATATAGCCATATATTTATATATATATATATATATATATATATATATATATATATATCCATATATATATATATATATATATATATATATATACATATATATATATATATATATATATATATATATATATATATATATATATATATATAGTTCATTTTATGACATTCATTTCATCAAAGATTTTAGGTTTCTTACCCACAATGTGTTGACACATACCCATATATATCAATCCATGCACAAATTGAAGCAAATGCTTGTTCATGGTTAAATAGGTTATAGGTTCTACTGGTATCTGCCCAGGCTTTAAAAGCCTAGCCCATAGTTTGTGGACCCACCCTTTAGTTAAAACTATGCCCCTTATTTTGCTTGCCTCTTAGCAGTGAAAAATGAGGACCCCGGGTTATCTGCGACCCCATCCATTTGGCAAGTTCCCTTGAAAAAGGGCCCAGGGCTTGACATAAACCGGGTTTTTTACAATAATTTTTATAATTATTAATTTTTTAATAACCTTAGGTTTAAGTCTCCCCCTTGTGGGTCCAATTGTTTTTGGAAGAAGCATGTTTATAAAGGGGCATCCTTGTTTCAGGATGGTACCCCTTTAGCAAAGGGGGCAACTTATAATGGGGTTTTTTAGCGGGGGCTAAGCGTTTTTAGATTTTCCTTTTTTAAACTTTTTCCTTCCCCTGTGCAATTCCGATACATTGAATGGGGCATTGTACTTCATTGGCTGATATGATGGGTTGGGGGGGAAGTTCCCTTGATTTGTTAAACCCTTCATATAAGGGGGAAAGGAATTTCCTAATATTTAGCAAAATTTAGGGCGTGAAAAGGATGCAATGGGTTCCCACCCTTAAATTTTTGTGTTTGGGATTCCATAATGGGAAGGGGGGAACCATTTTTGAAGGGTTACATGCATTTTTGGGATTTAATTTTTAAGGTTGGACCATTATCCTTTTTGGGGTTTAAGGTATTTGCGGTTGGTTTTTTTCCCCCCATTTGACTCTCAAATTTTTCAGCCAAAACCCCCCCCGTGTTTGCTTTACTTAAAAAGTAATGAAAAAAAGGGGGGCCCAGGAGACCCTTGGGCCCCTTTGACACTTTTTCAATGGGAGAACCTGCCCGGGGCCATCACCAGGAACCCATTTGAAGGGGTTTACATTTTGTTATGAGTTTTTAAGTCCAGTGAGGGATTGATAAAACCTTAGGCAACTTAGGACGCCCTTTCCCCCTGGTTGGTACTGTTTAAAAAATCCCCTTTTGGATGTTGTTTGGAAAAGGGGTTTACCTCTCCCCCCCCCCCCCCCCCCCCCCCCCCCCCCCCCCCCCCCCCCCCCCTCCCCCCCCCCCCCCCCCCCCCCCCCCCCTATTAAATATCCAGTATTTTAATATATATATATATATATATATATATATATATATATATCCTATATATATATATATATATTTATTGCTATATAACATATATATTTTATTATTAAATTTTGAAATTTAATATATAAAAATGTTATAATATGCATAATATATTTGTTATATATAAAATATACTACTTAAAAAAATTCATATATAATAAATAAAATATATTCAATTACTTTGAAGACCACAGTTTATTCTTTTCTTTTTTGCAAAATCCCCCTTTAAAGGTAGAAACTTCATGCTTTTAAATTTAATTTATTATAATAAATTTAATATATTTTTATATTTTACCCTTTTTGTACATTTCCTGTTCTACTCACTCCTTATTTGCCCAAAAAATGTGAAATGCTAGATATAATGTGGTGTTCAGCTACTATAAAATTTAAAAACATGTAATTAATTATAAATTCATGTCTATTAAATCAAATTTACATTTCTGCAATTGGAAAATTTGGTTATTTAGTAATAGTCTTTTAAAAATACATAAACGTGTAAATTAATTTGCGAAAGAAGCTGGGCAAAAATTCCAAAAACAATCAATTTATAATAGATTAAAAATCTTTTTAGGATTTTTGTTTTTGGGATAAAAATTTTTCATTTTTAATATAAGTTTTATAAGACATCTAATTTCTTTGAATAGATAAAATAAGGTGAAGCACTATCTTTTTAAACCATCTACCTTAAGTTTTGGAAATTTCTGAGCTTTAAGTAATTGTTGTTTAATTATTAACTCTATTTATATCCTGTTTCGTTAATTTAATGAAAATTCAGTTTCCCAATATTCAAACCATACAACTAGACTAAAATGAGCTGAACGGGCTTTTCTGCAATATTAAAGGAATAATTTTAATACACATAAAAAAACCCATTTTTAAACTGTCATGGAAAAATTTTTAAATAATGGTGGTTTTTTTTAGAAATTAAATTCACTTCATAGACTTTAAATCAAAAACATCTAAAAATTACATAAAATTGATTTTTTTATACTTAAGTTGAAAAAAAGACATTTTCCCAAAGCATAATAGGTTGGCATAATTGAATAAGTCCCATGTCCATCATTCTAATTGTTGATGTTAAAAAAAAAATTTTTATTTAAAAAAATCATAAGCTCACTATGTCACTGGTTTCATCGGGTCGGGTCTGCTATCAGGTTTAAAGCATCTATTTTTGATTGGGATTTTTAAAAAACTGAACATTTGAAACTAACCGAATCTATCATCTACTTTATGCTTTCGTTGCACATAAAATCCAAAAGGAATTGCAGTGCAATATAAATTTATTCCAATGGGTCTTAAATTAAAATAAGTTAGTTTTTAACCCTCTTCTCAAAAAATTTCTCGGGGAGGTTATCGGGTCTTGGTTTTTGGGATGCCTTTTAAAGGGGATTATTTTTAATTAAGTTTTTATAGACATTATTAATTCCCCTTACAGGTTTATTTCAGAAATATAGAAACTTTTTTTAAATTATAACATTTTGTGAATGGATAAAATTCACCCTTCATCATATAGAGATATATCTCTCTTTCCCAAAACAATGTATGCATCTTTCCAAACATCATCATTTTAATTTCAAAAGTGTTCTTAAATTAAAATTATACCTCTCTTATTCTGTTCCTTTAATTTATACATTCTTGCCCCTTAATTTTTAATATGCATCTATTAGCATTAATTTTTTAAAGGCTTTTTCAAAAGGGGCATGCTCCTCTATAACTGGTGAAGTGTCAAGCGTCTGAATTTCCTGTTTAAAATTTTAATCTTTATAATTGAATTCTTTTTTACGATTAAAAAAAAGGGTTTTTTTCAATACAAGAGTTTTTCCTTGGTTAATGATCCCTTATATATTCCAAATCAATGATTCCCTGTCTTTTCCCCAATTTTCTTTAAGGTTGGACCTATCTTTTTTTCGGGGAAACCCCCTTTGCCCCCCTGCTTTTGTCGATCTTTTCCTTTTAAAATTGGAGTGGAAAAAGGGACGGGACATTAATGACCCAGTTTTTAAGGGTGGTTTTCTTCTAATACATCCAGTTTTAGTGCTTTAAGTTTAAATTATACTATCCATAGTTTTAATTGGGTCCAAATTTGTTTCTTTTCAATCTAAACACTAAAAATTTATTATTTGAATTTTTTGGATGGTCCTTTTGCAGGAAATTTTAATTTTCAATTATTCTTTATATCTACGTAAATTTATTTCCGAAAGAACTCTATTTTTTCTTACTTTTGTTTTCCCCCCGGTCATAATTCTATTGCCCAAGGGCCAATAAGATTTCCTTGTTTAAAATCCCTTATCCCTCCAATCTTACTTTTTTGTTCCAAATTTCTTTTAAAAAATATAAATTATCTCAATTTTTCAAACACTTTTCCCCAAAAAAATTTGGGATATGCTCTTTGTTTTTGTTATTTCTTGTTCAAGGTAGCTTCTTCTGGTATTCCTTTTTTTCATATTTTTTCCATTCACTTTTAATCTTTTGATTTTAAAAAAAAAGGTTTTTTAAAAGGGCTCTTGGTTAATTTTTCTTGATACCTAAAAGTTTTTTTTAACATTTTTTTTAAAAAGTAATTTCTTTGGTAACCCTTTTGGGCCTCGGGGTTCAGAGTCTTTTTCCGGAAAAATGAATATGGTTTATTCCAGAAAGTTTAAATTTTCTTTTTCTTCTTCCTGTTTATAATTTCTTTGATTTTTTACAAGCACAAATTAACAAAATAAAATAGGTAAAAAGTCTTTTTGTTCAAAAATAAAGAAAATTTTTATTTAAAAAACCCTTTGGGCAGGCCGTAGTAGAAAACCATAAAATTATCCAAAACAAGTTTATTTAAATCCTGTTAAGAACCTGTTAAATTTCACCCTTCTGCAAAGGTTTTGTAAAAAGCAGAAAACGGCTGTTTAAATCCCGTAAATTTTTTGGTTTATTTTTCCACCAAAAAAATTTTTTAAAAAACATAATTTTTTGTTTAAATTTCCCCTTTCCTAAACGTTCCCAAAAATACCTTTAAAACCCATTAATTTTAAATATGAACACTTTATTGACAAAAAAAACCCACCTTTTGGTTCCCTCAGGCCCAAACCCCCGGTTAAATTTATTATATATAATTTTTTTAATGATGTTAATTATAATAATTATTATTAATAATATATAATTTTTAGGTCTTGTGACATCACTTCCTTTGTGCTCAATCACTTCAAATTTTCAACCTTTTTAAAAAATTGTAAAATCAGGTATAATTTGGTGCAAACAGCTAAAAAATAATTAAAATCAATTGTTAAAATAATTAAATTTTGGGTTATTAAAAATAAAAAATTAAAATCCATAATTTTTGTACATAATTATAAAAACCAATTTTTTTCAATAATTTTTAAATAATTTAATTTATTTCCAAGTGTGTAAAATATAAAAACATGTTTAATATAAATTTTTATTAATTTTATAAAAAATTTTTAAAAATAATTATTATTTAAACACCCAACAAAAAACACCCAAAAACACAAAACAAAAAAATTTTAATATAAATTATTAAAAAATTCAACCACTACCCCACCAAACACATAAATTTTAAATATATATATATATATATATAAAATATATATAATAATAATTATAATATATATATATATATAATATATATATATATATATATATTTTAATATTTTAATAATTAAATATTTAACACATATATAAAAATTTATAAATAATATAATTTAATATAACACCAACAAACACAAACAAAAAAAAAAAATTATATATATATATATATATATATATATATATATATAATATATATATATATATATATATCCATATATATTTTAATTTCTTTTGTCCTTATAAAAATATTTTATTTTTTTTTCATTTGTTGTAAAAATATTTTAAATCCATAAATTATTTAAATTTTTTTTTTATTTATTCACCACATTTTTTAATATATAATCCCCCCACACACCAAACCAAAACCCCCCCCCAAACCTTAATCTATTAATATATTATTTAATTTCCACCCTCACACACCCACAAACTTAAATTTTAATTTAATAAAAATCCTTTTTTTAATATTTAAATATAAATATTTAATTTTAATTTTTATTTAATATTTAAAATATTAATTTTAATATTTTATTCTTTATTTTAATATTTATTAATATTAAATATTTAAACCACCACCCACCACCCACCCCACCCACCTTTCCTTATTTTAAAATATATTTTTTTATTTATTATTTTTCTTCAAATATCTCCTCTCCCCGGGTCTCCCCACCTGTTCCCACTCCTGTCCTGCATCTCCCTCTGTCCACAACCCTGTCTGTCAACCTGTCCATCACCATTGCAAATAAGAAAGGGCTCAGAGCTGATCCTTGATGTAACCCCACCTCCACCTTAAACGCATCCGTCACTCCCACAGCAGACCTCACCGCTGTCACACTACCCTTGTACATATCCTGTACCACTCTTACATACTTTTCTGACACTCCTGACTTCCTCGTACAATACCACAACTCCTCTCTAGGCACCCTGTCATATGCTTTCTCTAAGTCTACAAAAACACAATGCAACTCCTTCCGACATTCTCTGTACTTCTCCATCAACACTCTCAGAGCAAAGATTGCATCTGTAGTGCTCTTTCCTGGCATGATACCACACTGCTGATCACTAATCATCACGTCCCTTCTTAACCTAGCTTCCACTACTCTTTCCCATAACTTCATGCTGTGACTGATCAATTTTATCCCTCTGTAGTTTCTACAGCTCTGCACATCACCCTTATTCTTAAAAATCGGTGCCAAACACTTTTTCTCCATTCCTCAGGCATCCTCTCACTTTCCAAGATTTCATTAAACAATCTGGTTAAAAACTCCACTGTCATTTCACCTAAACACCTCCATGCTTCCACAGGTATGTCATCTGGGCCAACAGCCTTTCCATTCTTCATTCTCTTCATAGCTATCCTTACTTCCTCCTTGCTAATCCATTGTACTTCATGATTTACTATCCCTACATCATCCAACCTTCTCTCCCTCTCATTCTCTTCATTCATCAACCCCTCAAAGTACTCTTTCCATCTCCTCAACACACTCTCCTCGCTTGTGAGTATGTTTCCCTCATTATCTTTTATCACCTTTACCTGCTGCACATCTTTCCTAGCTCGGTCCCTCTGTCTAGCCAATCGGTACAGGTCCTTTTCTCCCTCCTTAGTGTCCAACCTTTCATACAACTCTTCATATGCCTTATCCTTAGCCTTCGCCACCTCTCTCTTTGCCATGCACCTCATCTCCTTATACTCCTGTCTACTTTCTTCATCTCTCTGACAATCCCACTTCTTCTTTGCCAACTTCTTTCTCTGTATACTCTCCCGTACTTCCTCATTCCGCCACCATGTCTCCTTGTCATCCTTCCTCTGTTCAGATGTGATACCAAGCACCTTTCTAGCCGCCTCCCTTACTAGCTCTGCTGTAATTACCCAGCTATTTGGTAACTCTTCACTGCCACCCAGTGCCTGCCTTAACTCATCCCTGAACTCCACCTCACAATTACCCTTTTACAATTTCCACCACTTGATCCTTGGTGCTGCCCTCACACTCCTCCTCCTCTTCTTGATAACCAACGTCATCCTACAAACCACTATCCTATGCTGCCTAACGACACTTTCTCCGGTCACCACTTTACAGTCTCCAATCTCCTTCAAACTGGCCCTCCTACATAAGATATAATCCACCTGTGTGCATCTTCCTCCACTCTTGTATGTCACCCTATGCTCCTCCCTCTTGTTAAAATACGTATTCACCACAGCCATGTCCATCCTTTTTGGAAAATCCACTACCATCTGACCTTCTGCATTCCTTTGTTTAACACCATACCTACCCATCACTTCCTCATCTCCTCTGTTCCCTTCACCAACATGCCCATTGAAATCTGCTCCAATCACCACTCTCTCATCCTTGGGTACAGTCATCACCACTTCATCCAATTCACTCCAAAATTTTTCTTTCTCATCCATTGCACACCCAACTTGTAGAGCATACACACTAAAACATTCATCATTACACCATCAATTTCCAGCTTCATAAACATCACTCTATCCAACACTCTTTTCACCTCGAAAACACTCTCAGCATACTGTTCCTTCAGAATAACTCCTACGCCATTTCTCCTCCCATCCACACCATAATAAAACAATTTGAACCCACCTCCGATACACCTAGCCTTACTCCCCTTCCATCTGGTCTCTTGCACACACAATATACCAACCTTCCTTCTGTCCATCATATCAGCTAGCTCTCTCCCTATACCAGTCATACTGCCAACATTCAAAGTTCTGACCTTCACTACCACAGTCCTAGCCTTTCTCCTCTCCTCCTGCCTTCGGCCATGTCTTCCGCCTCTTCTCCTCCTTCAGCCAACAGTAGCCCAATTTCCGCCAGCACCCTGTAGGCTAACAGTACTGGTGGCGGGTATTGTTAACCCGGGCCTCGACCGATCCAGTATAAAAATTTTTCTATCCATATCCATATCCATATATCCATATATATCCATATCTCCATATATCCATATCCATATCTCCATATATCCATATCCATATATGTGTGCGTGTATTTTTCTCTTCCTTTATATATTTATATGTGTATATCTATATTTATCCACTATTTCATATATATGTTTCAACAGACATGTGTGTGTATATATATATATATATATATATATATATATATATATATATATGTGTGTGTGTGTGTGTGTGTGTGTGTGTGTGTGTGTGTGTGTGTGTGTGTGTGTGTGCGTGTGCGTGTGTGTGTGTATTTGTGTATATGGATATATAAAACACATGAATGATTCCAGAGAGCTTTCTCCCTAATGTTGTATGCCTCTATTGCATGATATGTTTGAAAAAGCAACATTATTTCCTACAGTTTAAATGGTGTAGTGGTACATTGCTCTGACTAGAGTGTACAGGCTCATGGGTTTAAGACTTGGGACTGATGCTTTTTTTTCCTTAATGTAAATGACCAGAATGCATGATATGTTTGTTACAGCAGTACAGATTCACACAGTTCAGATGGTGTAGTGGTATGTTTCTGTGATTGTAGAGGTTTGAGACTTGGCAGTGCTGACTATTTTGTTTCTGAACAGGACAAGACCTGTTGGATACAGAGAGATTAAGGCACTTTTAAGCAGTCGTAAGTAGGTTTGCGTGATGGTAAGTGATGCCAAGCTACAGTTAATCAGTTTTAGCTTCACTAATTTATTTAAAAGAAAAGAAAAAGGGGTGATAGGAAAGTGGTGAAAAGAGGGGCACACAGAGGGAAGTACAGTATGAAAAGTAGCTAGGTATGTGCAGGATGTAAGAAAGGTCCATAGCTGTCCATTTCTTCTACAGCAACAGCTGTGAATTTCTACTGAATTTGGAAGTGAATTTGGACACTCAAACCCCCTGGGAGAAGGGTGAGGACAACAGTAATGTGTTGCCAAGCCAATTTGACCAGATTACATGTGTCCAGTGGACACGTGCAAAATGGACAGCTATGTATGGGGCGTAATTTTTTTGTGGAGAACAGATGCCCTTTTTTTAAGGTGAGAGTGGGATGTTGAGGAAGGATAGTAGGTATATTTGGGAAGGTAAGTTCATAGGTTCATAGGCTGGTACTAGGCTATCAGCCCTAAGGCCTATGCAAGCCTAGCCATAACAATTCCCTTGAAATTTTTTCCCACAATATTTACTTCTCTGGGCCCCTGTCTAGCAGGGTGACTGACATGATCCTCGAGGTGAATTTCTTATCTCCCATCCAATCATCAAGGTTCCTTTTGAAGAGGGATAATGAGGCGCTCTGCTTGGCATGTATGGGCAGTCTATTCCAGAGTATGGGGAGTCTCTGGGTCAGGAAACTATCCCTCCAGCATGTTTTATTCATTGTGATGATAAGGTTTAGATCCCTGGAGCGTGTGGCTCTGAGGGATTGGGATTTCTTTAAGTGGAGCATGTCCAACAGCTCAGGGTTTGACATGGCCTTGTATGTTAAGCAGAGATCACCTCTGAGTAGACAATATGCCACAGAGTATAGCTGGGGTTTTTTTAGATGGTCAGCATATGGCATCTGCTTTAGGCTTGTGATTCTTTTAGTGAGGTATTTCTGTGGCCTTTCCAGCTGTTGCAGATGTCTTGTGAGGTACATACCAAATGGGGCATTATACTCTATAATGGGACTAATGAGGGATGAGTACAGTGGGACAATGACCTCCTTTTTTCTGGATGAAAGGCCCTTAGTGATGAGGTGTGCCACGTAGAAGGATTTCCTGACTGTTGTGGCGATATGGTTATCGAAAGTGAGACCACTGTCCACTTGTGTCCCTAAGTCTCTCATCACACTTTCGATGTTTAGTGTCCTGCCACCTATGTGGTAGTTCATGGGTACATGTTTTTTTTCAAAGGGGATAACTATACATTTCTTGGCATTAAGCTTGAGCCCATGGCTCTGGCACCAGGCTTCTGTTTCTGTAAGGCCCTTTTGTAGAATATCCACATAATTTGGGGATTCAATAATGGCTCCCAGTTTGCAGTCATCTGCAAACTTTGTTAGCCAGAGTCCCTTAGTGTTGGCCTGTACTTCAGAGAAGTAGATGCCAAGCAAGAGTGGTCCCAGGACTGAACCCTGAGGTACTCCACTTGTCACTTGTCTGGAGCTGGATTTGGAGTCGGCTACTTTTACAGTCTGGGTTCTGTCAGTAAGCCAGTTGGCAACCCATTGAGTGGCGTAGGGATTTATGCCCAGCTTAGTAAGTTTATCTATGATTCTAGAGTGGGGGATGGTGTCGAAGGCCTTGGAAAGGTCCAGATAGGCTGTGTGGACCACCTTACCCTTGTCCACAGCTCTGGAGACCGATTTGAAGAAGTCAATCAGATTCAGGAGACAAGATCGGCCCTTCACAAACCCAAACTGGGTGGGGTCCAGTGTCTGGGGGTTGCCAATGTCTTTGTTTAAAAGTTCCATGATAACATGTTCCATGCCCTTGCAGATCAGGCTTGTCAAACTGATAGGACGTTAGTTCCCGGGATCTAAGGCGGATCCTCCCTTGTGGAGCGGGATAACTGTAGCTGTGCGCCACTCAGTGGGCACGAAGCCTGAGGTGAGGCTATGATTAAACATGACACTTAGGTGGGGTGCCAGTTCATTTTGTAGTTCATGTAGTACACAGCCTGGGATGTCATCTGGTCCCATGGATGCTGTATTCTTAGCTTTGGAGAGTGCTGGTTCTACCTGTGTGGCTGTGATTATCGGAATTTTGTAATCTTTTGGTATTGAGATGGGCCCTTTAGGGGGTGAGAGGGGAGTGAAGTTGGCACTAAATCGATCTCTCAGGATATTGGCAATATCCTTGGGATCAGTATATTTAATGCCATTCTGTTGTAGCTCAGAGCAGATCTGAGCATTGCCATTTAGATTCTTGACATAACTATAGAATGCCTTGTGGTTGTCTTTGGAATCTTTGGCAATTTTATTTTCGTAACTAGCTTTTGTGGATTTTATTAGGGATCTCAGCTTCTTACTGAGGCTGGTGAGGGAGTTTTTTGCATCCTGGGATTTTCCTCTTTTCTGCAACAGTTTCTTCCTTCTGTTGTATAGTTTGTTTATAGCAGGGGACCACCAGGTTGGCTTCCTTTTTTTGGAGAAGAGCATCTTGTTTCTATTTGGGATGGCACGATTCATGCACGAGTGGATGTGCTCGTACAGTGCCTTAGTGTAGCATTCTACAGTCGAACTTCTAGATCCCGTCTGCGTGGGTGTTGTGAAGTTTGTCACTTCTGACTTCAGTAGCATGAAGTTGGCTTTGGAGAAGTTTTTTAAGGAGGTTTCCTTACTAGGGGGTGGGGGTGGGATGTGGATGTCAAGGGTGATTTGCTTATGGTCAGACCTGACCAATGAGGGGGTGACCACTGGTGTGGAGCATCTACCTCCCATGTTGGTAATGACCAGGTCTAGGATATTGGAGCCCCTGGTGGGACAATGGATTAGGTGATCCAGGGCGTTGGAATTTATGAACTCCAAGAACCGTTGGGAAAAGGAGTTGGTACCTGAGTAGTTTTCCCAATTAATGACAAGGTAGTTGAAATCACCCAGTATTAGGGTGTTTGGTTGTATCTTAATATTTTCCAGTAAGTTTAGGAAGGTGTAGTGAGAATCTTGGGGTATGGTGGGGGATCTGTAGCAAGCTACAATTTGGATTGTTGTCTTACCTAGTGTTAGTTGCACCTGGAGAATTTCAGATGCATTGTGTTGGGCAACTAGCCTGGAGGTGTGAATATCCTTGGTGAATATGGACACTCATCCACCTTTAGTGTTTCGGTCTTGGTTTTGTGGCCGAAAAGTGTGGTAAGAATTGTAACCTGGTATTGCAGGGGTGCTCTCTGGAGCCTTGAACCAGGTCTCAGTCACTGCACAGATATTGATGTTCTCCATTTTTAGGAGTGCCTCGAGAGAGAGCATTTTGAGGTTTAGACTTCTAGCATTGAGTAGCATTACCTTCAGATTTTGCATGCTTGTATCTGTTACGGTGGTGGTTTTATCCTTTGAACCTTGCCTAAAAAAGGCACTATAGGGGTGGCAAGAGCTTTAGCCAGTAACTTGAATCCCAGGGGTGACAGGGACAGACCATCTCTGGCAAAGCATTGTGATTTGTCGATCATGTCTTCCCAGGCAGACACCAGAAGCTAAGCCAATTGTTGAAGTCAATCATTTTGTCCTTATACTGTGGTATTTGGGTAAGTTGAGTAGGAAGACGGACAAGACAGCAGACAGGGCAATATATGACACATGTGGGGGTAAAAACCTTAAACAGGGAGGGTGCTTGAAAATCAGATGCCCATGAGCGTACCCATGAATGGATACAGTGGGACTGAGGTCCCCACCCATGGGCAGTCACCACTGCACCTTCACGGCCCCAAAGGTGGCTGTGCTGGGGGCTTCACAGAAGGAGCAAGATGACCATCAAGATGCACCAGGTGGCCTTCAATCTGGTGCAGCTGCCCACCAAACTCCATTTGGGTGGCACTATGAACCAAACCCCAGACCTGGCTACGGGTGGCAGTTTCTTGTCCATGCCTGCTCCTGGGGGGGGGGGGGCCTGTCCCCTGAGGCAGTTCCACCCAAAGATGGTGCAGGACCAGCAGACAAGGAGGTCGGGTTGGGTGCCAGACATGCTGTGACCCAGTGCCATGACCAGATGTGGCACGTCAGGTGGATCCACTGGGATCTGCCTTCCCAGATGTGCTATGGTGTTGAGGTTTTACAAAATATGTTGGTTAGTCATGAACAAAATACTTCAAAATTAGTTTTAACACCATGCATGGGTGTTCAAATTAACCCAAAACAACAGATTTGGAACAGTTGCATAGCAAACAGAACATGCATAGGTTCATAGGTTCATAGGTTGGTACTAGGCTATCAGCCCTAGGGCCTATACCAGCCTAGCCATAACAATTCCCTGGCTATTTCTTCCAACATTATTTACTTTCCTGGACCCCTGTCTAGCAGGGCAACTGACGTGATCCCTGGAGTGAATTTCCTTTCTCCCATCCAATCGTCAAGGTTCCTCTTGAAGAGGTCCAAAGAGGCACTCTGCTTGACATGTATGGGCAATCTATTCCAGAGTCTGGGGAGTCTCTGGGTCAGGAACCTATCCCTCCAGCATGTTTTGTTTATTGTGATGACAAGGTTTAGATCCCGAGCGTAGCTCTGAGGGATTGGGATTTCTTTAAGTGTAGCATGTCCAACAGCTCTGGGTTTGACATGGCCTTGTATGTTAAGCAGAGATCGCCTCTGAGTAGACGATATGCGACAGAGTATAGCTGGAGTTTTTTAAGGCGGTCAGCGTAGGGCATATGCTTTAGGCCTGTGATTCTTTTAGTGAGGCATTTCTGAGGCCTTTCCAGTTGTTGCAGATGTCTTGAGAGGTACATACCAAATGGGGCGTTGTATTCTATAATGGGTCTAATGAGGATGAGTACAGTGGGACAATGACCTCCTTTTTTCTGGATGAAAAGCCCTTCATGATGAGGTGTGCCACATAGAAGGATTTCCTGACTGTTGTGGCGATGTGGTTATCGAAGGTGAGACCACTGTCCACCTGTGTCCCTAAGTCTCTTATCACACTTTCTGTGTTTAGTGTACTGCCACCTATATGGTAATTCATGGATACATGTTTTTTCCCAAAGGGGATAACAATACATTTCTTGGCATTGAGCTTGAGCCCATGGCTCTGGCACCAAGCATCTGTTTCTGTAAGGCCCTTTTGTACAGTATCCACATCATTTGGGGATTCAATAATGGCTCCCAGTTTGCAGTCATCTGCAAACTTTGTTAGCCAGAGTCCCTTAGTGTTGACCTGTACTTCAGAGAAGTAGATGCCAAACAAGAGCGGCCCCAGGACTGAACCCTGAGGTACTCCACTTGTCACTTGTCTTGAGCTGGATTTGGAGTCGGCTACTTTTACAGTGTGGGTTCTATCATAGGTTCATAGGTTCATAGGTTTATACTAGGCTAACTGACCTAGGGCATTTATAAGCCTAGCTCAAAGTTATGTGGCTTACGCTGCCCCTTATGTTAGAAATACTGTGCCCATTAGTTTGTTTTGCCTCTGTCCAGTAGTGACACAGAGATGATTCCTGGGATAAACCTACGATCTCCCATCCACCGGTCAAGATTTCTCTTGAACAGAGCCAGCGAGGTGCTCTGCCTCACATGGACCGGGATTTTATTCCACAGCATGGGGAGTCTTTGGGTGATAAATCTATCCCTCCAGCACGTCCTATTTATATCCATGCTAAGGTTTAAGTCTCTTGCTCTAGTGGTTTTGGTGGATTTGTTTTTTTTGAGATGGAGCATGTCCATTAATTCCGGGTTGGTCATGGCCTTGTATGTCAGGCACAGGTCACCTCTGAGCAGACGGTATGCAACTGAATAGAGTTGGAGTTTCTTCAGTCTGGCAGCATATGACAGGTTTTGGAGTCCCTTTATCCTTTTGGTGAGGAACTTTTGGGGTCTCTCCAATTGCTGCAGGTGTCGGGTGAGATACATCCCGAATGGGGCATTGTACTCGATCATTGGTCTGATAAGTGAAGAGTACAGGGGAACAATGACCTCACTTGATCTGGATGTGAATCCCTTCATGATCAGGTGGGCAATGTAGAAGGTCTTTTGAACCACTTTAGCAACGTGAGTGTCAAGTGAGAGGCCACTGTCAACCTGGGTCCCCAGGTCCCTGATAACCTCTTCTGTGCTTAGTGGGTTGCCACCTATATGGTAGCTTGGGGTTACCTTGTTTTTCCCGAAGGGTATGACTATACACTTTTTTTGCGTTTAATTTCAGGCCATGGCTCTGGCACCAGCTATCAGTTTCCGTGAGACCCTTCTGAAGGATGTCTGCGTCCGATGTACTATCCACTATGGCACCCAGTTTGCAGTCATCCGCAAACTTTGTCAGCCATAGTCCTCCTATGTTTGCCTGTACTTCTGAGAAGTAGATGCCGAACAATAGGGGGCCAAGGACTGAGCCCTATGAGACTCCACTTGTAACCGGCTTGGAGTCTGACATGGCTCCAGCAACTCTAACCCTGTGGGTTCTGTCCTTTAGCCAGTTTGCAACCCATCTTGTGACATATGGGTTTACATTTAAGCTGGTAAGTTTCTCTATAATACCCGAGTGGGGTATTGTGTCGAAAGCTTTTGCAAGGTCAAGGTAGGCTGTATGGACTGCCTTTCCCCCATCAATGGCCTTGGTGACTGTTTCGAAGAAGTCAACCAAGTTCAAAAGGCAAGATCTGCCCTTGACAAAAGCCAAACTGGGTTGGGTCCAAGGTCTGCAAGTCTCCTATGTCCTTGTTTATGAGTTCCATTATGATCCTCTCCATAGCTTTGCAGACCAGGCTTGTTAAGCTTATGGGGCGGTAATTACCAGGGTCCGTAGAGGCACCGCCTTTGTGGAGTGGGACCACAGTTGCCGTACGCCACTCCTTGGGCACATATCCTGTGGTGAGGCTAAGATTAAACAGCTGCCTTATGTGCGGGTTTAGTTCTTCATTAAGTTCATGTAGCACACAGCCGGGGACCCCATCCGGTCCCATTGATGCTGTGTTTTTAGCTTTAGAGAGAGCAGCTTTCACCTGCGCATTTGAGATGTCTGGGAGGCTACACTCAGTTGGGATAGTTATCTCTCCTTTTGGGGGGGAGAGGGGGGTGAAGTTTGTGCTGAACCTGTCTCAGTATCAGTAAGCCATTTAGCAACCCATTGGGTGACATAGGGATTAATGCCCAACTTAGTAAGTTTATCTATGATTCCAGAGGGGGGGATGGTGTCAAAGGCCTTGGCAAGGTCTAGATAGGCTGTGTGGACCACCTTACCCTTGTCCATGGCTCTGGATACTGATTCAAAGAAGTCAGTCAGGTTCAGGAGACAAGATCGGCCCTTCACAAACCCAAACTGGGTGGGGTCCAGTGTTTGAAGGTTGCCAATGTCTTTGTTTATAAGTTCCATGATAATATGCTCCATGGCCTTGCAGATAAGGCTTGTCAGACTGATGGGACGGTAGTTTCCGGGATCCAAGGTGGATCCCCCCTTGTGGATTGGGATAATTGTAGCTCTGCGCCACTCTGTGGGCACGAAACCTGAGGTGAGGCTATGATTAAACATGACACTTAGGTGAGGTGCCAGTTCATATTGTAGTTCATGTAGTACACAGCCCGGGATGTCATCTGGTCCCATGGATGCTGTATTCTTGACTTTAGAGAGTGCGTTTTGTACCTGTGTGGCTGTTATTACTGGAATTTGGCAATCTTCCGGTATTGAGATGGGCCATTTAGGGGGTGAGAGGGGGGGTAAAGTTGGCACTGAATCGATCTGCCAGGATATTGGCAATATCCTTCAGATCTGTATATTTAATACCATTCTGTTTTAGCTCAGAGCAGATCTGAGCATTGCCATTTAGATTCTTGACATAGTTATAGAATGCTTTGTGGTTGTCTTTGGAATCTTTGGCAATTTTATTTTCGTAACTAGCTTTGGAGGATTTTATGAGACATCTCAGTTTCTTACTGAGGCTAGTAAGGGATTTTTTTGCATCCTGGGATTTTCCTTCTTTCAGCAAAAGTTTCTTCCTTTTGTTGTAAAGTTGTTTATGGCAGGGGACAACCAGATTGGCTTGCTTTTTTTGGATGAGAGCATTTTGGTTCTATTTGGGATGGCACGATTCATGCATGAGTGGATGTGCTCGTACAGTGCCTTAGTGTAGGATTCAGCAGTTGAACTTTCAGTTCCCATCTGCATGGGTGTCATGAAGTTTGTCACTTCTGACTTGAGTAGCATGAAGTTGGCTTTGGAGAAGTTTTTTATGGTGGTTTCTTTACTGCGGGGTGGGGCTGGGATGTGGATGTTAAGGGTGATTAGCTTATGGTCAGACCTGACTAACGAGGGGGTGACCATAGGTATGGAGCATTGATTTCCCATGTTGGTAATGACCAGGTCTAGGATATTGGAGCCCCTGGTGGGACTATGGATTAGTTGATCCAGGGCGTTGGAATTTATGAATTCCAAGAACCATTGGGCAAAGGTGTTGGGACATGAGTAGTTTTCCCAGTTAATGGCAGGGTAGTTAGAATCACCCAGTATTAGGGTGTTTGGTTCTATCTTAATACTGTCCAGTATGTTTAGAAAGGTGTAGTGAGAATCTTGGGGTATGGTGGGGGATCTGTAGCAAGCTACAATTTGGATTGCAGTCTTACCTAGTGTTAGTTGCACTTGGAGAATTTCAGACACTTTGTGTTGGCCAAAGATTGGCCACTAATGATAGTATTTGAATGGGGAACATAATAATCAAATGATTCAATATCTGTAGAACAACAGGACACATGTCCCAACAGTAGTTTTGGAGAAAAACATACCCATTGATTATGTGTATGAATTATTGGTGCAGATAGGGGAGAAAGATGTCAATTAACAACTTATAGACTTCAATTGTTCACAACTGTACTGATCATTACTCTACTTATTATTCTCCAGGTATGACCTCACTTTACATCTAACTATGGCCTGGGGTTGGGCAGCTAATACATTAATTTCCTTACCTGGCAGACCTGTGGAGGGAATATCTGTTTACATTACCTGTTTCTACACATAATCACATATTCAGGGTTACATATGTGAAACTGGCAGGGGTGCCCTGCACTCATGCTGTATGTGTGTGCTACTGCCATACTTCGCCTGGATTTCTTTCTGTCACCCTGGGTATTGGCAGCGATGACCACTAGCTGTGAAAGCATGACACTTGAGGGACATTTATCAGAAGAAACCACTTGGTGTATGTATTCATCTTGCTGTCTTTTGCAGCCTTGGGGTTGGACAGTAGAAGTGTTGTCCACAGTGTATTAATACAGCCTTCTTACAGCTAATAGAAACATTTCCTTACCTTGCAGACCTGTGGAGGAAATTTATTTTAACACTACCTGGCTACATATTCAAATATTCTTGGGTGAAATTATGCATATGGCATACTACCACTCCTGGGATTTGAACCATGCCTGTTTGTGCAAAAAGGTACAACAAGGTTGTGTTTCAACACAATGAGCTATTGAGGAACTGCTTTCTGTTGCTTGACTGTTTTCTGCCTAATACTCTCTTGGTTGGGCAATCTGACCTTGTAATTCTGACATTCATGCATAGCAGATAGTTTTTGTACTGTGTATTAATACTTTGACATATAATAATCTGGAAATCAGTGGTTAACGCTAAGCACTGCTGTAGGGGATACAGTATACTGCTTTACAGATTACTATTTAGGGGTCAGATCTTGGTGCATGGAACATTTCATATAGTTACTCCCCTGTTTTACAGCTCCACAATCTTTGTCAGATGAGCCTCAATTAATTCATGCTGTCAGAGCCATACTTGCTGTGCAGAACCTGTACACATTTAGATTCATACCACCACATACCAAAGTAAACACAACAGTCTGGGGTTTTTAGTTTTATTGAAGGATACTGGCACTTTTATTGATAGATATCCTGTACATCACTATTACTCTGCTAACGTTTCATTTATTCATCACACATAGTACACATTTTAATCTACTGGCAGTTGACATTTTACTCCTTTCTATTTATTTACCCTGAATACTGCAAGCTAGATGTGTACCCACCAGCCTCCCAGCGCAGACTTAGCAACCTGCTGGCATGGGCATCTATGCTCGCAGCCCTCTCATCTGCAGCTGTACAGGAGATAAAGAAACATTTATGCATTCTTATCAATCACATACACAGGCTGGACTTTGGTGAACACTAACTGATACTTACACACTTCAGGGACATTCTGTGCCCATGTGTCTTGGGCCCACTGGTCCAAGAGCTCCCTCTTCCTATGCTTCAGGTCAGCAAAATGGTGCCAGACCTGCATACCAGTTTGAGGTATGCCAGTAGCACTGGTGAGATCATGTGCAAGATGGTCCCAGGCCTCCACTTTGTATTGGGAGCCCTGGTACTGGCTTTGCAGCAGTCTCTCCTCATAGTATTTTACTAGGAGTCCAACCATGACACTGGACTCCTGAATGCTCCAGCATTGCACCCAAAAAGGTGAACCCTCTCCTACAATAGCCATAGTGCCTGCAATGATGAGCTACAACTGGTTATGGCTGTATTCCCACCTGTAAGGTTTAAATAGAGCCAAATTCCCACCATTTGCCATCATTGGACCATTTTGAATATGCTGAGCTAAGCTAAGTGATGAGCAAACCCACTTAGCTAAGGTAGGCAGTGCTTAAAGGGGTAGATGTTGAGCACTGCTTAGCAATGTGCAAATCCACTTAGCTGGGCTACTTATTGCTTAGCATTTACATTTAAGCAATGCTCACACCAGGTTAGCATAGCTGAGTACTACTTAGCATTGCTTACATTTCATTTTATAAAGTATCAGGATTGTGGGATTGATTCATCATTACTGACATATTATACTTTTATGTTTACCTTCCATGACATCCCCTATATGCTTTCATTAAATGATATTCTTGTGTGACTATACTGTATGGGGCACTTGGGTTTATATGGGGATTTCACATATTTTCTAGACTGACCTCTCATGTTTGGACTTGCTACACTACCCTGTTGACCAAATATAGCTGCTACACAATTTAAGTTTACAAAAATAATTTTAACACTGCTTTCTCATAGAAAAGTAAGTCGCCTGTCTTGGTACTTGAACAGTGAATGCTTGCATGTAAAGCCGTGACTCTAACCACTGCACTATCTTGGCTTAGAAATTTTACCTGTATGTTTGCATTTATGTCCTAGGGGATGTTTAAGTTATGCTAAGCAGATGGCCGTAATGCGCACACCCGCTTAGCTATACTTAAACATTCCTTAGGCTTGAAAAAAAAAGTTTATATTATTATGTTATATAAGTGAGTCTTGTGGTGTTCTGACAACTCATTGAGGACTGCAATCATGAAATAATGCATTCATTTGGCTTTCAGGCTTCTATCCTTCAGGGATTCCTGCTAATACATATCCTGTTTTCTATCAACTTTTAAGTGTGTGAGGGCAATTTTTCAGGCATGTCCCTAATTTATTATTTATTCCTCCCATCATTTGTACCTTTGTCAACATGCACTGCTGTAAGTGGATATTAGCATACATTTGCTTTCAGACTTCTGCCCTTCAGTACTTCATGCTAATGCATGATGTGTCCTGTATCAATATTTTATGTTTGTGAGGGCTATATGTGTGTTTTGTCACTTTTGAGGGATTTATCCCCCGTTATATGTGCATTTGCACACATTTCTTGCTTTAGCAGGTTGCAGAAAAAATATTGTATCAGGGAACACAAATTCTTAGACTGCCTACTCATAAAATCTCATCTTACACTGTTGACTTCTTTCTCTGTATCAAGACCTTCCAGCAACAGTGGTATTTTATTACACTCTTCTTCTCCTTGGTTCATCATTTATGTTGACAAATGTTTTCTTCCTCTCAGCAAAACCACATTGACCCATATCTATGAATTTTGGGAACACCTTTGCCATTCTTTAAGCTATTATAGAAATAAACACTTTAAAATTATGGTTTAAAGTTGAAATGAGCCTATATGAAGTTGGGATTGATGGGTCTTTGCTGTCTTTAAGTATTACATCCTCCACAACTTTCTGGTAATATGTTGATGCCTCCCCTGCTTTTAAAATACTGTTAAACAAAATCTTCCAGATCTTTATCACTTTCTTCCCACCTAGCTTCTAAACATCCACAGGAATACCATCTTTTCCTGGAGACAGTCCAGCAGATTTATTATACATCACAATTTTATAGCATCTCCTCTTATCTTAACTGTTTATTATTGAGCCTCATCTACTTGTAATCTTGGCATACTTTAATCTTCCATAAATCTTTCCATTTGTGCTCTTCCTTGATTTCCACAATTCCCCGCTTTATAAAAAAATTTCATAAAGTTTACAAAGTATCTCTAATACCTCTACAGGATCTCTAGTTATTTTTCTTCTATATGCTCCCTCATTTTAGCAGCAACTCTTTCTACTTTCTGCTGCCTAAGTCATTGTGCTAAAAGTTTTTGTGCCCTGGAATTATCATAAAAAAATATGTACTTACCATAACGTTGCATCTGAGTTGCTGCTTTTTCATTTGTCTTCAACCTGTGGGTCTGGATCCAATATTGGATACAACTCAGCTGTATACCATAGCTCTATGATCTGAAAAAAATCTGAGCTCTTCACCTACCCATAATGCCTTGCTCTCCCTTCATCCCTCAGATCAAGTTTGCTGCTCACAGGGTAACTATGTCCACATACAAAGTAAAAACATTTTACCCTGAATAAAATACAACAAAGAGTACTTTAGGAGCCCAAACAGATACAGGAATGTCTATAACAACATCCGTCAGGTCTCCAGAAAAGAAGAATTTGGAAGGGGGGGTGGAGTGAGGAAGGTTGAAGACAAATGAAAAAGCAACTACTCAGATGAAATGTTATGGTAAGTACATAACTTCTTTAGCTGAAGTTGTTGTTTTTCATTTGATCTTCAACCTGTGGGACAGAGTCCCCAGCTACATTACTATTGGGAGACCCTTATGGAAGGATATTCCAGAGCACACAGAACAAAAGGAGGCATTGTTTCTGGATATAATGTCCAATTTGTAATGAGATATACAAGTATGTGAATTTAATCAAGTAGCTGCAGAGTAAATGTCATCAATAGGAACTCTAGACCAGAAAGCAGCAGAAGTGGATACTGACCTAGTAGAATGAGCTTTGATTGTTACAGGTAAGGGTATTCCTCTAATGGAGTAAACCAGTGAAATGCAGCTTGTAATCCATTTAGCCAGATTTACTTTGGAAACTGGTTTCCAAAATTTAGTCTTCGAATATGAAACAAAAAGCTGGTCAGATTTTCTGAAGTGTTTATTCCTATCCAAATAAAAATGTAATTGCCTATGCACATCTAGCATACAGAGTTTGCATTCCCTTTTGTTTTGGAAATTGGGGAAGAAAACTGGAAGATTGACGACCTAGTTAATTTTAGCCTCAGATGCAACCTTGGGCAGGAAAGAAGGGTTGGTATTCAATGTCACTCTATCTTTGTGGAAGATCAAATAGAGTGGCTTAATAGATGATGCTTGAAATTCAGACACTCTTTTAGCTGAAGTGATGGCTATTAAGAAAGCAGTCTTCCATGCCAAAAGCTTCAAATCAACCTTAGCTACTGGTTTTAAAGGGAGACACAACAATGCTTGCAAGACCATTGTAAGGTCCCATGGAGGAGTGGGATCCTTAATGCAATGACAAAGAAGAAAGGTGCCCTTCAGGAAAGTTTTGTACAACTTGGAAGAGGCCAGGGGTAATAAATTTTCTCCAGTGTGAAAATTTGAGATTGCTGCCAGTTGTACCTTTGCAGCAGAAAAACTAGCTCTGTTTTAAAAAAATGGATGTTAAAAAGTCTAAAACAGCAGGAATGGGAGCTATAAAAGGATCTAGGTGATTATGGCAAGCCCAAATGGAAAATCTCTTCTACTTGCTGTTATATATTTTCCTAGTGGAAGCTTTATGTGCTGAAACTAAAATTTCTCTAACTGGGGAAGAAAGCACTGAATTTCTAGCCAACAATGGAATTGGAGCAACCAAGCAGTCAATTTCAGGCTGGATAGATCTGAGAATGTCCCAAAGGATGGGACAGAATATCTAGAATTAGATCCAGAGTCCATGGTGGACAAACTAGGTGAGACCAAAGGAAGGAAAACCACACTTGCCGAGGCCAAAAGGGAGCAATGAGGATTACTTTGCTCTTCAACCTCTGAACTTTCTGAAGAAATTTGGGAATAAGAGGAAGAGTTGGGTAAACATAAAGCAGGCCAGGTGGCCAAACATGGACTAGGGAATAGGGATCAGGGCAAAAAGCTTGCTGCATTTGGTGTTAGAAGACAATGAGAAGAGATCTCACAAGGTAGACCCCATTTTTGGAAGATCATGTTTGCCACTGAAGGGTTCAGAGACCACTCATGAGTCATCAGAATGGTCCTACTGAGCCTGTTCACTAGAATGTTTTACTTCCCTGGAATGTGCATTGCCACTAGAAAACAGTTGTAGGAGATTGCCCATTGCCACAAGCTCACGACCTCTCAACATAAGGGGTAAGACTTGGTTCCTCCCTGCTTGATGATATACCAAACAACAGACATGTCTGTTTGAATTGCAATGGTTCCTGAGGGAAGAGAGGTATGAAGGACTTGCAATGCTAGGAGCACAGCTCTCATCTCCAGAATGTTTATATGTAAATTGATCTCTAAGTGGACCAGGTGCCTTGGACTGTCTGACCCAGGTAATGCCCCTCCACCTAAGCTGGGAGGCATCCATGGTCACCATGGCCTTTGGGGGAGGAAGAATAAAGGGACAGCTTTGTTCTAGGACCTGTGATTGAAGACACTAGAAAAGGGATTTCCTTCATGTTCGAGATAGTCTGATGGTTTAGAGGGTAACAGAGGAGGGACCATTGAACTGCTAGAGTCCACTGAAGAACTCTAATGTGGAGACAAGCTGTAGGAACAAGACTTATGGTGGCAGCCATGGAGCCCAATGCTCTTAGAACAAGACAATCTGGAGGCGTAGGAATGTCTAGAATCTGTTTGACATGGAGTCTGAGTGTGGAGATCCTGTACAAGGGAGAGAAGAGCTAAGCAATGTGTTGTGTCCAGATGGGCTACGATAAAGTCTATCACCTGTACCAGATGTAGATGCGATTTCTTTAGGTTGATGGAGATGCCCAAGGGTGAGGCTAGCTGAAGTAGATAGTCCCTGGCTTGGAAGGAGGAAGCAATGCCTGTGGGAGCAGTGAGAAGTCAATCATCCAGACAGGAAAACATACAGAATCCTCACAGTCTCAGGTGAGGTGCCACTACTGCCATGCATTTAGTGAATACCCTGGTGGCTGTGGTGAGACCAAAGGGGAGTACTCTGAACTGGTAATGACTAGCTCCCAGCTGGAAGCAGAAAAACCTTCTGGAATGTCTGTTCATTTTGATGTGATAGTACACATCTTGAAGATCTACCAAGCACATCCAGTTGTCCTTCTGCAGGAAGGGCAGAATGGACTGAATTGTGACCAATAGGAACTTTGAATAGGCAATGGACATGTTCAGATTTGTCAGATGCAGAATGTGTCAGAGGGCCCCTGATTTCTTGGGCACTAAAAAGGATCTGTTGTAGATGCCTGATGCAAACTGGTCTTGGGGGATAGTCTGTATGACTCTTTTTGTGAGCAAGTTTGAAATTTTTAAGGCTGCAGCCTCCCTCTGACTGGGTGGAATGTCAGGGAGGGACTTGGTTGGAGAAGGATTTTGGAAAAAGGGTATAGCATAAACTCTGGATATGATGTTAAACACTCAACGGTCACCTGTAATGGCTTCCCAAGCTGTTGAGTGTAGATAGAGACATTCCCTGATTGCCTCCAGAGATGATCAGTCAGGCAATCCTTCAGGATCACTGATTGGGCCTAGCCAAGAAATTATCTCAAGACTCCTGGTTCATGGGACCCCTTCTGCCACTCACACCATTTCCCCCTCTGCCTCTATTGGGCAAAGTCTCCCTGTGATTCCTGGAAAGGACCTTGAGATCTTCGAAACCACAACTTTTTACCACCATGTTGGTTCCTGGAGAATGATCATTGAGGGGTAACAAAACGGATTCTAATGGTAGACAAGGTCTTCTCATCCTTCTCACTCAGGAACAGTGTGTCTCTAACTGTTGGACCAAACAAAGATGATTTGTCAAAAGGGGCATTAGTAAAAGATACCTTAAAGGGTTCAGTGAAATCACAGAGCTGCATCCAGACATGGCACCTAATAGCAATGAAACCAAAAAATAAAGAAAGTCCCAGGAGAATAATTCAGCTGAACACTTTATTCACATAAAACAATAGCAATGCCTGAATCAGCTGTCCATGAGGCACCATCTGCCACATGTGAGATTAGCCTCATGGACATATTCACTATAGAAAGAAGGGTGGCCATTCTGGAAGAAAAGGTTTTCTGTTCCTTCACAGACATGGACCCTGGGGCAGGAGTAGAGAGCTCCTTTACCAGATCTCTCTGAAGTTTGGTCACGTGTGCCAAATAGTTCAGCTCTTGCAAAGCGAATTTCACTGAAGTGTACACCCACTTACCAAACCTTCCACCACATAAGACTCCCTGTTTGGGGGGGGGTGAACATAGAAGTTTTCTTGGGCCAGCTCCTTCTTGATAGCTGCTGAAACCATCATGGCATTGATAGGGACACCCTTGGTCCTATGGGGTCTATCTGAAGAGGCACTATGGACCTTGTCCTGGCATTTTGGGAAGAGTTCTACTGTGTCCAACTCTTTCTGCACCCTGTGGATGATGAGATCAATAAGAGGGTCCACAAGGGGGACACCCAAGATGTAGATGGGCCCATTCTGAAGGCTTCCAGGAACACTGACTCATCTGGGTTAGGGTTTTGGACAGACCACCCATCCTTCTGGTGCAGGATTTCCATGATGTTTCCAAAGCAGAGATCCTCAGGTGAGGATCTTGGGGACCCTTCCCCTTTATCCAAATCGATGTCCTCATTGAGGGATTCTGGGAAAGAATTCATGTATCTTCTTTTTCGTATATGCTCACCATGAACCTCCTTGGTGGGGTGCTCCAGGAAGATATCAGAAGACTCTGGGTGTTCCAATTGGGAAGAAGTCTGAAAGTTCTTCTGGGCAGGCTGTCCAGGAGGAGACAAAGGATGATTCTTATACAAATTGTCCTGAGGAGGGACTGGGCTCTGAGGGAGGGAGAGTCAAGGCTCTCTTAGGAGTGGACAGAACCCTCTCCACCATCTTGAATGCTGAGGGCAAATGGGGATCCAAGGGAACCTCCGCTGGAGCTGAAGCTGTCAGCAGAAAAACCCTATGAGTCCCCATTATTCCCAGATCTGAAAAGGGAATTGGAACCAAATTATCAAGTGCCAAGGCTCTGAGCTGAAGAGATAGCTCTGAAAAACTGACAGCTGACATCAAACCCTCAAATCCATCTCCCACCCTATGGCTCCAAGAGTTGCCCTGATCCAAGACTGTCAGGGCTGAACTACTCAGGGCAACCATTGGAATCAAGGTAACTGCACCTACTGCCTCTGGCATGTGAGATCTTGGGATCCTCAGACCTAACAACTCCGAAGCCGGGGGTTGGATCGGAGAAGGAGAGATGGGAATAAAAGGAAGCTGGTGGGTACTGGATCCAACAGGGGACAGAGCAGGAAAAACTCAAGTGGAATTTGTGCTGTGAGGAACCTCATCCGCATCCTGTCAACCTCAGCTTCAGAGAGGCTCTGAGAGGACCTAGCGGATAAAGCAACAGAAGGTGGTCTGGAGGCTGTCCTAGGGTACTGAAGCAATGGCGACTTGGGCCTGGAGGAAACTGTCTTTTTAGAGAACCTTGAGGATTGCAGCTGGGCAGATTCCTCACCGACACTTGGGTCCAAGACTTAGGATCCAAAGTTTTGGTGGACTTACAAGAAGGCTTACTGGGCAAAGCAGAAGCTCTGTCCAGGGACCATTTCTTTTCCCTGTGTTTTTTCGTGGGGGTTTGAGCTTGTGAAGTGGAAGGAGATCCAGAAAAGGAAGATGTGGGTAGAATGCCATTAAGGATGAGTTTGTTTCTTCTATCAGTCAGTGCACACTGATTGAAACCAGCACAAATTACAGACAAGGAGTCCAGGTGACAGAGGCCCCTAAGCGAACAACACACTCCATGTGGGCATCTGAAAGAGGGATCTTATGCTCACACATGGCACACATCTTAAACCCTGCTGGTTTATCTGACATGGTAAAGGCAGAAGAGAATCAGTGTAGAGAAAAGGAAAGGGGTTTCTAGTTAGAAACTTTTTAGTTAGACTAGTTTTAGATTATTTATTTTTTTTTGTTGTTGAAAATTAAAGTAGAAAGAAAGAAGCAGAAGGAATAGTAAGAAAATAAATGGAGTGACGCATATATGATAAAAGAGGATAGGGGGAAAAAGAAAGGAAGAACAACTACAATAGGTAGAAAAAATTTAGAAAATTACCTGAAAAAAACTACTCACTAAACCCCAAAGGAGCTCAAACAATCACAGTCCCAATGCTGTTCAAAAATGCTGCAACCGAGATCTGAAAGATGAAAGGAGGGCAGAGCATTGTGGGTAGGGGAAGAGCTCAGATTTTTCAGATCCTAGAGCTATGGTATATGGCCAAGTCAGATCAGATATTGGATCCAAACCCACAGTTTGAAGATCAAATGAAAAACAACTTCAGATCAGTTGTTTAACTGCAACCTTTCTAAACTCACGTATATTATCCAGATACTCTCTTATTTTCTCTTTAGCATTCTGCAGTTGCACCTCTCATTGTTCTGTGATTTCCCTTATTCTGCCATACTTTAACTTTTGTCAACCTGCCTAAATAATTCCGGTTATTTCTTAACCACATTTCTTTTTCTTTGCTTTCTACCCTATTTTTAAACTCCACTTTCATTGTATCCCACTCACTAGATAGAACTCCTGAAGAAATTTCTATCTTTCCTAATAACTCTTGAATACTTTTCACTACCCATTCCTCAGATTTCTCTGTTTTTAAATGGTAGTTAGGAAAGTTATTGTTCCCATTATATATGACAGCTTTTTTAAATGTTTATTTCCAGCTTTTGTGTTACATGCACCCACTGATATTTGGCAGGTTAATCTTTTGTACAGTTGTTTCTCATCATCTCTATTTGAACATGTATCATATTTTACAAGATTTTTTGTTTTGCTGAAATCCCACAAACAAAAACACACACTGCAGAACACTCCATAACTTATTAACCTAAACACACAAAACTATGTATGTCTTCAAATAATGAGGTTTAACCCTACTGATAGGTACAATTTTACCAAATCAACAGCTGCACCCACGACATTGCCTAACCTAAAAAAAAGAAGTTATGTCTTAGCATAACGTTCCAGCTGTGTTCATCTTCACCAATCCTTGATGATGGGTTTGGTTCCAAACCCTCGGAACTGACTCAGCCATTATTTTCCAGCTCACAGTCTCCAAGCCAGGCTCTACCCATGATGCTCCTCACAGAGAACCTCAGATCGAGTTTCCAGATGGCCGAATACAGCCAAGAAAAAACAGGAATTTTACTCATATTATATATATATATATATATATATATATATATATATATATATATATATATATATATATGGGTCTACTTCACATGGTCGACAATTCATTTGATCGACTTTTATTTGGTCAACAATTCATTTGATCGACAAGCAGTTTTATGTGGGGGGCTTTGCCCCCCCCCACTCCCCAATGTGGGGGCTGTGCCCCCCACACCCCCCCTAACTATATATATCAACTCCAGGGTCGCACGACATTGGGGAGGGGGGGCAAATCTGCCTGTCGATCAAATGAATTGTCGACCAAATGAAAGTCGATCAAATGAATTGTCGACCATCTCAGGTAAACCCATATATATATATATATATATATATATATATATATATATATATATATATATATATATATAAACATACATACATATAACATATATACAGATAGAACAAGGCCATCTATGAGTTCCTGATGAGAAACTGGATCAGAATTTGAGAGGTCTACTAAGACTTAGGATGGGGAAAGGTGGGTGGGTATGTCAAGGACTGGTGAAGATGAATAACACAGATGGAATGTTATGGTAAGACATAACTTCTTTATCGTCAATCTTCACCTAATCCTTGATGGTGGGACAGAAACCCCAGCTACTTATTTGGACTGGGAGATCTCATGGAAGAATATTCTGATGCACCATAGAGCCAAAGGATGCTTGACCCCTCGAGGCCTGGTCTAATTTGTAATGCGTGATAAATGTATGGTGAGAAGACCATGTGGCTGCTGCACAAATGTCATCTAACAAAGCTCTTGCATGAAAAACAGCTGACGTGGCAATAGCCCTTGTAGAATGGGATTTAATTGTTTTGGGAAGTTGAAGTCCCTGATATTGATAAATAAAGGTGATGCAGTCTCTCAACCATTTAGCTAAGGTAACTTTGGTAACAGCACAGTTCATTCGTAAGGAAGAGAAAGCTACAAATAACTGGTCAGATTTTCGGAACTACTTAGTTTTGTAGAGATAAAAATACAATTGTCTGTGTACGTCCAGTAAATGAAGAGCGTATTCTCCTTTACTGGAAAAATTAGGGAAAAAGGTTGGCAGCTGTAAGATCTGATTGATACTGGAATCAGAAACTACTTTTGGAAGAAAGGAGGGGTTTGTTCTTAGTTGGACTCTGTCTTTATGGAAGATTATTTAAAGTGATCTGCATGTTAAGGCCTGTAACTCAGAAATTCTCCTTGCAGAGGTGATGGCCACCAGAAATAAAGTCTTCCAAGACAAAAATTTCAAATGACAAGATGCTGCCAGTTCAAAGGCTTTGTGTCAATGCCTGGAGAACTGTAGTCAAATCCCATGGAGGGACTGGTTCTTTAAAATGGGGGGGCTCAGTAAGAACAAACCTTTCAAGAATGCTTTGGAAAGTTTATGTGACATTATTGATGAGTCAGTGTCACCAGTATGAAAATGTGAGATTGCTGCTAGGTGAACCTTTATAGTGGAAGCAGAGGAACTAGATTCAAAATGAGTATTTAAGAAGTCTAGGATTTGTTCAATTGGGGCAGTAAAAGAATCAAGTCCTTTATCCAAAGCCCATATGGTAAATCTTTTCCATTTGCAAATGTAAAGTTTCCTAGTCGTAGGCTTGTGAAGTGCAATAATAATGCATTGGATGGGCGATGAAAGAGGAGATGCCTGGTAATCATGGGAATTGGAGAAGCCATACAGTCAACTTGAGGTGCTGTAAATATGGATGAACCATGCCCTCTAGGTGAGTAAGCAGGTCTTTAACTGGGTCTAGACTCCATGGTTTCTGTAACAGATGAGGCCAAAGGAAGGGAAAACAAACTTGATGAGACCAGAATGGGGCAATGAGGATTATGGTATTCTTCGTCTTTTTGGCTTTCTTCAGGAATTGTGAAATTAGAGGAATGGGGGGAAAGGCATACAATAGACCGGAAGGCTAACTGTAGAGAAGAGTGTCCCTGGGTGATTCCCCCAGTAGGGGGGGATTAGGGTAAAGTAACTTCTGCATTTGTTGTTCAGGGGAGAAGTGAATAGGTCACAGCAGGCTGGACCAATCAGTGGAAGATCCTGTATGCCGCTACAGGGTTCAGAGACCACTCATGAGGCATGAGAATAGTCCTGCTCAATTTGTCTGCTATCACATTTGAACTTCCCGTAATGTGCAATGCTCTCAGAAAGTGGTTGGAAGAAATCACCCATTGCCAAACTCTGAGTGCCTCTTGACATAGTGGATATGATTTTTTTCCCTCTTGGTTGTTGGTGTACCAGACTACTGACATATTGTCTGTCTGAATTGCAACTGCCCCTAGAGGAAGGGTATCCTGGAATGCTTGCAACTATAACAGCACTGCCCTCATCTCTAGAACATTGATGTGCAAGTTGGCCTCTAGTTGGGACCATGTGCCTTGAATTGTCTTCCCCAGATAATGCCCCCCCCCCATCCTATCTGGGAAGCATCCGTGTTCACTATGGCTTAGGGCTGGGGAAGAATAAATTGTCAGCCCAGGAGAATCTGATCGGAGTGAAGCCACCATCTGAGGTCCTGTTTGCAATGGTTGGTGATCAAGATTTGGTAAGACACTAGTTGGTGAATTAGAGACCATTGCGTTGCTAGTAACCACTGTAGTATTCGCATATGAAACCTTGCTAGAGGAACCAGAGTAACTGAGGCAGCCATTGAACCTAAGATTTGAAGTATTAGTCTTGCTGGGACTCTGTCACTTTGGAGGATCTGTCTGACTAGAGCCCTGATGCTTAGTAGTCTCTCTGGAGGAAGGGAAGCTATTCCTGAGACAGTGTTTAGATGCGTCCCTATGAAATCTAGTTGTTGTGTAGATTGTAGCTTAGATTCTCGAGATTTACTGAAATGCCTAGGGATGTGCAAACAGACATGGTGTAATCTCTTGCCTGTTCTAAGTGACGCCTGGTGATAGCAGTGAGGAGCCAGTCATCGAGGTATGAAAAGACTTGAAAACCTTGCAGTCTGGGGTGAGCTGCAACCACTGCCATGCATTTGGTAAACAACCTGGGGGTTTTGGTGAGTCCAAAGGGTAGTGTTCTGAATTGATAGTGACTGGCTCCTAGCCAGAAGCGTAGAAACCTTCTGGAGCTTTTGTCCATTTTTATGTGGTAATAAGCATCCTTTATGTCTATAGAGCACATCCAGTCACCTTTTACCAAGAAAGGAAGTATGGCTTGAACCAAGATCATCCAGAACTTGGTTTGGTGGACTGATTTGTTGAATTGGCTGAAATCTAAAATGGGTCTCCAGTCCCTGGTTTTCTTTGGCACGAAAAAGAATCTTGATTAAATTCTAGCTCCTGCTTGCTCTGGTGGGACTTCTTGGATGACTCTTTTTTCAAGCAGTTTTTGGATTTGTAATACTGCTGCCTCCCTTTGATTGTGTGGAACATCTGGAAGTTTTTGTGTGGTTTGGGAATTGTCACAATGGGATCTGGTAATCTCTGGATATTATTCCATGCATCCATTTGTCCAAAGTTATTAATTGCCAGGCCAGTAGGTGCAGGGATAATCATCCCCCCGACTGCCTCCAGAGGGCAGCAATCGGGCATCCATTCAGGGAAGCTGATAGGAAGCACCAGAGAAAGATTCTCTGGACCCTGGATTCTGCTGTCCATCCCTGCCTCTGGGGTGGCATCTTCCATTGTTTCCCCCTCTGCCCTGGGGGAAATCTTTGTCTCATGAGTCATAGAAAGGCCCTTTGAATTTCTTAAAACATAGTCTCCCACTCATCTGATTCCTTGAGTAAAGTTGCTGAGGAGTAGAGAAATGTATGCCCATGGCAGAATAGGGTCTTACCATCCTGCTCACTTCTGGCTAGAGTTTCTTTAACTTTTTGGCTGAAAAGGGTAGATCTGTCAAAGGGAGCATTGACAAATGACGCTTCGAATGGCTCTGCAAAGTCACATAAGCACATCCAGGAGTGCCTTCTGATGGCTATACCTAAACCAGCTGCTCTGGATGTCCCTTCAGCTGCATGTGCTATGAGCCTCATGGATGAATTAGAGATGGATTCTAGGGTCACAATCTGGGAGGAAACTTTATTTAGAACCTCCACAGCTATTGCTCCTGACAGAGTATTTGAAAGTTCTTTAATCAAATCTCTTTGTAAACTGGAAAGCATGACATATAATTCAAGGACCTCAGAGCAAAGGTCATTGAAGAATAAACACGCTTCCCAAATCTATCCAACGTCCTGGACTCCTTGTTAGGAGGATGGACAATATGACTCTCTTCTGCGAGTTCTGTCTTGGTGGCTGCTGCTACCACCACAGTGTCAACAGAGATTCCTTTTGACCAATGTGGCTCCTCTTTATGTGCAGATAAAATACAATCCAGCCTCTTTGGGATAGGCTGTATGGCATCAGGCATCTTCCACGCCCGCTGAGCAATGAGTTTGATGAGATCATCAGTGGGCAGAGAAATCCAAGAAGTGGAGGGTTGGACGAGAAAAGCCTCCAGGTATATTGACTCCTCTGAGGAAGGCTGGGTGGATGACCAGCCACCCCTCTGTTTAAGGATTTCAAGGATGTCCCTGAAGGAAACATTTCCAGGGGGTGACTTAGGGGAGCCTTCCCATTCATCGAAGTCAGTATCTTCCATGTAAGACTCTTCCGGGGAGTCGAGGTGCTTCCTCTTGCACTTACTCAGGGGATGTTCCAGAGAAGTTTCTGAAGAGGTGACCACCAAGGTGGGAGTCACCTGGGGCTTTTGCGCTGTCCATGGGATAAGGTCAGTGGTAGTTCCGGCCGAGAGGAAGGTGAAGAAATCTGCCTCGACATGGAAGGCAAAGACTGAGAATCCCTGAAGGATACAGCCTTCTCCATAATATGGAAAACATATCTCCCCATACAGATGTGGGACCCTGGAACCGAAAAAGACTGCTTTGGTACCAGGGTCACACCCTGCACCAAGGAGACCACCCCATAGCCTGGGTCTCAACTACAAGGGCCGACGCTCTGAGAGGCATGAACGGCTCAGATGGAACCGAAAGAGTACCATGCATCTCGGAACCGACCAGTGAGTTCTGACCCCAGGAGTCCTCCGGTGCTGAAGACTCAGAAATACTCAAGGTGGTTGCCAGAACTGAAAACAGACATGCTATCGGAACTGACTCATTGGAGCTGGAATTGTCAGAACTGAGGATTCCAAGGGTTCTGGTAGAGTTGGAGGAGGGGTGTAAGTAGGTGATGGAGAATGTACAGTCTCGATGCTGGATTGGCTCGGAACAGAGTGCAGTCCTCTTGCCACAAGGAGCTGATCCACTAACCTCATGATGCCCTGTTCAGATAGGCTCTTAGTAGACCTCACTGATAAGGTGAAAGGAGACCTAGATCATCTGACTTCCACAAAAGGAGCATCTCTGATGGGGTCCACAGTTGGTGAATAAGTGGTTCGTGGAGGTGACGTTAATTTTGTTGTCTTCGGGACCGAGGGCTCTGTCAGAGCCCATACTGAGATAGCCATCCATTCTGAATGTGGTTTAGTAGGTTGTGTCAAGTCTACTGGAGCTGAAGAACTTTTTGGTGCCGAGGAAATTTTTGGTATCTTTTTAGTTGGTTCCAAGGAACTTGGAAATGAGGATGCTCTCTTCTTAGAACTGTGGGGAGATGTTCCCGCTTCCCCAGTTTTCTCCTTAGAACCAGAAATGGTCTAATCAAAAGAAGATTTCAAAAGGCCTTTCAAGACCACCTTATTCTTTCTCTTCATTAAAGTGCGAGATGAGAAGCCATGATAAATCACACAATTCTCCTGCAAATTAATTTTTCCTAAGCAATAAGTACATAAAGTGTGCCCACCAGAGTGGGGCATTTTACCCCACACTTCTTGCATCTCTTAAAACTTGAAGCGTCCTTAGGTTTAGAAGGAGACTGTTTTTGATCCTCCATTATCCAAGTAAAGAGAATTTTAGAAAAGATTTTTTGTTTGTTTTAACAGAGGAAAAATGGAGAAGGAAAAAGAAAATTTCCAATGATGGTAATCAGAATACCTTAAAGGTATAGCAGAAAGGATTACTAACTATGGTAAGAGAAAGATTTAGCGTACAGTAATATAGTGTTATAAAGTTATAGGAAAAATGCACAACAGGAAGAGGAGCAGGTAGAATTAGTATTAACAACAAGAGTGCAAGGATATTTTTGAAGAAAAAAGGTTATTAACTTATAATAATCGCCAAGGCTCATGCGATAAGGAAAAGCACATATGGTCTGCGAAGCAGCAAACAAGATCAGAGGTAATCTCTGTGAGGAACATCATGGGGAGAGCCTGGCTTGAGAATTTGGAGAGTGCAAGCTGGAAAATAACAGCTGAGTCAGTTCTGAGGGTTTGGAACTGAACCCACCATCAAGGACTACGTGAAAATTAACATAATCAGATTTAAGGTTATCCGTGCTAAGGCACGTTATGTTCTGTGTATCTACTGATACTACTTGTTGTCTGTTCTCATTTTATATTTATTCCTCTCCCAGATGTGAAAAACAGCTTGCATGATTTTAGAAAACATTATTTTTTAGCTTTAAGAAAATATGCACTGGCTATCTTTAAATAAAACCAAATTATACTCTGTTCTAGTAAATGCATTGAAGTATTTAGATACCAGAAAAGCTGCTCTTATTCACTTCCAATAATTTCAGACTTTATTTTTATTTTATTAGGGTCTTGCCCTTGTACCTTTAAATTTTATGGTCCCCTTAGTAAATAATGACCAGAACTCACAATTCATTGACTGCACCTGTAGACAGCTTATCTCTATGGAATCACAGGAACAGAATGTACATCTGTCCTCAGCAGCAGACCTCTAAACTTACATTGAATGTTTATTTGCTAAAGGAAAACCTTCCATGTTTTCTTATTTTTAAAGCCCACACGATTATACAAAATAATTATTAGATTGACACATTCACCTATGTAAAAGTAAGATAGAGCATCTCAACTCTACATATATTATATTCAGTGTACTTTTACATCCCATTCCCCATCTCAAGATAACAGCATATTAACTTAAACATGCTTTTGTCTAGTCTTTCTTCTCTTTTTTACATTGTAATGGCTACATTTCTTAAAACTAAAAAAGAAGTTAACTCTAGTATCTTTATCACATACAACAATCACTGAAATGCTTTGCTAAATAACATGCAATTTATATAATGAAATGATTTATACACATATTGTTAAGAACAAAAATTGTTTTACTTACAATTACTTTTTCCCCTTTAGTGTCTTTTGAAACATTACTGACATGCAGTGGTGTATATGTCTCTCAGCCCCCCCCCCACAAACTTAAAAAATTAACAAAAGTCCAGTTTTTCACAGCCACGTTTTCTTGTAAAGCCATAATTCACCAGTGTGATTCATACTTTATAGTCTCATATTTATACACTAATTTCAGTGTTGCTGGACTCTGTTCATCTCCAACTCCCAACCCCGACTCCAGTTCAGTTTCAAGGTACCCCAATTCTCCTAGTCAACTACTGTGCTTTTTTCTGTCTAACAAGCATTTTCCTTTGGAACATTGGAAATGGTTTCATTGGCTATGTCTCTATGAGCTTTACTATCAGAAGAAAGAGAAACAGAATCCCCTTCTGCTTAATGGCTCACTTTTTGCTGGACAAACTTTTTTATTTCCTCCTTAGCCTGTTCAGCATCAAAAAATAACTTTGATCCACCAGGAAAAAATATTCTAAAGACATCTGGATACACAGCAGCTTGAATCTCATACCTGTCTGTTGACCTCACCTGATTGCCGTGATAATGTTTCTTTTCTTCTGCCTGGTGTACAGCGAATAATACTTTTCCACAAACACTCTGTTGTCTCCAATTTTTAATACACTGCCCTTCTGATCAGTTTTGTCAGGATCAACTCTTTGTTGGTATGATTGCATCTTTGCTGATACAGGTTTTGGCTGCTTTCTCATGGCCAGGTTTGGAGCATATACAAGATGTGCCCCTTTAATTAACAAATCCTGCTGTGGAATACCAGTCCAGTTACTTATCTGTCCTTTCATAAAATGAATACAGTCTTTTCCTTCCAGTTTCTCTGGTACAGCAGAAAATCTAAGGTTTTCCCTGAGTGCCCTGTCCTCTGCCATTTTTGGAAACAGCTCTTCTTGAGCACTGTCATACTCAGCCAGCCTTTTACTTATTTTGACATCTGATTTTGTAGTTTTATTGGTTCATCTGAGTAGCTGTTTAAAGCTTTTTCCATTTTCCAATCTTTTTTTTTTTATTTGAGTTGCAATATTCCTTCAATTTTTCATTTATTTTAATCAGCGCTGAACACATTTGATTTTTTTTCTAAATTACTGGAAGCCATCTCTTGTACCAAAGCTGGAGCTTGAACAGCTTTTTGCTGAACAGCTGCATGGTTATTTCCAGTCAGAGTGTTTTCTCTTCACCTTTTAGGTTCATAGGTGTGTACTAGGCTAATAGCCCTGGGGCCTTTACAAGCCTAGCCATAGGATTACCCTGGCATAGTGCCACCTGACCTTAGTTCCCAGTGCCTCTGTCGAGTAGAGCTACTGGAGTTATCCCCCGGGTGAATTTTCTGTTTCCCATCCAGTCATCAAGATTTCTCTTGAAGAGGGTCAGTGAAGTCCTCTGCTTGACATGTATGGGAAGTCTATTCCATAGCATGGGCAGTATCTGGGTTATGAACTTGTCCCTCCAGCATGTTCTGTTAATTGTGGTAATGAGGTTGAGGTCTCTGGAGAATGTGGTGCGGAGGGATTAGGATTTCTTTAGATATAGCAATTCTAACAGAGCTGGGTCAGACATGGCTTTGTCAGTCAAGCAGATATCGCCTCTAAGTAGGAGATATGAGACAGAGAATAGTTGGAGTTTTTTTAGTCTGTCCATATAGGACAAGTGTTTAAGGCCTAGGATCCTCTTCGTGAAGTACTTTTGTGGCCTCTCCAGTTGTTGCAGGTGTCTAGTGAGGTACATGCCAAATGGGGCATTATACTTGATGACTGGCCTAATGAGGGAGGAGTAGAGGGAGACAATGACCTCTTTCTTCCTGGATGCAATACCTCTAGTAATGAGATGTGCCACACAGAAGGACTTTCTGACCACAGTGGCAATGTGGTGATCAAAAGTGAGGTTGCTGTCAACCTGTGTTCCCAGATCTCTTATAACGCCTTCTGTGTTCAGTGGACCACCATCAATGTGGTAATTCATGGGAACCAGGTTTTTCCCAAAGGGGATGATGACATTTTTTGGCATTGAACTTAAGACTATGGTTCTGACACTAGTTGTTGGTCTCAGTGATGTCATTCTTTAGGATGTCAACATCACTTGGGGAGTTAATAATAGCTCCCAACTTGCAATCTTCTGTGAACTTTGTCAGCCAGAGTTCCTTCGTGTTGGCCTGAACTTCAGAGAAGTAGATAATACCAAGCAGGAGAGGACGCAGGATCAAACCCTGTGGGACTCCACTTGTGACTAGTCAGCAGTCTGATTTGTATTCAGCTACTTTCACACTGTGGGTTCTCTCTTTGAGGCAGTTTGCAACCCACCTAGTGATATAGAGGTTGATACCTAGCTTTGTGAGTTTTTCTATGATTCCTGAGTGGGGAAGGGTATCAAAAGTCTTGGTCAGATCAAGGTAGGCTGTATGAACCACCTTGCCTTCATCCACAGCTCTGGTGACTGACTTAAAGAAGTTGATCAAGTTGAGCAGGCATGATCTACCCTTCACAAGACCAAACTGTGTGGGATCCAGAGTTTGGAGATTACCTATATCCTGGTTTATTAGGTCCATGATGATTCATTCCATAGCTTTGCATATGAGGCTCATCAGGCTAATGGGGTGATAGTTCCCAGGGTCTGTAGTCACTCCTCCTTTGTGGAGAGAGATGACTGTAGCAGTGCACCATTTAGTAGGGACAAAGCCTGAGGTGAGGCTGCGATTGAACAAGGCAAATAGGTAATGTGCCAGTTCACTCTGCAGTTCATGTAGAACACAGCCAGAGATATTGTCAGGTCCCATAGAAGCTGTATTCTTGGTCTTGGACAGTGCTGTTTTAACCTGTGCAGCAGCAATACTGGGTGCCTGGCAATCTACTGGTATTGTGATTAGTCCTTTGGAGGGGTAAAGTTGGCACTGAATCTGTCTGTCAGTATACTGGTAATATCTGTTGGCTCAGTATGGGAGGTACTATTGTGCAGTATCTCAGAGCAAATCTAGGTATTGCCGTGGAGATTCTTTACATAACTATAGAAGGCCTTGTGATTGTCTTTACTATCTGCTGCAATTCTGTTTTCATAGCTTTCTTTAGAGGATTTGATGAGGAATCTCAACTTTTTGTTGAGGGTGATAAGGGAGTTTTTCCAGTCTTGGGACTTCACCTTATTCCGCATCAGTTTCCTCCTTCTGTTATAGAGTTTGTTTATGGCAGGGGACCACCAGATTGGCTTCCTTTTTTTGGAGGGGAGAGTCTTGGTTCTATTGGGTATGGCGAGACCCATGCATTTGTGTACATGTTCGTACAGTGCATTGGTGTATGATTCAGCGGTTATGCAACTATTCTCTATCTGAATGGGTGCCGTGAAGTTAGCCAGCTCTGTTTTTAGGAGCCCAAAGTTAGCTTTGGAGAAGTTTTTCATAGTGGTTACCTTTGCGTGGTGGAGTGGGAGGGATGTGGATTTCCAAGGTGATTAGTTTGTGGTTGGATCTAAACAGGGAGGAGCTGACTATTGGTGTAGAGTAATGCTCGCCCATGTTAGTAATGACCAGTTTCAGGATGTTGCTACCTCTAGTGGGGGAAAGAATGAGCTGGTCCAGGCCATTGAAATTAATGAACTCCAGGAAATGTTGGGCAAGTGTATTGGTACATGAGTAGTTTCCCCAGTTAATGGAGGGGTAGTTAAAGTTGCCTAGTAAGACAGTGTTAGGGTTAACCCTAATATTTGCTGGGGTGCTTAGGAACATGGAGTGCAAGTCTTGTGACATGGTTGGGGACCTATAGCAAGCTACAACCTGAATCGCTGTCTTACCCAATGTTAGCTGCACCTGAAGTATCTCTGATGAGTTATGTTGGGCTACCAGTCTGGAGGTGTGCGCATCCTTTATGAATATGGAAACACCGCCTTTGGAGCTTCAGTCCGAGTTCTAGGGCCGAAAGGTGTAGAATGAGTTATAGCCAGGTAGTGCAGGGGTGCTTTATGCTGCCTTGAACCAGGTCTCTGTTACAGCACAAATGTCGATGTTCTTCACTTTAAGGAGTGCTTCGAGCGAGTGCATTTTGAGATTTAAACTTCTAGCATTGAGCAGCATGACCCTCAGATTGCATTTGTTTGTAGCTGTTACAGTGGTAATTTGGTCTTTGGAATACTGCCTAAAAAGGCACTATAGGGGTGGCAAGATCCTTGGCCAGTATCCGGAAGCCCAGGAGTGACAGATGCAGGCCATCTCTGGCAAAGCATCAAGGTCTGTCAATCATGTCATCCCAGGCAGACAGATGCTGGATCCCCTTAAAATGACACCAGAAACTTAGCCAGTTGTTGAAATCAGTCATTTTCTGCTTGCACTGTGGTATAATTCTGGGTGATGGTAGGATGCATCTCAGGCCTAGGGTCATTCCCGCCTGGGCTACATAATCCAAGAGCTCCTAAATGTCTCTTTTCATGTAGTCCATGGAGGTACATCTCAGGTCATTCACACCAACATGTACAATGACACAGTCATAGTTAAACCTGTTGTTGAGGGACCTGAGTGCGTGTGTTATGTGACAGATCCTGGCACCTGACAGGCAACTGACTCTTACTTTCTCCTTATTCAGCCTAGTGAGTGGGACATCAGTGTGCCTCACTATCAAGTCACCTATGACTAGAGTTTTGGGCATGCTGTTTTGCCTTTTAGGGGCTTTGGTTGAGTGGCACCCTCTTTAAGAGAGTTATGTATCTCATGATTAGTGTTGTGTTGTGGTGGTAGAGTCCGTTTCTGCCTTGGAGGTCTCTGCTGCTTGGGTAGATTTTTATTGAGAGCCTCCACAAAGGTGGGTGTGTGGTTTATGTTTTTATGTGAAGGCAGTGCTGGTGTATATTCTGGAGGGTTATGTGTTCCATGTGGTGTGGTGCAAGTCTTGACTTTCTCCTCTTGACCAGCTATTCCAGTCTTGGCTGGAGAGTGCAGTGCTTCCAATTTGGATATATAAGTGCATCTCTTGCAAGTCTGAGTGTTGGGAGGTAAGAGGAGAGGGTTGCCAGTTTACATGAGGCAGTTGCTACATTGCCTCAGGATGCCCTAGTTCACCAGGTTAATAGGCAAAAGCACAGGGAACTGACCTTTAAACATGCTTGGAGGGGTGAGTATTGATAATAAGTACTGGATCTGTTTCCTTTTAGAACGTTTAGTGCTGGTAACACTTTTGTGAACTTCAATAATTGCTACAAGAAGTCTGGTAAAGTGCTAGACTAATAGGCTAGTATAAGTGCAGAAGAGTAGAGAACTAGTAGATCTAAGGGAAAAATTGAACAGCAAACTTTGGCACCGCTCAGAAGCTTACAAACAGTTCTGGATACAGCAAGTCTGTATCTGGACTAGACTAGTTACAGGAAAGGTGGGAAACGAGCATAAACGAGTGCTTTTAAACCAGAAAGTTGATAAGAGATGGAAAAACTGCCCAAACGGCCAGTAAACTACAATTTCTGGGCCAGAAATGACTCCTCTTGTGGTAGATAGGCTACCTAATGCTTACCAATCCCACTGATAAGCTAGAAGGCTTCCCACCAACACAGAAAGGCTTGGGGGGCTCAGAAGCTTACAAACAGTCCTGGATACAGCAAATCTGTATCTGAACTAGACTACTTACAGGAAAGATGGGAAACAAGTGCAAATGCAAACTTTTAAACCAGAAAGTTGAGAGAAATGGAAAAACTGCCCAAATGGCCAATAACTACAATTTCTGGGCCAGTAACCACTCCTGTTGTGGTAGATAGGCTACCTAGTGCTTAATACTCCCACTGATAAGCTAGAAGGCTTCCCTCCAACACAGAAAGGCTTGGGGGGCTCAGGAACTTACAAACAGTCCTGGATACAGCAAATCTTTATCTGGACTAGTTCTAGTTGATTTTCTTTCAGGCTCTATAAGTTTCTTCTTTGCTGGCATTCAGGCAGTGTATGTACTAGCCAGTAACTGAATTTAACTAAAAACTGTCAGCATTACTAGCCCTTATCTCTCCGTTTTTCCTTTCAGAGTTGGAAAGCTGAAGTCAAGCTGCTGATCAGTGTGAAGCCATCTTGGAAGTCCAAGGTCTAGTTGGCTTGTGATCTGAACCACATTGACAAATGCATGTCTTTCTGCCCTGGACTGACTGCAGTAGCACCTGTTTTCCATTGGTTTGCCTGTGGAGTCAAAGAGGAAAGAGTATTTCTGGACTACAAAACAACTAGTTACCTGAGCTCCAGAAAGTAGAAATGTAATACCAGCTACCTAGCCTTATACTGAGGCCTGTTTTGAAGTTTCTTATGCAGAGTCTGCATATCTTCCCTTTGTCTATGTGGATTTTCACCATTTGCTTCAGTTTCCCCAAGTAGCCCTAACACATGCCATTGGCTGACTTGGTTACAGTCTAGACTGCCTGTAAGTGTGTGTGTGTGTGTGTGTGTGTGTGTGTGTGTGTGTGTGTGTGTGTGTGTTTGACTTTTTTGGTCATCATTTGTTTGGCCCATGGCTTACTGGGCTTATTTTCATCTAGTCCTCCGGCTTTTTGAGTACGAGACCACTGATCTAACCCAGGAACATCCTGACAGACCTTCTGAATGGGGCACTCCTGATTTTTTTTTTTTCATCAACAGTAGAAGCACAGGCCACAGATTTCACCCAAATAAATGAAATAAGTCAGTTGTTTGAAGTCATCAGAATAGAAAGCAGAAAAAAGTGAAGAGCAATGGAATGTGTTTAGAAATGTCAATAAATTTTGCACAAATTATATATTTAGACTTATGTACATGACACGATGAATGAAAGCGCAGGAAAATTAAAACAAAATGATGCGGAATTTTGAAACAAAGTGAGGTTTTGAATGAAATAGAGCCCATAATAATGCTGATATGAGGTATAGAAAAAATACAATTTATGTATGAGAAAACAGTACATAATGTTTTTACATTTAAATTAACTACCTTGTAGATCAAGTAGGATTTTAGTCTTTACAGCAATATAAGATATACAGTGTATAACTTTAAGAAACTGCAACATTAAAGCCTAACATAATGTTAGAGGAAATACCAAAAATGTCCTGAGCTCATAATAATGCTGTGGTATGAAGTACAGCAAAAAAATGAATGCATAAGAAAATAGTATGCAATGTGTTTATTTTCATATGAACTACCTCTTAGATCAATTAGGACTTTTATCTGTACTTACGTATTATCGCAACCACATTCGAAATGACTGTCTGTTCATATTTTCTGCGAGGCCTTCGACCTATCGTTTTCTTAAGGTAAGGAAATCTACCTTTTTTGGAAGTTATGTTTACAACAGAAATTAAAGTAGAAAGTGTACGAAAAGTGACAAAAGTAATCGCTTGCCTGTTTCATCCTCTGCAAGGTAAATCTTACAGTGGTCACTGTCAATATTGATTCAAGACAGTGTTTTCTCTTTCCAGCTTGAATGTTACCTAACCCAATTAATTTGCCGTGAAGGTCAAGTTGCAAAGAAAAACATGTTTTCAATCTCTATTCAAATCTAAAACTGTAACAATTCCACCACAGAACAAGAAGCAGTCAATTGTTTTCCAAGCCGTAACAACATGGCAGGTCTTTTACTGCAAGGACCAGATGAATACGCTCTGCAGCTGTGCCTCTCCAAAGTTATGAGCATAGGGAAAGCATGGAAAGTAAAATGTAGAAAATAATTCACTGTTAATCAGTATATAACTGGAACGGCACAGTAATGATTCAAAAGGATGTGTTTTTAAACTAGAAAGGCCGATATGCTCAACGTCCATGGTACTGTCCAGCCTCCAGGCACCTGTACAACATTAGAAGGGAAGAAACAAGAAATCTGTTGGCCTTTCATGTTTAAATGTGGTACTTCCTATACTATCCGCAAACCATTTACATCCAGCTGACACTATAACAGTACAGCAGTTACAAACGTATTTCTCTTTTCAGGATATTTAAAGGAAAGTGAATCAGAACACTTACAGCTGCACACTGCAGGTGAACACAATGTGGGTTAACTCATTTGTTCAGAAAATCTGACAGTCTGAGCTCCCAGTTTCGGCCATACACAAAGTGACAGCTTTTATTATTGAAATCCCCCCAAACAGTTGATTATGTTTCAGTGCAAAGTACCGAGAAACTGGACCATTTGTGCATCGCTACTTATGTGTTATCCAGTTGTTGAGAATGTGGTTGCAATAATACGTAAGTACCCTTTTATCTTTAAAAGATAAGATATATAGTGTATAGTTTTAATGTAACATTAAAACCCAACATATTTTCATCATATCATGTTTAATCATGCACTATTAATACATCAAAATTATTCTAAGCATTTCTTACATTTGAATTTTGAATTAACTACTTTTCCTTAAATAAAAACTCACTGCAACTTCAACCAGACAAAAGAAGATAGTGGAAGCCACAGTTCATATAATCGCCTCAAAATAGTTTGTAAGGGTGCATGCCCCAATTACCCCAGGCCTTACTTACTGTACGGTCACACAGCTGTGGAAAAATGATAGAGAATCACACACAAAAAGAATCAATGCCAGTGCACAAACAGAAACAGTACCGGCAGTGATTTCACATGGAGAACAGTGATAGGGAACTCAGTATCAGTGCACTAAATTCAATGAGTTTGAACCTCTTCTCGCTAACATTCACTAAAAATAGGGTAATGTTTAATTTGTTATACCTCAAAATGTCTGTTTTTCAGTTTCTCTGTCCTCCAACCAGAATAAAGTTACATTCCCTGTTATTCAACATAGTCAGGAACTAAATAATTCTTCCTGTTTAATTACAGTGATAGTTTTTAGATGGTCTATGAAAGTTGTGTCAGTGTATCTTTTTTAACTGAACTGCTATAGCTGCTGAAATAAACAATGCCTATTTACATATTCTTCTGTAAAACATTGGTGAAAATGTAGGGCTTTAAGTGTTCAAGGATCAATGATGTAGCCGCTAAAAATTCCCGATCCCCAGTCCTCCTTTATTCTCTTGTAAGGTGTGAAATTTGCCCTCTGCTGATTAATTTGTAGCCAACAGTTGTCATGTCAGAAAGCTAATAAGGTAAATAATGTTTGATAGCAGTTTCTGATAATGGGTTTAATTTTTGCAGTTATATGAATAAAAACAAAACTTCACTAGACAAAAATAAAAATATTTACCAGATTGCTTATGTAATGTTGCAGTATAACTCAGCCATCTTCCTATAAAGAGTTGTTCAAAAACTATTTAGAAAATGACCCCCAGCACGACAAACTATGCAAAACAATGTGCAGTAACTAAAACTTAACTACAGAATCTATTTTGTCTAGCCCAGTTTGTGTAGGCTAAGGTAAATTCCTTTCTGTAACAATATTGCACAGACAAAGGCAGGGCCTTCAAAATCTGTGGCAGAAAATTAGAGCAAATTAAAATAATGAAAGCTACTGGAACATTTCTGGGCACTAAATGGTATCTCAGTGATATTACAGTGAGGAAACAAATATGACTCTGGGATGTTAACTACACTGCAGAGTGAAATAAATGTATAGTACATAATCATGATTAAGGTAGTCAATCTGATCCCCTCCCATTCAAGTATTCACATGCAAAAATATCTGCTCTGCACATCCTCCTTAATGGAGCATTAAAATGTACCTTACTAAAAATATTGCATGTCAGTGTCAGAAAGCAGATAGTATTGTTTCTATCCGTAAAGAAGGCCAGCTGAATAACTTTAGCAACAACTGGTCTGTATTTATCCATCTGGACAAAATGGCAGTAAACAGAGTTCAGAAACAACTTGGCAACCATCTGATACATCATATCTATCTCCCAGGCACATAGCTTTGTTTGACACCCTACCATAATGTCAACACTGTCTATTCAGACTAACAGAGAAACGCAGAAAAAACATTAATCAAGACAGAAACATGCATGTATGTTTATTTTTTAGATTTAAAAATGCCTTAAACACTGGGTTGTCCACTAATGTTGAAAAGATTAGTCACTGCTGATGAAAAGATTGGTCCCTCTCTGGGTAAGCAGTACCAACTTCCTAATAAATAGTATTCAGTAAATTAAATGGGGAAAAGCATCTCAGAACCAGGTCAGTTGTCCAAAGTGCACCACAAGGGTCAGTATTTTGAGGAGTATAGCCATTTTTTCCAAATTGTACTCCATGGTTCTGCAGTATTACCCCCACCTCCCCTACCAAAGCATCAATGATGGCTCACACCCTGCAGTCAGTGCAGACCTTAGGTAAAATGAAGCCCTAGCTAGAGGGTTCTACAATGCCTCTTCCTTAATGCTTGAATATATTTTTTATTGCATCTAATCTTACGCTTCAACCTTTTCCTACCTTCTTTCAGTACACTATAACTGGTTAAAACTGCACTATAAGAAATGTAGAGAGAATAAGTTAAGACCGATGTCTGGGGGGTGGCTGCCACTCAAAAGCCATAGAGCGCTAAATGCTTTGAGGTGCATTTTAGAACTTTTTTCCAACCTTTTGAGTTACACATGAATTTAACAAAACATGACTAAGGAAAGAAATTCAGTATTATTATTATTTTTTTTTATTTTAAGGAAAAAAAATAAGCTGTGTCCAAAGCTAATGTTCAAAGCTGACAAAACAGTAGCTGTCAATAAACCGAGAGCACAAATGTTTGTAAGGCTACACAAATCCTATCTGGGAATAGTGCCCAACTCCCTACTCTCCATAAATAAGATAATTACCTTCTGAATATCCCTCTGGGATAGACAGGTGTTAGACTGGGAAAAAAGTGAAGGAACACATGGCCGTAGTCATATGTTTCACAATGATGCACAGCATGCACAGCATGCCTCTTCATCCATACTCTCAAAATAATCTCTCTGACATCAGACTGTGGCAACAGTGAAAGAGCAAACAGAACACAGTAACATTTTAATCGCATATACAGGGGCAGCTACATATATACACATCTATTTGTGAAGAAAATGAAAGAATAATAATTTCCGTAATGTGTAATGCATTCTAATGTGTTGTTCCTAGAAGTTCTGCTGCTCCTAGATAAGGTATAATTTTCTGTGCAAGCCTCTGAGGTTTAGTTGTGAGGAAAGTTAAAGAAATACTGACCACACTGCCCTTGGCCGTCAACACAAGTTATATCAACTCTTTGTGCATAGCTCTGAGCAGGGCCACTTCTACACTATGCATGGGTCAGGACAGAGGCCTGTGTCTTAGCATGCATGCAATTGCTGAGGCTGGTATCAAACATGTCCAGGACAATACAGGCCATATATTTACTTATTTATTTAAAGGAAAGAAGTGCATCAGTAGCAGTTCTTAAAAAAATAAACAAATAAATTACAGAAAGGAACCCCAGCCAAGTTTGCAACCCTTCACAACATTTATATGTACTGCACATATACAGCATATACTTGCTAACATCTCTAAATATTTGATCCATTGATACATTTCTTTTCAAATTTTTCATTTACAGCATGTGGAAGCATTGCAATCTGCTGCAATATGCAGATTACTCTAAACTTTTGTGCTCTACAGCAAACATTACACTGATCCAAAAGCCTTTTAGTACTCTACACTCTTGGCTTAAGTAACTTGGCTTTCTTCTCAATGCAAATTTAACAAAATCCATGTTTTAATGTTACAGAGATTATGTAAACAATTGTTCAGCTATCACTGTTTCATACAGAAGCTCCACACAGCTGGTTCAAGAAAACAAGGGTCTGGGAGTCTACCTTAACAAAACACTTAAAGATCGTGTTTAAAGGTGCAAAACATCCTTTTCTTTTCATACAAAACAGTATTTGCATTCATCTTTTTGCTTACAAACACTTTTCTGAATGAAAGAAAAGTGCATTTTGAAGCCTTTAATAAAATATTAGTTTTAAATATTGCTTTCAAACACAGAAGGCTAAATGTAGTAAATATCAGAAAATAGCTCTCACCAAATGCAGGCCCAAAAAACAAATATAGTCCAAATGTAAACAAATCAAAGAAGGACCAGGAGCAGGCTGCAGATTCCAGTTTCAAAAGGGCACTTAAAGATTGAATGAGAGAACATTTATATCATATTAATAGAAGGGATAAAGTTAGTGCACTTTCAAAGCATGTCAGTGACAATGTTGATGGACATATTTTGAAGTTTATTGTGATAGGAAGGGTTAATGAGAATATCAGAGGTGGTGATGTCCGCAATAAAACTGAGGCCTTAGAAGCCAAATGGATTGTTAGACTGAAAGACTGAGTAAGGAGAAGGTCACAGTAAGCTGCCTGTCAGGCTCTAGAATCCGTCACATAACACAAGCACTCAGGTCTCTCAACAGCAGGTACAAGTACGACTCAGTCATTGTCCACGCTGGTGTCAACGACCTGAGACGTACCTCCTTGGACTACATGAAAAGAGACATTGAGGAGCTCTCTGATTATGTAGCCCAGGCAGGTATGACCCTGACCTTGAGCAGTATCCTACCTTCACCTAGAATGATGCCACAATACAGTGATAAGATGATCAGCTTTAATAATTGGCTTTAATTCTTGTGTCATTCAAAGGGGATCCAATGTCTGTCTGCCTGGGATGACATGCTGGACAAGCCATGCTGCTTCGCAAGGGACGGCTTGCACCTGTCACCCCTAGGCTTCCGGATATTGGCAAAGGCTCTTGCCACCCCATAGTGCCCTTTTTAGGCAAGGCTCAAATTCTAAACCTACCACCCTAGAACACAAAAAAGTAAAAAAACTAAGGGTAATGCTGCTCAATGCCAGAAGTCTCAAACTCAAGATGCACGCACTCGAGGCCCTTCTCAGTATGGAGAACATCGATGTCTGTGCTGTGACAGAAACCTGGTTCAAGGCTCCTGAGAGCACCCCAGCACTAGCAGGTTTCACCTCATATCATGCGTTCCGGCCCCAAAATCCGGACAACACCAAGAAAGGGGGGGGGTGTCCATATTCATAAAGGACACCCACACCTCAAGGTTGGTGGCAACGCACGATGCATCGGAGACCATCCAGGTGCAATTAACCATAGGCAAGACTGCTCTGCAATTTGTAGCATGTTACAGGCCACCCTCTCAAACTCAGGAACCTCACATGGCCTTCCTGAAAACAATGGAGGGATAAATGTATCTCCAAACACCATCATACTAGGTGACTTCAACTACCCTAATATAGACTGGGAACACTACTCAAGCCCAAACACTCTAGCCCAAAGGTTCCTGGAGTTCATAAACTCAAATGCCATGGAACAACTAGTCACCATCCCCACAAGAGGAGAAAACATACTTGATCTCATCATCACGAACATGGGATCAAAATGTTCAACACCGGAAGTATACCCCTCACTGGTGAGATCAGATCATAAACTAATCTCGCTGGAGGTCCTCATCCCGCCCCACCTGAAATAAAAAAGACCACAGTGAAAAACTTCTCAAAAGCCGACTTCACACTTCTAAAACTAATGTGGTCTCCTTTAAGGCCCCTCAGCCAGTGGTAAACATTACTCAAACCGCTGAATCACTTACAAATGCCTTCTACCAGCACCTACAGGACTGCATGGATCAGGCAATCCCAAACAAAACTAAGACTCTTTGTACCAAAGACAAGCGTCCAGTCTGGTGGACCCCAGCCATAAACAAGCTCTACAACAAAAGGAGGAAGCTACTACAAGATAGAGCAAAATCCTTGAAAGGTAAGACACCTTTGATCATTATAAGTAAAAACTAAGAGCTCTCATAAAATCATCCAAGGCAAATTTTGAGAGAAAAATCACCAAGGACTCAAAAGACAATCATAAGGCCTTCTTTAGCTATGTTAGAAACCTAGGAGGAAACTCCCAGATATGCTCAGAATTAGTTCAAAATGATGTGAAGATTACTGAACCTACACACATTGCCAACATACTGGCTGACAGGTTCAGTGCAAACTTCTCCCCCTCCCCAAAAGGAGAGATATCTATACCAGAGGATTGTAGCCCCCAAACATCTCCAACACCCAGGTGAGAACTGCTCTCTCCAAAGCAAAAACACAGCATCCATGGGACCGGATGGTGTCCCCGGCTGTGTGCTCCACGAACTCAATGAGGAATTAAACCCGCAGTTAGGACAGCTGTTTAATCTTAGCCTCACCTCAGGATACGTACCCAAGGAGTGGCGACGGCGACTGTGGTCCCACTTCACAAGGGCGGTGCCTCCACCGACCCTGGAAATTACCGTCCCATTAGCTTGACAAGCCTTATCTGCAAAGCCATGGAGAGGATCATAATGGAACTCATAAATAAAGACATAGGGAACTTGCAGACTTTGGATCCAACCCAGTTTGGCTTTGTCAAAGGCAGATCATGCCTTTTAAACTTGGTTGACTTTTTCGAGACAGTCACCAAGGCCATTGATGAGGGAAAGGCAGTCCATACAGCCTACCTTGACCTGGCAAAGGCCTTCGACACAATACCCCACTCAGGTATCATTAAAAACTCATCAGCTTGAATGTAAACCCATACATCACAAGATGGGTTGCAAACTGGCTAAGTGACAGAACCCACAGGGTCAGAGTTGCTGGAGCCATGTCAGACTCAAAGCCTGTCACAAGTGGTGTCCCACAGGGATCAGTCCTGGGTCCACTCTTGTTCGGCATCTACTTTTCTGAAGTACAAGCAAACACAGGAGGGTTATGGCTGACAAAGTTTGCAGATGACTGCAAACTGGGCCATAGTCGAAAACACATCTGACACAGATATCCTTCAGAAGGGCCTCACAGAAATGGATAACTGGTGCCAGAGCCATGGCCTAAAGTTAAATGCCAAGAAATGCATAGTCATACCCTTCGGGAAAAACAAGGTTACCCCTAGCTACCATATAGGTGGCAATCCACTGAGCACAGAAGAAGCCATCAGGGATCTGGGGACCCAGGTTGACAGTAGCCTTTCGTTTGACACTCATGTTGCTAAAGTAGTTAGGAAAACCTTCTACATTGCCCACCTGATCATGAAGGGATTCACATCTAGATCAAGGGAGGTCATCGTCCCCCTGTACTCATCACTCATTAGACCTATGATTGAGTACAATGCCCCATTTGGAATGTATCTGACCCGACACCTGCAGTAGCTGGAAAGGCCCCAAAAGTTCCTCACCAAAAGGATAAAGGGTCTCAAAAATATGTCTTATGCTGCCCGACTGAAAGAACTCCAGCTCTATTCAGTCTCATACCGCTTGCTCAGAGGTGACCTGTGCCTGACATATAAGGCCATGTCAAACCCTGATTTGATGAATATGCTTCACCTCAAAAAATCTAGATCCCTCAGAAGCACAAGGACGGGAGACTTAAACCTTGACACGGTTATTAATAGAACGTGCTGGAGGGACAGATTCATCACCCAGAGACTCCCTATGCTGTGGAACAAAATCCCGGTACATGTGAGGCAGAGCACCTCGCTGGCCTTGTTCAAGAGGAATCTTGACCAATGGATGGGGGATCGCAGATATACCCCAGGGATTACTTCAGTGTCACTGCTTGACAGAGGCACAGCAAAATAATAGGCATAGTTTTATTCAAACTAAAGGGGTGGCGAAAGCCAAATAACTATGGGCTAGGCTTATAAATGCCCTTGGGCAGATAGCCTAGTATGAACCTATGAACCTATGAACCTATGAAAGCAGACTGTGGGCATGATTTAAATGACCATATACCTCTGAAGCCTATTTTAAAGAAGAGACCACTTTTTCGATGAAAACGTTTTTCATGTGTGTTCACACTTTAAGTATTAGTTTTTAATATATGCATTTTTTAATATATATATATATATTTTAATAAAGTTTCTTGTGCATTTTCTATACATTATTATGTATGCTTTTATATTTGTTCCACTTTCTTTAAGGAAATGAGTTTATGTGGCTTTAAGTAAAAATATCATGTGACCAGTCACTGGCTGTTTTGCAGCACTTCTAGAGTATAAAATGATGCTTAAATGAAACATTGTTATACCTGACAAAGTGGAGTACACAACTATGAAAGTGCTAGTGTTGTTTTGTGTTTGGATGTCGTCTGTTCTGGAATAAACTACTTTGAAACTGGAATCTGCAGCCTGCTCCTGGTCCTTCTTTGGTTTGTTTAAATGTAGTAAAAGTTTACGGCATTTAATATTCATAGGAGAGCAGACTGGATGCGTCATTCTGGGTTCCAGCTATAATAATGCTGTATTAGCACAGATAAGTAATTGTAAATTAGCGATGCAATCGCCAAACTGTCAGCAGTAAACTAGAAAACTAGTTAATTTAACAGTTTGGTGATTACATCACTAATTTACCAAATCTGTAAATGTACCACTGTGTATGCTGGGATATTACTAGTCTGTAACTGTACCACTAAGCATTCTGAGATATTACTGATCCATAAATTGTACCACTGAGTATATTACTGAGATATTATTGGTCCGTAACTGTATCAGCAAAGCATTTTGATATATTACTGATCCATAAATTGTACCACTGAGTATATTACTGAGATATTATTGGTCCCTAACTGCACCACTAAACATTCTGAGATATTACTGATCCATACATTGTACCACTTAGTATATTACTGAGATATTACTGATCCATACATTGTACCACTGAGTATATTACTGAGATATTACTGATCCATACATTGTACCGCTGAGTATATTACTGAGATATTACTGATCCATACATTGTACCACTGAGTATATTACTGAGATATTACTGATCCATACATTGCACCACTGAGTATATTACTGATCCATGCATTGTACCACTGAGTATATTACTGAGATATTACTGATCCATACATTGTACCACTGAGTATATTCCTGAGATATTACTGATCCATACATTGCACCACTCAGTATATTACTGAGATATTACTGATTGATACATTGCACCACTGAGTATATTACTGAGATATTACTGATCCATACATTGTACCACTGAGTATATTACTGAGATATTACTGATCCATACATTGTACCACTCAGTATATTACTGAGATATTACTGATCCATACATTGTACCACTCAGTATATTACTGAGATATTACTGATCCATACATTGCACCACTGAGTATATTACTGAGATATTACTGATCCATACATTGTACCACTGAGTATATTCCTGAGATATTACTGATCCATACATTGCACCACTGAGTATATTACTGAGATATTACTGATCCATACATTGTACCACTCAGTATATTACTGAGATATTACTGATCCATACATTGCACCACTGAGTATATTACTGAGATACTACTGATCCATACATTGTACCACTCAGTATATTACTGAGATATTACTGATCCATACATTGCACCACTGAGTATATTACTGAGATATTACTGCTGTTGCTGCACCACTGACTGTGGTATTGAAATGTTACAAAGCAGAGTTTGTTGCTGAAGTATAAAGATCCACAACTGTATTACAAAGTATGTTGCTGAGAGCCATAGCTGTGAAGGCCGCAGTGGTGCAGCGGATAGCGTTGTCACCTCACAGCAAAAGGTTTTCCCGTTTGTTTCCCGGCTGGAGCACATTGTGTGTGGAGTCTGCATGTCCTCCCCATGGTCGAGTGATGTAAAAGACATGCAGGTAGGTGCATGCGTGAATGGGTGTGCCTTGAAGGTTGGGCATCGGGCTGGCAAATTGGCACCGTAAAAAATCCACTGCCAATCATTAGTGGACCGGAGTTCCGCTGTGGTGACCCCTAACTGGGAAAAGCCAAAAGAGAGCTGTATTACTGAGTATTTTGCTGAAATTATACTGATCTATAGCTGCAAAGCTAAGCATGTTGCTAAGATATTACTGGTCTGGTGTGCAATGGTGCTACTGAGTATATTAAGTACATTACAGTGATATTACTGAACTAATTAATATTGTATCACTGAGTTTATTACAGTGGTGCTACTGACCTATAGCTATACTTCTGATGTTTATAGATATTTAATTATCAGCAAATGCCCTTAACGCACTGTTAACAATTTACAAATTTACCACCTTCCCAGTGCAACTTACTTATGTGAGGTCACCTCCCTGATTCTGTCTCTGGCTATAGTAACAATGTTTTTTTACATGACACCCAACTTCTTGTTCATTTGTTACATATGCAGTTCCCTCTAATGCTTCTCACCCCTTGTCCCAATGATAGTGCCTTCTAAACTATACATCAACCCTGTTGTCTATGCTGAAACTTATGCCCGATGGGAGTCTTATACACAAAGTACTTGTTTGTTTTTGCAGATTCTTCTGTTTTTCTTCGGATGCAGAGCAGAGGGCCTAGTTATTTCTTCTCCCTGCCCCTATATATATATATATATATATATATATATATATATATATATATATACACACACACATACAGACTTAATCTTTTCTAGAATTACACAAAATGTATGCAATAAGGCAATCAAGGGATATCCTTTTCCCTGTATTCCTCTGCAAAGCTTTAGATAAAGACCAAAAATGGTACATATAAATCTTCTTATGCCATATCATCAAAATGACTTCAAACATTACTCTAAAAATCTTGGTCCTGCCCATGCAATGACCCTAATTAACATAGCTTCCTATAACGCTGCTCCTTCTATGACCTGAATTAATAAACCTTCCCTCTTTAAAAACTTTGTATCCTATTCTCTCACCTTCTCTGCTGCTTCTTTATACTCTGCTAACAGTTTCCTTTGCTGCCTGAGCTGCCTAACTTGTTGACTGTTCACTGGCCTTCTACACAAGGTTTTAATCTCCTGTTTATATTGCAGGTCTTAAAGGACCTACTGTTCCTATTGCTTTCAGCTACCCAGCTGACCTCTATTGCTCTCTATATTTATATACATATTTAGTATGTTGTCTTTTGATTGCTGCCTCTGTCACTATCATACTTTCTACTATGTATGCTTAGTTTTGATTCAACTTGCTTATAGTAAGCAATTTTGGTCATGTAAATTACTCTTTGTATTCTTCTATTATTTGTATTAATTTTGGAGCTTTTCTCCTCAGGCGTCTGCTGAAACAGGGCTTTTTGCCCAGTTGGACTAACCTAGTTAACAAATATCAAATAAAACATTAGGATCCTTATTGAAATTCTGATGACTACAATTTTAATCTTTAGACGTACAAATACAGGAGATATATGCTAAGTTCAGGATTCATAATTAAGTGCTGTATGCCTGCAAGGTGTTATTTTCTGAGGGGGTAGCTACACAATAAGCTGTGTAGTTAATCAGAAAAGTATTAGGTCTGAATAATCCCAGCAGACAGAGCAAAGGTGTACATAATACCCAGAAACATACAGCTTACAGGAAAAGCCATATAGGGCTGCTTCATGGCTGGAAGAGAACTACAGTATAGCATATGACCAATGTGACAGGCTAGACTGTCCATGTCACTGAGTGCTGATACACACAATGTAGCACTGCATGGCTGCAGTGTGCTCATCCAGCTGAAGATGGGCAGCAGAGTGACCACCAAATAGACCACTGTGGGGCTGGACATTAAAGTGCCAATGTTGTTTGTAATATAAATGAAGAATAAATGGAATAGATAAAGTAGGAAAGGGGAAAACAGTAAGCACATGGAAACATACAAGGGTAACCATAAGGTATGAATGGGGGAGTGAGGAAAGATAATATTTTTTGTTGTTGTTGGAAACAGCCTTTTCTTTATATATAAAAAAGAAAGCTAAGTGCAGAAGATAATGAGGGAAGGTTGTGGAGGGGATAACGGGAGATGGGCAGGTCATAGAGGCAGACTGACAAACCCAAACCAGAAATTCAGACAGAAAGGTGCGGTTGACACAGAAAAGGTTGTAAGGACCATGACAGGACACTAACAGCTGGAAGACAAGTAATAATGACAAGGACTGAACAATGTAAAAAGAACATGGAATGACACACAGAGGAAGAACACTAGGATGGGGATAAGGTAGGGCCCTGTCATGGCTGGATGATAAGCTGGCCCAGAAAGCAACAAACCCAGGCATCACTTCAGTGTAAGATGTTAGGGGGCTAGTTGCTCCACTGGTGACACAATAGGTGGGGTCTTCTCATTATGTGACTCAGCAAACCTTGCCAGAAGGTGCTCTGTACTTAATTCCAGGAGACCAGAGTAGATCCCCCTGCATCACCTTAAAAACAGGAGACTTTGCCCCTTCCATAGATGTAGCCACACAGGGAATCAGCAAATCCTTCAGATCACCTCAAGCAAGAAAAACTACCATCTTCCTGCTTATTTGTCACTGGTGACCCAGTGCCAGACACTTCAGTCAGTGCAGACTAAGGCAAATGTGACCTCACCTCCTTTTCCCCAACTGGACCTGTAGAAGAGTGCCATAATGGGAAAATATAGACACAATTGCAACATAGTTGTAGTTTTATAGTGCACCAGCACAGAGGGCATACACATTTGACTGCCAAGGAGTCAATTCTGCCTTCTGGTAACATCCAATCATGCTCAATTCCTGCTCCACCACCACTGCAAAACAACGTACACCCTCTTAAGTATATTTGTAACACGGGTAAAACACCAGAACAAACTACTAAAGGGAAAAAACTCTTACATGACATCTTTGGATGTCTTTCCCTAGCCTGTGCCTCCTACTCTAGAAACAGACTATAATGATGCTACCTCAGATCACTGTAGTCATACTGAAACATCTCATGCAGGATTGGTGATGCCATTGACATAATCTACTGTCCTGACAAACCCATTCCAGACCTTCACCTTCCTAAAGAGCCTATCATACTGTCTAGCAGGAGCTCCTGGAAGTCCCTGTAAAGGAAGAACAAAAAAAGCTTGTTGGCATGATATAAAAGTACCGGTGCCATCTTGTGCAACTTTACTCAATAGTGCACAATTGCGGAATACAGAAATTTTAAGACAGAGTCTGTAAACTTACAGCCTTACAAAGGTAAGGAAGTAATCCCATCTAGTAACATGCATCAGTGAGAATGACAAACCCCATGGTGAATGCCAACCCCATTGGGGACACATTGTGATATCCATTTTACTAAGATCTCAGGACACTGGGATGGCACTGAACTGTCTGCTAGTGTTTTTTAGGGTGTGGAACCATGTACAATCGAAACACTGTGAAGAACATGGCACAGGGGTGGGAGTTAAGGTTCTAGGGACACATGTTGTGGGCTACAGTCTGTAATAATGTGGAAGTCTCTGCATAGCTCTCACTGTGGCTAATAAATAACATAAGTAGGTGTTGGGGCCTGTGGCCATGGGTAAAGTATGGAAATGGAAAGTGGATATGCTGTGCAAAGCATCAATTACAGTACATAAACATGTACATAAAGGAAGGGTAAAGATAGCAATAAGTATGGCCATTCCATAACATAAAATTCACCAACTGACTGATATGTTTCACCCATAGTGTACATGTACTAGCATGCCCACCAAAGAAAGGCAACACCAAAATACCCATAGATTTCACCAAAGTGTTTTTCAAAATGCTGCAAAAATCCACTCACCACAATGTCAGCAAAGGTGAATCCAGAGCGGATTTTTTTTTCAGAAAAGGAAAATGCCATTGATGAGGAGTTCATCACATTTATGGACTAAAAAATGCACCACAAAGTACTTAGGAGAATGACAAGCTACTGCAGGTCCACTATATGCACAGCATGTACCTCCTGGGCAAATCTGGACTCAATTTTACAGGGGCTGGTATATAAAGGAATACATGTGGGAAGACAATGGTGTTATATGTGCTTGTGCCTTCATAGGTTCCAATGGTGGAGGGTAAACACGACAAGACAACATACGGCTGATGTCAGAAGTGTACCTTTGTCTGACAATTTTAACTTGCAAGTGGCATGGTCCAGTGACAGTGGCACTGTCTGGGTGAAGGAGCACCAACATCCACCCTAACAAATGCCCTTGTACAGGTATAGGCTGAGCACAGAGCAGGGCATGATAGACAGCTTCTACCTGAGAGTCCTTCATGACCTCCACCTATGCTCTCAGAGCACATAATATATGAAATCTATACTACTTCAAAAGTATGTATACAAACCAAAAGGGGTGAGATGAGATGCTTTTATGGTTCCAGGTCTTTCCCTTGATATGGCTGATATGGTAATGGCATCTGACATTAACCAGTGGATGTGCAGGTCATTGATCCTGGCACAACTGGCTTATACCCACATAATGTTGGCTAGTGTGCTTCATGGATTCTGGGACAACACACAATAAACACAGAGTGACATGGAGAACAGGACAGGGTACAGACAATTCTGCTGAGGTCTGGTAGCAAATGCTTACTTCATCCATGTCTCCATGAAACACATTGAAACTGCCCTCCAATCTGCTTCCAGAGGTGATGTCTTTCATGCCAGTGGCAGAGTCAGGATGCAGGGAGGTCAAACACACACACTGTCCCAAGTAAGGTGACCACTGTAGAGAAGCCTCATTGGCACCTGTGGGCAAACAACCTGCTATGCCTAGTTGTGGACATCATCGAGATCATGGCCAACAATACTCTTCTGGCTAAACACCTGAGATGCCAAATCAGGCTACAAGTGTGCATTCATAGTTCTACCTCTTCACTGTTTTATGTGAGTACATAGGCTGCTACCCCTACTTGTGGTCAAGTAGCACTTCAGGGGCAGTACCACACATCAGAAATTGCACAAAGTCAGTGTGGTCATGATGAACACACATCATCCCATAGGTCTTGTGAAGGCTGCCTGCCAAGCTAGATAGAATGTTGTAGATAATTCTGCCATTTGTAAATATTAATGTAAGCCACATGCTTGTTCTCTTAAATGTAAGAAAATTATGGTAAATGTTGAACTTCAAAAATGTAAACCACATTGCACTCTGCTGGAGGAAAGCTGATAAATCAAGCATTGTATAATTGTTTAATCTCAAAACTCAGAGCCAAGATGTCTGAATGAAGGAATTCTTCCAATTGTTTTGAGATGAGAGTTAATGGCTAGAATTTACATGTATAATGTCTTATTCCTCTGGCTTCCTGAACAGCTGCAAGAACAAAAGGGCTATTAAACTCGGAGTTTCTGTTAGTCTGGGAAACAGAGAATAATGATATAATCTGAAATGAGTCAGTAGTACTGTGTTATCAATTTAAGGATGGAGAAAGAGAGAATCAGAGCTTTTTGGATTTGTCTTCAGAACTGACAACATCACCAGCACTGCCTTGCTCTATATGTAACTTATGTAACTGTATTGTAGAACTGTGTATGCTCTTAGATATAGACAGGAAATAGGAAGTCTAGTCTAGCTGTTTTCTGTACTGATGTCAGAACTTTTCTACTGTATTATTTTAAGATTTCCCTGTGATGTCTGAACTCTTGAATAGCACTGTATAGTAAGAAATATTGTCTTGTGTTCTTATTATTTATTATTAAATGTTTTTAAACCTTTCAACTGTGGCTGTTCTATGTCGAGATAATTTAAGCTCTAGAGTACATTGCATGTATATAGTGATGCTGTCCAAGCCACTCCAAATAAGCCTTGCTGTTTGTCACACGTACCATTTTGGTAATAATATTGCACAGTAATAATTGGACACCCGTTGATAAGGGCCTTATTAGTAGCTGATATTAGTGGTTGGTGGCAAGGGGTACTACCATATAGTCTCGGCAGAAGGCACATAGCTGGAGAACCTGTACCAGCCTTCACCAGTAGTGTCTGTGTGTTTGTATATAACTCATACCTCAAAGCATGTGTGTGTGTCAGCTACTTGGGCAGGGAAACAAAACACTGGTTGGACAGAGAGGGTGCTGGAGGTTTTAGCTTGACCACTAAGCTGAGATCTGGACCATATAGCTGTGCCAGTGGGTAGTCTTATTGGGGATCTGGAGAGAAACCAGCCCCAGACTGACTGTGATCTCTGTGTGCTCTTAAGGGAAACTGTACTTTACTGTGTGTGTATTTGTTATCCTTCCCAATGTGGATGCCCCTCACTGGTGTTAGTGGTGATGGTTGAGGCTCCTTGATTGCTGAGCCAGTGCATGGGCATCACACATTAATTGTTTGGTAGTGGTGGGATATCCACACCACATATTAACTGGTTGGCACATACTAATTGGCTTGTAGTGGTGTGGATAGTGAATTTCTGTAGCTTGTGTACAATGATCACTGAAGGTGTTTTGTACTCTAAATCAGCCATGCAGTGAATATTCAGAGTTCAGATCACAACTGTTGTATTTCTTTAGTGAGCTTAGTTAGACAGGGAGAGCAGGCAAGCATGTCAGCAGAGGAGTATGGAAAGCTGACAAGGAGCCAGTTGGCTGAGATGTGCCAGGTTAAAGGACTGATGCAGGGAAACATGACAAAGGCAGACATGATTGCAGCTTTGGTCACAGCTGCATCAGAAACCAGCAGCCAGGAGGGTGATCAGACTGAGCGTGGAGATGTACAGCACTCAGGGAATGGACAGCTCAACCTATGTGCAGAGGACTTAAAAATCCATCTGGAGCTAAAGAGACTGGAGTTGGAGGCCAGGCATTTGGAAATGGAAGCTGTGGAAAAGGAGCAGCAGAGGCAGCACAAAAATGAGATGCTGACTCTTCACCAGAGTCATGGAGGTAGTGGGGAAGGGAGTAACCAGACCCCAGAAGCACAAAGGGTCAGTAAATTTCTTCCGCAGTTTACAGAGTGGGATAATTTTGATAGTTTCATTCATATGTTTGAGAGGGTATGCAAACAGTATGAGGTTGACCAACGGCTCTGGGTATGGTTCCTGACCCCCTTACTCTGTGGTAAAGCTGTAACTGTTTTGTCCAAAATGTCTGACGTTGGCTGTTTTAATTATAATACTCTTAAGAATTGTCTGTTAAAATTTTTTAAGCTAACACTTGAAACTTATAGGAAAAAGTTTTGTGAGCATATAGGCAAGGCAGAAGAAAGTATATGTGAATATGTTGCTGAATTGAGCACTTATTTTCATAGGTGGGTGAGTGGATGTCAGGTCACCACTTTTGAAGGGCTGGCAGACCTTTTGGTGAGGGAAAAAGCCCTTAGCCCTTTGCGTGAGGACATGAGGATCTGGTTAGCTGATAGACAATGTGCTACTTCAGATGAGTTGGGAAGAAGGGAGACCTATACCTAGCAAGCAGGGCATCCCCGCACAGGAAAGGGACCCCCAGTACTGCTCATGGGTCTAAAGGAACCCATGGTGGGCAGCCCAGACTGCCCCAACAGAATCTGCCAGTAGTAGGGGAAGCCACTAGTCCAGGTACGCGTTCAGGACCTAGGGTTAAATGTTTTGAATACAACCAGTGGGGCCATGTGGCATACAGATATCTATGGAGACAAGATGGGGAACAAAAAGTGAGGGAGCCAGTAAGTGGGAAAGACAAAATGCCACCAGTAGGTTGTCTTGAGACAAAAAGGGTACCAAACTACCATAAGAGGTTATACCCTATCGTAGTGAATGGCAAAGAGGCCATTGCTAAGAGAGAGACAGCCTCTGACATAACCATTGTGAAGCCTGCAATGGTTACAGAGAAGCTCTACTTGCCTGGGCAATCTAGTCCAGTCAGAGCTTTAGGAGGGATCCCATTCCAAATACCTTTGGCTAGGATTCACCTTGACTGGGAGGGTAGAAAAGGAAGCCAGCAAGTAGGTTTGTTTGAGGATATCCCTGCAGATGTCCTGATAGGGAATGATTTTGATAGTACAGTACCATGTGCTTGTGCAGTTACCCACAGTGAGGCTTGTAGACAAGCATGTTTGTCTGGTAGCCTGGGGGAGACCCAGACAGACCACATACTTGCAGGCGGGAATGGTGAGGTGGTTACTTCAATGAAGGAGCTGCCCTGTAGCAGTGAGACTGAAGGTGGGCCACAGCTGCTTGCCGGTATTGATGTTCCCTTGGACAGAGGGACTGCAAGGGTAGAGTTGAGGAGTAGTAACCAGGGTGACAGTGAGGCACCGCTGTCAGAGGATACCAGACTTCCTGTGGAAGGGGAGCTGGGGAGGGTTACAAAGAGAGAGTTGAGACATGTTCAGCTCTCAGACCTTACACTGCAAGGCCTGAGAGAGGTAGCTAGTGAGGGACCTGATTCTCAAGGGAAGGGGGGATCTGTATACTGGGACAAAGGGTTACAGTATACAGAGTAGACTCCTGATTGAGGACTAGAAGGTGAGAGGATACAGCAGTTGGTAGTGCCTAGAGCCTACCATCTAGCACTTCTAGCCATAGCCTATGATAGTCCCTTTGTGGGCCATATGGGCATAAAACGTACAAAGAGACATAGTATGCAGAACTTCTATTGGCCTGGAATCTCCAGAAATGTAACCAGGTACTGCAGGACCTGTGAGCAGTGCCAAAAAATAGGCAAGGCAGGAGACAAGGTGAGAGCTCCTTTGATGCCTTTGCCTGTGATTGAGGAGCCATTTCAGAGGGTAGCTATGGATACTGTGGGGCCTCTGAGTACCCCAAGTTCCACAGGAAAAAAAGTATATCCTAGTGGTAGTAGATTATGCTACAAAATACCCTGAGGCAGTGGCTTTGTCCTCTATTGAAGCAGAAAAGGTGGCAAATGCATTGTTAGAGATTTTCAGCAGGGTATTTTTTCCAAAAGAAATACTGACTGACAAAGATGCCAATTTCATGTCAGACCTGCTGGCTTGTCTGTGGAAGTACTGTGGGGAGAAGCACCTGAAGACCAACCCCTACCATCCCCAGACTAATGGTCTTGTTGAGAGGTTAAACTCTACACTCAAGTCCATGCTACAGGCATTTGCAGACCAGTTTAAGAGGGAGTAGGACAAATATTTGCCCCATCTGTTTGCTTACAGAGAAGCTCCCCAGAAATCCACAGGTTTTTCACCCTTTAAGTTGTTGTATGGGCATAGGGTGAGGGGACCTCAAGATTTAATTCATGATGAGTGGGAAGGTGAGTGTGAACCTCACAAGGAGTCTGTTGTGGCATATGTCCTAAACCTCAAGACAAGGCTCAGGGAACTCATGAGTTTGGCCCAGAAGAACCTGGCAGAAGCCCAACAACAGAAAAAGGTATGGTATGACAGGAATGCTCGAGCTAGAGAGTATGCTGTAGGGCAGCAGGTAATGGCGCTCATTCCTATCAGACACAACAAGCTGCAAGCAGCTTGGGAGGGACCCTACAAGGTGGTAAAAAAGGTAAGTGATGTTAACTACATGCTAGAACTGCTAGGCAGGAGGCAGGGGCACAAGTTGTACCATGTTAACATGATGAAACCTTACCATGATAGGGAGGCCCTTGTGCTGTGTATTTGCAGCGGCTTGCAGGAGGAGTCTGAGGGAGATCTGGTGACTGATATCTTCAGTGAGGCTTGGACAGACACCTCAGTGGAAGGGGTAGCAATGTCCCAGGAGCTATCTCCTACCCCAGTTCAAAAAATCTGAGCACTGTTACAGGAGTTTGTGAACATGTTCACTGGGAAACCAGGGTCCAGCCACTTGGTGCAGCACCAGGTGGATACAAATCCCCAAAGGCCTATTAGACAGGCCCCTTATATGATGCCTGAGAGAGTCAAACAGACTCTGAGGGAGGAGATACAGGAAATGTTGGAACTAGGGGTAATTCAAGAGTCCAACAGTCCCTGGGCCTCCCCAGTCATGCTGTGCCAAAGAAGGATGGCAGCACCAGGTTCTGTGTGGACTACAGGAAATCAAATAGTCACACAAAGTCAGATACTTACCCCATGCCCAGGACAGCTGAGGCCCTAGATCAGCTGTGTGGGGCTAAGTATCTTACAACCATTGATCTTACCAAGGGTTACTGGCAGGTGCCCTTGACTCCCAGTGCTAAAGAGAAGTCAGCCTTTGTGACTCCTTTTGGCTTGTGTGAGTTCACAAAGATGTCCTTTGGGATGAAAAATACCCCAGCAACTTTCCAGAGGCTGGTAGATCACATCCTAGCAGGAGCAGCAGGAGGGTGTGGTGTGGCCTTGCTTATCCAGATGATATTGCCATCTAAAGCCATTCCTGGCAAGAGCATCTTCAACATGTCAGGGAGGTGCTGGGCAGACTACAGAGGGCAGGGTTGACCATTAAGCCGAGCAAATGTCAGGTGTGTATGGCAGAGTTCTTCTACCTGGGACATAGAGTGGGGAGTGGATAAGATCAGGACAGAACCTGCCAAAGTTGAAGTTATTCTGGAATGGCCTGCACCTGTTTCCAAAAAGCAGGTGAGGGCATTCTTAGGGACAGCAGGGTACTACAGAAAGTTCTTCCCCAGTTATAGTACCACAGCTGCTCCCCTCACAGACCTGACAAGGAAAAACAGGCCAGATAAGGTAGTGTGGACCCCAGCATGTGAGCAGGCATTCCAGAAGCTTAAAAAAGCTTTGGGAGGATCCCCTGTGTTAGCCAGTCTAGATTACAGTAAATAATTTGTTGTGCAAGTGGATGCTTCGAACCATGGGGTGGGGGCTGTACTTAGCCAGATTTCTTCAGAGGGAGAAGAGCACCCAGTGGTGTATCTCAATCATAGGCTCCAACTCAGGGAGGAATGCTATGCAGCTGTAGAAAAGGAATGTCTAGCCATAGTGTGGGCACTACAGAAATGTCAGCCTTATCTGTATGGAAGAAAATTCACTGTCGTTACAGACCACAATCCCCTAACTTGGTTACACAGAACCAGCCAGCAAAATGCCAACTTGCTAAGATTGAGCCTAGGGTTGCAAACATATGATATGTCAGTGCAGCACCACAGTGGGATTAGCAATGCCAATGCATATGGGCTCTCAAGACAGGGAATGGGGTAAGGTATACTCAGATAGACGTAACCCTCTCAAGCAACATTTCTTTAGGGTCACTTGAAAAACTAGCTTGAGATCTCTTGGGGGGGGGGGGTATATGAAGGCTGCCAGCCTAGCTAGCTAGAATTTTATAGATAATTCTGTCATTTGTAAATATTAATGTAAGCCACATGCTTGTTCTCTTAAATGTAAGAAAATTATGGTAAATGTTGAACTTCAAAAATATAACCACATCGTACTCTTCTGGAGGAAAGCTGATAAGTCAAGCATTGTATAATTGTTTGATCTCAAAACTCAGAGCCGAGATGTCTGAAGGAATTCTTCCTATTGTTTTGAGATGAGAGTTAATGGCTAGAATTTGCATGTACAGTGTCTTTTATTGCTCTGGCTTCCTGACCAGCTGCAAGATCAAAAGGGCTGTTAAACTCTGGGTTTCTGTTAGACTGGGAAACAGAGAATAATGATGTAATCCAAAATGGGTCAGTGGTACTGTGTTATCAGTTTAAGGACAGAGGGAGAGAGAACCAGAGCTTTTTGGATTTGTCTTTAGAACTGACAACATCACCAGCACTGCCTTGCTCTATATGTAATTTTATTGTAGAACTGTGTTTGCTCTTAGATACAGATAGGAAATGGGAAGTCTAGTGTAGCTGTTTTCTGTAGTGATGTCAGAACTTTTCTACTGTATTATTTTAAGCATTTCTGTGTGATCTCTGAACTCTTGACTAGCACTGTGTAGTAAGAAATATTGCCTTGTGTTCTTATTACTTATTATTAAATATTTTTAAACCTTTCAACTGTGGCTGTTTTATGTAGTGATAATTTAAGCTCTAGAGTACATTGCATGTATATAGTGATACTGTCCAAGCCACTCCAAATAAGCCTCACTGTTTGTCACGTTTACCATTTGGATAATAATATTGCACAGTAATAATTGCGCACCCTTTGATAAGGGCCTTATTAGTAGCTGATATTAGTGGTTGGTGGCAAGTGGTACTACCATATAGTCTGGGCAGAAGGGGCATAGCTGAAGAACCTGTGCCAGCCTTCCCCAGGAGTGTCTGTGTTTGTATATAACTCATATCTGAAATTGTGTGTGTATCAGCTACTTGGGCAGGGACACAAAGCACTGGTTGGACAGACAGAGTGCTGGAGGGTTTTAGCTTGACCACTAGGCTTAGATCTGGACCCTAAAGCTGTGCCATTGGGAGTCTTATTTGGGATCTGGAGAGAAAGGGAGAAACCATCCCCAGACTGACTGTGATCTCTGTGTGTTCTTAAGGGAAATTGTACTTTACCGTGTGTGTATTTGTTATCCTTCCCAATGTGGAAGCCCCTCACTGGTGTTAGTGGTGAGAATTGATTGCAGGGCCAGTGCACGGGTGTCACAGTTGTATCCCTTCCTTCCCATGGACTGCATCAAGCCCTGTGCCACAACCCAGTTCAGTGGACATTGCAAATGCCTGTATAGTCGCAGCTTAACCACTCCACTGGATGATGTGATCCCCAACTCCCCACATCCTCCAGGAGAATATGGCTACTGTGTTCATCTCCTATGACCCTACCTTACCTCACAATATTGCAGTTAATGTCACTGTGTCTCCTCCAAACTCCTGTGCAAGTGGTAATACTTGGGCCCTGCCAGCCCCCTAACATGTGTGGGTATGGTGAAGTCTGATGCACAGCATGGCCATTCCATGCATGAAGAATCATACCCTGGGTGTGATACTACATACATTAAGTTATTCTGTGTTACATCTAATCTGGCCATTAGTTCTGGAACAGATGTCGCCTCTTTGCCACTGCTACTGTAGTATGCCCACTTCTGCTTAGGCTGTGGTACTACTGCTACTGTTATCTGTCTCATCTGAATCTCCACCCTCCCTTCTACTGCTGCATTTACTTGTATGGAAAGTCCTACTAAGATGTTAGCATGCTGCTTCAGCAGTTTGCGTAGTCCCAGGTTCGGCAGAACTGTATGCACAACACAGAAAGTCTTGCTGCAGATGTCAGAACTGCATGCAGTTCTCCTCCTGGTGTTTCTAGGCAATGGAAGCATCTCTTGAGTAGGCTGAACATTTGCTCCACTATATGACAAGTTTCATCATGTGCTGTGTTATGGACCATTTCATATATGGTATGGGATTTTCAGATGTGGATCGTCAACCAGTCTAAGGCATATTTGGTAAAACCTGCAACACACAGCAAAGAACATGTTATGTGTGACTTGCTCCCTGCTCGCATGGTACCTGTGTGTAGGGACCTATCTATCTAGTCTGTGTGTGCAGCTACTGACTTGATGACCTGCAGGCACAGCACTCAACTTCTTTGCTGAGGAATCAGGGATAATGCCAAAAAATAATAGGGCAAATGTCCAAAATCTAGGGCCAGTTTTAAGTATTATTCTAATTCAGTTAGAAAGTTAATAGTGCATTAGATTTTGAATCTACTTGTACATTGTGAAGGATAGAAAGCAGAAAACTCTAATACTGGCATTATTAACTGACTGTAATCTTAAATAATTTTCCAGAAAAACAAAAGCTTTATGAACGAAAGGAAAAACATATCAGGCAAAATCTGAGAGATTATGCAAAATCAAGAACAGTTGAGAAAATATAGCTGTGTAAGAACTTACCATAACACTATATGTTTGAATTCCATACTGATGTGGTAGCTTTTGGCTATTTGAGTTGTTTCCTCCCTAGGAAGCAACAACCAGCCTGCTTCAAAAGCTCTGGCTCCCACCCACACCTTCTCTCTGGGTGATAAATGGCCAGCATCAATCAGACAAATTGCAGGCAGAAGGAAGTAACTTCAGGACTTTCATGCCTGTAGAAAAAATAAGAAATAGCCTTATCCTGAAATTCTGATCAGATATTACCACAAAAACATTTTTATACCATCAAAAAACAATTATGCATAGGGAAGAGAAGATGGATGGTGGGTGGGTGCAGCTACTTAAGTAGCATGGGATTTGAACATCTTTGGTTATAGTACATTCTTACACAATAGCCGTTTGCTGTTTGGGTTGACTACTGAAGCTTATCCATCCTGGGAGGAGGAAAGATAAGGGCCTAGGAGCCTCTGGAGAATGGTCCTAGCAAAGGTTACTTTGGACCTAGAAAAACAATCCAGTTTGTAATGCTTTGTAAAAGTATGCACATAGGACAAAGTAGCTGCCCGTAAAATTCTAAAAGTGGCAGAAGAGAAAATTATCTTTCCAAAACTATCCAACTATCCAACATCTTACCTTTTTTAACCCATGGTCAGAGGGATAAGATTCACCAAAAGTCTATTGCCAGTTGCTGCTAAGACAGAAATGGCTGCTGAATCAGAACAAATGTGAGAAAACAAGAATTTGTTAGCCTGGGGTTCTCTATAAAGTCGATTTGCCTTTTTAGGGACTGAAGACTGGGAATAAGGATTACTGGAGGCAGCATTAATAACACCCTCCAAGGCAGGCATAATAGGAGGCATAGGAGTAACATGTGGGATCTCCACTGGTCATAACTCATGGTATATCCTCATATCAGGGGAACCTCCACTCATTCCTGCAAAAATACAGACAGACTCAGAAAAAGAAAACTCCTTCTCCTAGGGAGATGGGGTATATGTGCTCTCCCCAGAATCAGAGTCCTGGGCTTAAGAATCTGGAGGACAGAAAACTGTCTCTATTCATGTAAGACTCTTCTGACTATCATCAGGATTTTCTGTATCACTCTAGTGCTCAGGTAAGGATTTTTGAATTACAGCATCAGTTGTCTGCAATCAACTCTTGACCATGTTAAGAATATCATGCATCCTCAGATGAACAATGTTTAACCTTTTATAGGTTCAAAAGTGTGTACTAGGCTAATGGCCCTGGAGCCTTTCCAAGCCTAGCCCATAGGATTATCCTGGCATTGTGCCACCCGACCTTAGTTCCCTTTGCCTCTGTCAAGTAGAGCCACTGGAGTGATTCCCAGGCTGAATTTTCTATTTCCCATCCACTCATCAAGATTTCTCTTGAAGAGGGCCAGTGAGGCACTCCGCTTGACATGTATGGGAAGTCTATTCCATAGCATGGGCAGTCCCAACCTGTCCCTCCAGCTTGTTCTGTTCATAAGTTCATAGGTTAGTAGTAGGCTAACTGCCCTTGTGAGCCATTTTTTAGGCCTAGCCAATTACCCCAAGTAAAAATCAAACCCGGGCCTTGTGTTTGTAAGAGACCTCAACCTCATTACCATTATGTGGTAATGAGGTTGAGGTCCCTGGAGCGTGTAGTGAGGAGGGATTGGGATTTCTTTAGATGTAGCATTTCTAACAGAACTGGGTCAGACATGGCTTTGTAAGTCAAGCAGAGATCGCATCTAAGCAGGCGATATGAGACAGAGAATAGTTGGAGTTTGAGTGTGTCCATATAAGACAAGTGTTTAAGGACTAAGATCCTCTTTGTGAGGTATTTTTGTGGCCTCTCCAGTTGTTGTAGGTGTCTAGTGAGGTACATGCTAAATGGGGCATTGTACTCGATGACTGGCCTAATGAGGGAAGAGTACAGGGAGACAATAACCTCTTTCTTCCTGGATGCAAAACCCTTTGTAATGAGATGTGCCACATAGGAGTTTCTGACCACAGTGGCAGTGTGGTGGTCAAAAGAGAGGTTGCTATCAATCTGTGTTCCCAGATCTCTTATGATGCCTTCTGTGTTTAGTGGAATACCATCGATGTGGTAATTCATGGGAACTGGGTTTTTCACAAAGGGATGACACATTTTTTAGCATTGATCTTAAGGCCATGGTTCTGAAACCAGTCATTGGTCTCAGTGAGGCCTTTCTGTAGGATGTCAACATCACTTGGGAAGTTAATTATGGTTCCCAACTTGCAATCATCTGCGAACTTGGAGAGGACCCAGGACCGAACCCTGTGGGACTCCACTCATGACTGGTCAACAGTCTGACTTGGAGTCAGCTACTTTCACACTGTGGGTTCTGTCTGTGAGCCAGTTTGCAACCTACCTAGTGATATAGGGGTTGATGCCTAGCCTATTGAGTTTTTCTATTATTCCTGAGTGGGGAATGGTATCAAAGGCCTTGGCCAGATCAAAGTAGGCTGTATGAACCACCTTGCCTTCATCCACAGCTCTGATGACTGACTCAAAGAAGTCAACCAGGTTAAGCAGGCATGATCTACCCGTCACAAAACCAAACTGTGTGGAATCCAGAGTTTGGAGGTTCCCTGTATCTTTGTTTATTAGGTCCATGATGATGCATTCCATAGCTTTGCATATCAGACTTGTCAGGCTAATGGGGCGATAGTTCCCAGAGTCTGTAGTCGCTCCTCCTTTGTGGAGAAGGATGACTGTAGCAGTGTGCCATTCGGTAGGGACAAAGCCTGAGGTGAGGCTATGATTGAACAGGGCACACAGGTGAGGTGCCAGTTCACTCTGTAGTTCATGTAGAATACAGCCAGGGATATTGTCAGTTCCCATAGAAGCTGTATTCTTGGCCTTGGACAGTGCTGTTTTAACCTGTGCAGCAGTAATAGTGGGTGCCTGGCAATCTACTGGTATTGTGATTGATCCTTTGGTGGTTGAGAGAGGGATAAAGTTGGCACTGAATCTGAAAGTTGATGGTGGCAATAGTATAGTGTAGATTTATGACAAGTCAGGTGGAGTTGTGGATATTGTTTTGGACTTATGAATTTATATTTAATATTTAGGAAGTTAAGATGTGAGAGGAATAAATATGAATCTGAAAGTTTATGGTGGCAATAGTATAGTGTAAATTTGTGACAAGCCAGGTGGAGTTGTGGATATTGTTTTGGACTTAGGAATTTATATTTAATATTTAAGAAGTTAAGATGCGAGAGGAATAAATATGGGTGTATGATGGTAAAGTGTGGGATGGAATATAATGTAAGGAATAACTGTATTGGTTATATTTAGTATATGTGTGTTAATGAAATAGTATTCAGTGATATAAGAAAATCATGTTAAGTTTTTTTATATTAAAACTTTACTAGGCTAGAGGGTCAATGTTTTTCTTGTTTGACATCTAATAGTAAAAAATGGTGTAAGATGTTTAAATGGATGTGGAATAGGTGATATAAAAATGTAATTGTTAGATTTAAAGTCCCTTTTTAGGTATTAATGTATTAATGCATTCATGATGTGTAGTATTGGGAGTACATCTTTAAGCTTTAATTAATAGCATTTAAGGAAAAAATAAATCAATTATTTAATGTAATTAAAATGTTAATTGATGTGAAGATGGAATATATAAGGGCTGCTGGGATAGTACTGAATTATTCCTTCGAAGGCCTGTGAGGCCAAGGTACCAGATGAAGTAAATAAAGAATTGGCAGCTACAGCAGTGCTCAGTGTTTTTTTGCAGTTTGAGGATAATTCCTGGTTCCCTTTTGGGGACAGTTGTGGTGTGTTTTTTGTACCATGTCGCTGGAAGGAGCTTCTGCTATTCCGAGTGTATTCAGAATCCAAGATGAGATGGGCAAGCTTAGATGTACAGAGATGTGGGAGAGAGACAACAAAATGGTGGAGAATGATCCTTGGTCCATGGGGATGGACAGCCGGACTGATGAAAGGTATGAGCAGCTGGAAAGGCTCTTAAAGAAAGAGGTGTCTTTGTATTATGATATCAGACTTTTGCAAAAAAAGTTGATATGAACATTACACCAAGGGGGCTTAGAGTGGATCGGCTCCCTGCATTTGAATTTTCAGAGGAGGAATTTGACCTCCTAGAAGAATGAAAATTTGTTTTGCTGTCATGTACCACAAACTAGCTCAAAATTCTTATTAAAAGAAACATCCATGCACAAGAGAAGGCACGTAAAACAATTGTGCAATTACAGGAAGTGTTTATTGCTGACACCTCGGAAATGAGCTATTCCAGCAAGCTCTATGATATCAAGTCTAATGTGGCCAAAGTGGAGTCAGAGGTTATTGCCAGAAAGAAGAAAAAATTGAGCAGGGACACTAATGATTACAATAGCAGTGTAATCTTTTCTTGGCAATATAAGAAGACTAGGGGATGTCCCCGGCAGATTGGCAGAAGAAGAAGAACTCATTCGGGCTCATCCTCTCGCGAGACTTCCATATCATCTGGTGAATTGGCATCTAATGGGTGAAAGGGTGTGTCCTTTGAGTATGTTAGCAGAGCATTCGATGGTTCATCCCCAATGGACAATGGCGAGAACTCGGAGGACCAGAATCAGGGTAAAGGAAGAGGAAGAAGTTTCCAGGGAAAGGGGAGAAGGAATTGAACTGTCTAGCAGGACAGGCTGAGGTATGTACTGTTTCACATTCAGCTGGTGCTTTCCCTGGTAACTGAAGCATTAATTTCACACTACAGATGGCGGAGGAGATTAACATTGGTCCTCCCTTAGTTTTTTTTGTATCTGAAGTCCAAACTTTTCCTGGCTTGTTTGCAGTAGGCAATGGTGATGTGAGGAGCAATTTATTAAATGAAATAAGCAGTGATGTAGAAAAGAAATTTAATATTGTGAATTTGTTGGACTTTGTACTAATGGACGTTGTGGCAAGTGTGCTGCTTAAGGGTATAAAGTTTGTACCGACATTTTGCCCCTCATTGGTGAATTTTATAAATGAAATCAAAACGTTCTGCAGGAAATTAAATTTAAGGGTATTTTTTGCTGCTAAGGAGCAGCGTTGTATGCAGGGGAGAGAAGTGGTTACAATGCATGAAACGAATCAATATTCTATGGAAGATTCACTGTTGAACGTTTCTCTTCATGAAAATCCGTTTGTCAATTGGGACTTTGATAATGACTTTGTGGATGATATGTCTGAAACAGCTTCTTTTGATGTTTGTTTTTCAACTGGGTATTGAAAATTGAAAATACCTAAGGTGCCCCATGTTAGTTCCTTTGTACCCCCAATAAATTAAAATGCTATAAATGTTTTTGAAAGTGCATTGTGTAAACAAATGGAAAATGCATATTATAAGTATGTGAAAAGTTCCAAGACATGGAATTTGAATAGAGAGCAATGGATTTCTTTAAAACAGTTGCGTAAAGTTACCTACCAATATATTTTCACACAGGCAGATAAGAGTGGGAACTGAGGGATTCTAGGAAAGAATGAATATAATAACATGGCCATGGATTTGTTGTTGGATAGTAAGGTGTATAAAAAGTTGCACTTCAATCCAATAAAAAAATTTAATGATGGTCTGTTAAAATTATTGGAAAGAGGGGAAAGACTGGGATTTTTTGATCGTGGGGATGTCAAGAAGTTATATTTAAAATATCCTAAAGATGCCACATTCTTTGTCATTCCTAAAATTCATAAATCAATGACCAAACCCCCTGGTAGACCAATAGTTTCGGGGGTGGGTTCTTTTTTGCAGAACCTGGGCATCTTTTTGGACTCCCAGTTAAAAGTGTTTCTCCCCAGAGTACAATCATATATTAGGAATACCTCTCATGTGTTGGAATACATAAGAGAGGTACATTGGGATGCGAACCTTTATCTTGCCTATGTGGATGTCAAGTCTTTGTACACAAATATTAATATTAGAATGGGCTTGGAAGCAGTAGTAAAAATGATGGCTGAAGGACCGAAAACTACATACATTTGTCAACTGCTGGAATATGCTTTGATGCATAATTATTTTGTTTTTGATGGTGAATATTATTTGCAATTGGAAGGGGCAGTGATTGTGGCAGCATTTGCCCCATCATATGCAATTTTATTCATGGCATTTTTTGAAAATGAGTTTGTGTATCCAACAGATTTTGTTAAAAACAGAGTGGCTATGTTTAAGTGGTTCATAGATGACTTGATTTTTGTGTGCAAGGGGGAAGTTAGTGAATTTGATGAATTCATGAGTTGACTTGGTCGGAATACCTATGGATTGGAATTTACTTATAGAACTAGTAGGAGTAATATGCAATTTTTGGATGTAGAGTTTTATGTAGATAGAGGGGGCAGTCTACAGTATAAGCCATTTCATGAGGAGACTGCTACAGATAATTTTTTGGAGGCCGGCAGTGCACATCCTGGGCATTTAATAAAATCCCTTCATTATGGAGAGTTCAGGAGAGCTATGACCAACACGTCTGAGGAAGGGTGTTGGAAAGAGAATTTGATATGGTGAAGAAAAGGTTATTAAAGAGGGGATATACTGAAGGGCACATAGGTAAAGCATTGAATAAGTTAAAAAGGAAGACCAGTTACAAAAGGAAATCTAGCTGTTTTAGTAGGCATCAGAAGTTCATGAGGGAAAATGATGTTGGGAAGGATGGAATTGAGCCTCTTTTTTGTGACCAAATTTTCTCCCCTCTCTGATACATTGAAAGGGTTAGTTAATGACCTTTGGCCTGTGGTTTATGTGGTTTATAGGGATGAAATGGTGGGGAGATTGTTTCCGGATAGAGTTATATTTTCCTATGGTCGGTTCAACAACCTGAAAGAGTTGTTGAGACCAAGGGCCAAGGATGATGTAGGAAATAGGAAGGGTGCATTCCCATGTGGTGCATGCAAAGTGTGCGATAAAATGAAAAATGTTGATTGATGGATGATAAATGGGAAAAAGTTTTGGATAAAGAATGAAAGATTCATGTGGGGTGGTCTACATCATTGGATGTGGATGCACACTGTGTAAGTGGTATGTGGGACAAACTAAAAGGAAGGTGAAATTGAGAATTTTGGATCATTTGGGAGATGTAAGAAATAGAAGGATGGAAAGCCCAGTGGCTCAACATTTTTGTAGCACCCATGGGGGTAACACGGATATTTTTTTCTTTAGTGTGTTAGCACAACCCTATGAGAGCCGCAGTTTGGGAGGTGATGAATTTAAGCAAAGGCTCATTAAATTAGAAACCAAACTGATAGTGTATTTGGGTATTCTATACCCTAGGGGCCTCAATCTGGATATTGATTGGGGGACATAGGTAGTATTTTCAAAGTTTATGGTGGCAATAGTATAGTGTAGATTTGTGATAAGCCAGGTGGAGTTGTGGATATTGTTTTGGACTTATGAATTTATATTTAATATTTAGGAAGTTAAGATGTGAAAGGAATAAATATGAATCTGAAAGTTTATGGTGGCAATAGTGAGAGGAATAAATAATGGGTGTATGATGGTAAAGTTGGGGATGAAATATAATGTAAGGAATAATTGTATTGGTTATATTTAGTATATGTGTCAAGGAAATAGTATTTAATGATATAAGAAAATCATGTTAAGTTTGTTTATATTAGAACTTTACTAGGGGAGGGTCAATGTCTTGTTTGACATCTAATAGTAAAAAATGGTATAAGATGTTTAAATGGATGTGGAATATGTGATATAAAAAAATGTCATTTTTAGATTTAAAGTCCCTTTGTAGGTATTAATGTATTAATGCATTCATGATGTGTAGTATTGGGGGGGTACATCTTTAAGCTTTAATTAATAGTATTTAATGAATAAATAAATCAATTATTTAATGTAATTAAAATGTTAATTGATGTGAAGATGGAATATATAAGGGCTGCTGGGATAGTACTGAGTTATTCCTTTGAAGGCCTGTGAGGGAGAGGTACCAGATGAAGTAAATAAAGAATTGGCAGCTACAGCAGTGCTTGGTGGGGTTTTTTTGCAGTTTGAGGAGAATTCCTGGTTCCCTTTTGGGGACAGTTGTGGTGTGTTTTTTGTACTGAATCTGTCTGCCAGTATATTGGCAATATCTGTTGGCTCAGTATAGGAGGTGTCATTGTGCAACAGCTCCGAGCAAATATGTATATTGCTATGAAGATTCTTTTCATAATTATAGAAGGCCTTGTGTTTATCTTTACTATCTGCTGCAATTCTGTTTTCCTAGCTAGCTTTAGAGGATTTGATGAGGGATCTCAACTTTTTGTTGAGGCTGATAAGGGAGTTTTTCCAGTCTTGGGACATCACTTTGTTTCTCATCAGTTTCCACCTTCTGTTGTAGAGTTTGCTTATGGCAGGGGACCATCAGATTGGCTTCCTTTTTTTTGGAGGAGAGCATCTTGGTTCTAGTGGGTATGATGAGATCCATGCATTTGTGTATGTGTTCGTACAGCTCATTAGTGTATGATTCAGCAGTCATGCAGCTGTTCTCCAATTGCATGGGTGCCGTGAAGTTAGCCACCTCTGTTTTTAGGAGCCCAAAGTTAGCTTTGGAGAAGTTTTTCATGGCGGTTACCTTTGCGAGGGGGGGGGGGTGGATTTCCAAGGTGATTAGTTTGTGGTTGGATCTAACCAGGGAGGAGTTGACTACTGGTATAGAGCAATGGTCACCCATGTTAGTAATGACCATGTCAAGGATGTTGCTACCTCTAGTGGGGGTAAAAATGAGCTGGTCCAGGGCATTGGAATTAATGAATTCCAGGAAACGTTGGGCAAGTGTATTGGTACATGAGTAGTTTTCCCAGTTATTGGAAGGGTAGTTGAAGTCGCCCAGTATGAGAGTGTTAGGTTGGGCCCTAATATTCTACAGGGTGCTTAGGAACATGGAGTGTGAGTCTTGGGTTATGGTTAGGGACCTATAGCAGGCTACAGCCTGAATCACTGTCTGGAGGTGTGACATCCTTTATGAATATGGAAACACCACCGCCTTTGGAGCTTCGGTCCAAGCTCTGGGGCCAAAAGATATGGAATGAGTTATACAAAACCACAGCAAACACCAAGGAAACTCCAAGGAAATAAAAATGAAACAACATCAAGCTCCATTCCACTTGTTTATTGCACTTTAGCGCCACGGCCAAACAGCCTTCAAGAAGTGATGCATATTACATAAAACCTTCTCTATAAAAAGACCCTCAATTAATCAATTATCCATGCACACAGTTACCTAATAAAACAATTAAACATTTCCAATCTAATTCTAAGTTAAACCCTCCTGGATGGAGGGTGTTATACTTTAAAATATATACTGCTTCTTTGGTTAGCAACATATTTTTTTATCAAACCTTCATCTCCCATTTTCACAAATACTTTTTCTAGAATGGTTGCCTGTAGTAAAGTGTAATCCCCATTATGTTTATCCAAAAAATGCATGGCTACAGAGCTTTCAGTTATTTTCTTTTTTATATCCCTGATGTGCTCCTGCAACCTTATTTTAAACTTTCTCTTACTCTGTCCTATATAAAAAAGGTTGCAGGGGCACCTCAGACAATAAATAATACCCTCCGTATTACACCCATAATAGCCACTAATATCAAATTTCCTTTTATTGATCACAGTAAAGCTGTGGACTACATGTTTACATACACTACAATTATTACATATCATTGTTCCACTTGACTTTGGAGATCTAGGAAGGCCATTTTCAGGTAATATAAAATACGCTCTAACCAACATATCATTTAAATTCTGTACTCTCTTGTAAGACATATAAACTTTCTTATGAATAATTTTTTGTAACAAGACATCTTTCTGTAAGAAATCCCAATAATTAGTAATAGCATCTTTCACTATATCACTTAAAATATTATATGTAGTTGCAAAATATATTTTATCCTTTTCATCCACTATAGATAGCCCACTATTTGATTTGTTGCTTCTTTGTTGGGTAGAGCCATTTTTTTAACTGCCACATTCAAAATGTCTTTATTATATCCCCATTTGTATAAACATTGCCATTTTTTGTCTTATTTCCTTCTCCAGATCTAGGTAGTTATTGCAAATTCTACATACCCTCAATAGTTCTCCATAAGGGAGAGCTTGAACTGTATGTACTGGATGGCAAGTGGTGCCATGCAAAAATTGGCTCCCATCCATAAATTTGCGATGGATGGATGTCCTGATACATTGATCACTATCCCCACATAAGCGTAGATCCAAATAATTCACTACTTTACCACATTGTAAACAATCAAACTGCAGCCAGAACTCATTACAATGTAAATCCTTTATAAACTTTTGAACATAGTTTCCCATTCTCACATATAAATATTAAATCATCAATATATTGAAAGTAAGACACCACATATTGTTGATAAAAAGAATATTTATAAACAATCTATTTCAAATTTACCCATAAATAAATTGGCCTACATGGGGGCAAAAGATGCCCCCATGGCAGTGCCTTGCAATTAATGATATATCACATTATTAAAACTACAAAAGTTATTTAAAAGACAAAATTGCAATAATTCTATAACATAATTACATACTGGGCTATCTTCAAAAAAATATTGTGTAGCTACTATTCCATCTTTATGTTTGATATTCGTATACAGGCTCTTAACATCTATCAAAACCCAATACGTATTTGGGTTCCATTGTAACGTTTCTAACTTCTGAAGGAAATCAAAGGAGTCCCTGATATATGATGGATGTTTTAGGACATAAGGCAGTAAAAAGTTATGTAGAATAATGCCAATATTGTGTAGGAAGTGTTTCATTGCAGACACTATTGGTCTCCCCGGAGGATTTAGCTCATTCTTATATAGTTTTGGGAGACAATAGAATGTAGCCATACCAATATTTTCCAGATTACATTCTTTTTTAGCCATTTGATCTGTAATATATCCTAACCGGCATCCCTTATTTAATAAATGTCTACATTTTTCTATGGCTTCTAAATACACTTCCATACTACTTACTTCATACACAGTATTGTCTTGTAGACGTTCCATACACATCTGCAAATATTGAGTATAATGCATCGCTACAATTTTACTGCCTTTGTCAGCTGGTTTAATAATTAGATCCTTCCTATTTGACAATTCCTTCAGGGACTTCCATTCCTCTTTAGTTAAATTATAAGTCATTTGATTCTTCTTTGCAAAAAAATCAGAGTACAATTGTTCCACAGTGAAATTTAACATCTCCGAGGAAATTTTAACACGTTCATTTGTGTAAGGGGGGATAAAAGTGCTTTTAAAACACACATTTTTATCGTTCAGCAAACAGTGTGTATTTACACTTATTTCTACATCATCTACATCAGACAAACATGAATGGAAACTATCTTCATCACTAATGTAATCATTCTTATTAATATTGTTACCTTCTGATATTTTATACAATGAAAAATAACATTTAAGGTGTAATTTTCGCACCAGCTGAAAGATCTCTTGTTTTATCACATGCTTTCTTGGTACAACTGTTGGGATGAATTTCAATCCCAAATATAATACATTAACTTGCTCCTGTGTTAAGGAACACCCTGTTAAATCAACTACACAATTATTAAGAACATAGTCATTGCCATCTACCTCGCTTAGGCATTTGTTTAAAATATCCATCAAGTTGCTGTTGTCTTTGATATGTTCCCCACTTCTTGTAGTTCTTTCCTGTTTCTTCATGGTTATTCCGAAACCATTGTTCATGTAGAGCAGGCTCTTGTGCAGCTGGAAGAGGTGGAAACATCCGGTTATCATTGTCTGAGTCCGTAGTATAACCAGCACCCTCAGACGAAGAAAATGATACAGAGTGCTGTTTACATTTGCCTTCATTCAGACGTGAGTTCTGGGACTGCTGAGATGACTTTTTATTGGAGCGCCACAAAAAAGCCCTCCTATTATTGTAGTCCCGAACGTCATGTTTGATTTTTCCCAATTTGGCATTGATCTGTTCTTTCTCAAATTTGTTTAACTTATCATGCATCTTCTTAACCACATCAGTCATTCTCAATGACCCTATTTTCCCTAAAATCTCATTATGCATTTTAGTTACTTCCTCCTTAAGTTTCTGCTGATGTATCCGGTCTCTTTCAATTAGAATGGTCACCCATTCCATAGCACACTTGCGTGCTTTTTATAGGAAAGGTTTTATGTAACATGCATCACTTCCTAAAGGCAGTTTGGCCGAGGCGCTAAGTGCAATAAACTAGTGGAATGGAATGAGTTATAGCCTGGTAGTGCAGGGGTACTCTCTGCTGCCTTGAACCAGGTCTCTGTAACAGCACAAATGTCGATGTTCTTCATTTTAAGGAGTGCTTTGAGTGAGTGCATTTTGAGATTTAGACTTCTAGCATTGAGCAGCATGACCCTCAAATTGCATTTGTTTGTAGCTGTTACAGTGGCAATTTGGTCTTTGGAACACCACCTAAAAAGGCACTATAATAGTGGAAAGAGCCTTGGCCAGTATCCAGAAGCCCAGGGTTGACAGATGCAGGCCATCTCTGGCAAAGCATCTAGGTCTGTCAATATGTCACCCCAGGCAGACAGATACTGGATCCCCTTAGAATGACACCAGAAACTTAGCCAGTTGTTGAAATCAATAATTTTCTGCTTGTACTGTAGTATCATTCTGGGTGATGGTAGGAGGCTGCTCAGGGCTAGGGTCATACCCGTCTAGGCTACATAATCTGTGAACTCCTCCATGTCTCTCTTCATGTAGTCCAGGGAGGTGTATCTCAGGTCATTCACACCCACATGTACAATGATAGAGTCATATTTGTACCTGTTGTTGAGGGACCTGAGTGCGTGCATTATGTGGTGGATCCTGGCACCTGACAGGCAGCTGACTGTTACTTTCTCCTTATTCATCCTAGTGAGTGAGACATCAGTGTGCCTCACTATAGAGTCACCTATGACTAGTGTGTTGAGCATGCTGTTTTGCCTTAGGGGCTTTGGTTGAATGGCACACTGTTTAAGAGAGTTGTGTCTCATGATTAGTGTTGTGTTGTGGTGGTCAAGTGCGTTTCTGCCTTGGAGGTCTCTGCTGTTTGGGTAGATTTTTATTGAAAGCCTCCGTGACAGTGGGTGTGTGGTTTATTCTTTTTCCTAGGTGAAGTATTCCTATAGGAAGACCAGTTTGGGGGGGTGGCTCTTTATCACGGGCAAGACATCTCTGTCCCTGGCTATCACAAGAAGAGTTGCCCATAGCATCTCCGAAATCCAAACAAGAAGATGGTTCTCTCATTCCTTCATCAGACACTGGAACAGCTGCAGAAGATGTGTCTAAATCCTGGTTCTTGAGGGTAGAAGAATCAACACCAGAGGAACTCTGAGAGACAATTGGAGGAGGTGAGGAACAATGAATGGCCATCACAGGATCCCCCACCAGTGGCCGTGGCACTGATTAAGCCCACAGTGGCTGTAAGGATTTGCTTTTAGTAGATTTCTTCTCTTTAGGTACAGTGGGAGAAGAACCAGCAGGACCAGAGAGGGAGTAATCATGCTGTGACCAAGGAAGAAGCCTAGCTGCCAGTATGCAGTGCTTGAAAGAATGGTTCAGAAGATAAATTGTCACAAAATGATTACAAGTAGCACACACAATTCCACAGCCAAGGTTTATTCACAAGCAGTACAAGTGCTTGGATCTCAGAAATTCTTCTTCTGGAAGTAACAACAACAAAAAAAATTATTTTCCATGAAATATATTTTATGTCACATGTATCTGCTGGTTCAAAGAAAGGTTGTGTGAGAGACTGAAGCATCAAATTCAAGTCCCATGGAGGTGTAGGATCTTTAAAAGGAGGCTTTAGAAGAAGTACCCTTTTTAAGAAGGCTTTGCTCAAATTGTGAGATGCTATGTATGCGCCATTTAATCCTGTGTGGTAATTTGAAATTGCTGCTAGTTGTACTTTAATGGTTGAGGTACTGCCACTGTTTTGAAAAAGGCGAGTAAGGAAATCTAAAATGTGAACAATGGTAGCTGAAAAAGGATCGAGATTATGTTGCCGAGCCCAAAGGCACATCTTTTCCATTTACTTGAATATGTTTTCCTTGTCAAGGGTTTATGGGAAGGCAGAATTATACGTCAGACAGATGATGACAGCATAGATTGTCTGGCTGCTAAGGGAACTGGAGAAGCTAAGCAGTCAGCTTGAGGTCTGGTATATCTGGGTGTGACATGCCCATCAGGTGAGACAGGAGGTCCGGAGTTGGATCTAGGTTACGTGGTGGTTGAACCAGGTGAGGCCATAGGAAGGGAAACCAAATTTGTTGAGGCCAATAGGGGGCAATGAGGATTACTGTGCTCTTTGACCTGGCAGCTTTCTGCAAAGGTTTTGGAATTATTGGGGTTGGTGGGAAGACATAAAGTAGAAGGAGGGCCCAATCATGAAGTAGAGGATCCCTCGATGACTGCCCCAGTGGTAAAAGTAATTTAATTTGAAAGTAAGGGCAAAGTAGTTGCTGTACTTGTTGTTTATGGGACAGGCAAAAAGAATGCAGCATGGCTGGCCGCCCCATTGATGGAAAATCTCATCCGTCACTTTCTTGTTGAGGGACCACTCATGTGGAAGAAGAATGCACCTGCTCAGTTTGTCCACAATCATGTTGGATCTCCCCAGAATGTGCATTGCTAAAAGAAAACAGTCAGATGAGATCACCCACTACCAAATCCTGAGCGCTTCGACACAATGGGTAAGATTTGGTTTCCCCCCCGTTTGTTGATTTACCAGACCACTGACATGTTGTCTGTATGAATCACAGAGGGAAAAATATCTTGAAAAGCTCGCAACACCAACAGCACTGTTTTCATCTCTAGGGCATTTATATGCAAATTTGCCTCTTCGGAGGACCAAGTACCCTGGACTGTCTTCCCTAGATAATGCCCCCCCCCCCACTCTATCTGGGAAGAACCTGTGGTCACTGTGGCCTTGGGCTGTTGGGAAATGAAGAGATGGCCATGGAGCACTTGATCAGACTGGATCCACCAGCAGAGATCTCTTTTGCAAGTGCTGGTAATTTTTATCTGATATGACATTGACTAATGGAAGATTGACTACTGAGTAGCCAACATGCGCCGGAGGATCTGCATGTAAAACCTGGCCAATGGAACTAAGGTTATCACAGCCACCATGAGGCCTAGAGTTTAGAGAACTGTGCAGGCTGAGAGTGATGTGTTCTCTACAACCTTCCTGACCTGTGACCTTACTGTTTGAACTCAGTGTGGTGGAAGGGAAGCAAAGGCAGTTTTTGTTTTGAGCAATGCTCCAACAAATTCCAATGTCTGAGTTGGTTGAAGTTGTGATTTGCTGTAGTTTATGGTTATTCTTATGAGAGCACAGGTGTGGAAAACCTTCCATGTATGAGTTAATACCTGGTCGAAGTGGTAATGAGCCAGTTGTCCAGGTAGGGAAACACCCAGAATCCCTGCAGTCTGAGATAAGCTGCTACTACTGCCATGCATTTGGTAAACACCCTGGGGGCTGTGGTGAGTCCAAAGGGCAGTGACCTGAATTGGTAGTAACTGGCTGCCAGCCAGAAGAGTAGGTCATTTCTGGATTTTCTGTTCATTTTTATGTAATAGTAGGCATCCTAAAGACCTATTGGGCACATCCAGTCATCCTTGTCCAGAAAAGGGAGAATGGACTGAACCTTGGCTATCTGGAACTTGGTTCATTGAACAGATTTGTTTAGATCTGTGAGATCCAGAATTAGTCTCCAGTCTCCTGTCTTTTTTGGCACTAAAAAGAACCTTGAGTAAGTTCTGGATCCTATCTGGTCTGGTGGGGCCTCTTGGATGACTTTTTCCAGCAGCTTTCGAATCTGAATTGCTGCTTTATCCCTCTGACTGGGTGGAACATTGGGGATTTTTCTGGGAATTGGTGGTGGTAGGGAAAATGGTATTGTATAACCTCTGGATATAATCCTCTGCACCCAAGTATCTTTTGTTAAGTCTGGCCAGGCTCTCTAGTGCAGGGATAAACATCCCCTGACTATCTCCAGAGGTGGATAGTCAGGCCTCCATTCAGGAACACTGGTATGGTTTATCAAAGAAAGATGTTTGTGAACCCTGGTTTTGTGGGCCACCTCTGCCATGAGGATGATGACTTCCAATAGAGTCCCCCCCCCCCTCTGCCTCTGGGGGCACTTCCTCCACATGTGTCATGGAACGAACCTTGGGACTTTTTGAATCCCATTTTCTGCCCACTCTGCTGATTCCTGGAAAAGGATCGTTGGGAGGCTGAAAAATGTATGCTTAAGGTAGACAAGGTCTTTCCATCCTTCTCACACCTGGAAAGCATTTCTTTCACCTTAGGGCCAAAAAGGGTAGTTCTGCCAAAGGGAGAATTGACAAAATTGGAATTAAATGGCTCCACAAAATGTACAAGTGCATCCAGGCATGTCTCCTCATGGAAATGCCTGAACCCACAGCTCTTGGGGTTCCTTCCACTATGTTGGAAACTAACCTCATGGAACTATTGGATATTGACTTTAGGGTTGCCACCTGAGAAGTTACTGAATCTCGAACTTCTGCATAGACAGTTCCTGAGAGAGTACTTGATAATTCTTTGGTCAAATCTCTCCGAAGTTTAATAAAATGTGCCAAATAGTTCAGCAACTGCAAGGCAAAGATCGCTGAAACAAAGACATGCTTCCCCAGTCAGTCCATCATTTGTGACTCCCTGTTGTGAGGGATGGACAATGGAACTCTTGTAGGCTAGTTCCTTCTTTCTGGCTACCACAATGACAATGGCATCAACTGTAACCCCATTCCCCTAAAACTGTCTGTCCGCAGGTAGTGCCATTATCCTGTCTGGTCTCCAAGGCATGGGTTCTGTGGAGTTAGGCTTCTTCCAGACCCAACTAGAGATCATGTCAATGAGCTCATTGGTGGATGGAGTCACTCAAGAAGTACAGGGTCTTGTACCAAAACCCTCTAGAACAGAGTCTTCCAGTGTAGGATCAAGTGTCAATAAGTAGTGACAATGTCAAACATATATATTTTTTTATTTTTTCACTTGATTTAGACTAATAATGTTTAACAGTTTACAATTTTTAACTAAATAAATAGGTTTTTATGAATATATGTTTAATATTCATGAGGTTACTAGTTTTTGGATTTGTCAGTTTGAACAATAGAGGTCGTTTTAATGATTTAATTAGTCATTAAGTGACTATATAAGGTGTAATGGACAGTTAGAACTGTATCTGATGAAGTCCTAATTACTGGGACGAAAACACGTTGTGTGTGTATGAAGAGCATTTATGCTTTTTATGTTCGTATTGGAATAAACTCATTGAGCTACTTCGTGGTGGTTTTCGTCTTTTAAGCAACTCATTTTTTGTAGATTATTAGTTTGCTTTGGTTGAGTTGCTGCACTCATTTACCACACACACTAACACAGACATCTCACTTTAACATGTAACAAGTAAATATCATTTATTGGAATGTTTTGCAAAGTACAAGCCACAATGTGCCCTCACGGTTACATATGAAAACATCGAATGCTCCTAACATCTAAACCCAAAACATCAAGACCATAACATCTAAACTTCAAGACATCTAAAATTCATAACATTGAATCTCAAAACATTGAAAACTACAAAGCAACTATAAATAACATCCTACACACTGTTTACTACGTTTCTGCAGGGGGGCAAGCCCCCCTGCACCCCCCCATGTGGGGGGCTCCACCTCCACCCCTCGTAAATTAAATATACCAACTCCGAGATCGCACTACAGTGGGGTAGGAAATTAACTTTTTTAGGGGGTGATAAGTATTTTATTTTCAAGAGGGCTATTCTCCTAAGGAATATGTTAGTAGTTGGAATGGAGTATGGAGGGAATGGAGGAGGGAGAGCAAGCTACTCTAAAAAACAAACACATCCTGAAGTTGTTCCTTAAGTTATTCCATAGTTGGCCACTCTATGCCAATCTGCACTAATTGCTTTGCATCCTTTATGCCACATATCCTACACATCATACAAGTATTTGTCACGTTATGTGTATTAAAATAACAAGACCATAGTACAAACTCTAGTTTGAGTTAAATATATCTGTTGTAGCTTGCATTACCTGACTGATACAGAGATGAAATTGTTCAAGGTTTCCAAATTTTCATAATTTTTGAAGATACTGATTTAGTTATTTGTGCTTTGGTTTTATGCCATGGACCCATAATGGTTAGTGAAAACACACTGTTTTGTGAAGATCTTTAACAATATCTGTAAAAGAGAGTCTCTATTAGATATTTGAAGAGGCGTTTCATCGACCTATAAACCATGAAAACACAAAACAGCGAACGCGCATATAAGTGATTTATTTTCCTGGGAAAGAAATCACTTACCCTAAACAAAAAAACACATCACTGCAAACAATACAAAGTGGGGGGCTGTGCCCCCCACACCCCCCCAACTAAATATACTAACACTAAGATCACACTACAGTGGAGAAAATGGCAAAGTAGCAGTGGTGGCCAAGAAATTTCTTTCCCAGGGAAAGAAATTGCTTATATGACCGTTCGCTGTATTGTGTTTTTGTTATTTAATGGTCGATGAAGAGGCGTTCGATGAAACGTCTCTTCGAGTATATAATATGAACCTGTAAAAGATATCTCTACTTTGCAAACAATAAGGTTATACATGGGTGTTCATTCCTTAATGCAAGCCACATGGCTAGAACATTACAATATGATCTTTATATGTACAGTCAGGATGCAGACTGTCAAGTTATGCAATGCAGAAAAGTAGGTGGTGGGGGGTAATTCTCCTCTAATTAAAACAGCTATTTGTCATACAGTGTCACATCAGAACAGTTTTATACATGTATAATATCTTCCTAATATTCTTGCTTTTTCATATACACTGCATTTATTCTACCACAAACCTTTGTTCCCTATGTACAGTTTTAATTGCTTGCTAAAATAATTAGCAGGTCAGAAATAAAACAGCACTGTAGTATATTAGCACAGAAATCTTTTGTAAATTGTGTCTCTAATGTCAGTCAACAAACACAAATGAAGCAGCTGTCTTAACTACAGTGAAGGACTGTCAGGGCCATCACAATTCCTCCTCAGCATTCTGCTTGGATAAGAAAGACACACACCACACACACACACACACACACACACACACACACACACACACACACACACACACACACACACACACACACACACACACACACACACACACACACACACACACACACACACACACACACACACACACACACACACACATATATATATATATATATATATATATATATACATACATATATATATATATATATATATATATATAAAAAATGCATATTATGAAATGAAAACACACTGCCTGGGATCACTATTTGGTAAACTGACTTGTTCAGGGTTACACTAGAAACAACTTCAGGCTGTGGGAATCAAACCCCTAACTGCAGAATATAGATATAGGAATATCATCAATACTTGACTGATAATTCTTCTGCTATAGCTTAGACAATAACTAATGCCAAATGCTTGTATGGATTCTCAAAATACAGATCACAAAGACTAATCCTGTCTAATAAAGGCCAGTAAAATGCCTATCTTTAAAGTATAGTTCCCTTATGTATGCAGTCAAAAGGTAATGTAGGTCCTTTCTCACTGACCCACACTGCTGGTGAGCACATGGCCTAGTTAAACCCTGCAGTATACACTATCAGACTATAGGCCTTTAAGACACACTCGAAAATCCAGTGAACTAGAATAAACACTATTTCTAACTTTGATCAAAGGAATGTAAATTATCAAGCTATATGCCCTAAGCCCTGACCATTGGAATGACAACCATAAAAGAGACTCACTTCCTAATCTTAGCCGGCAGCATCAAATGATAAAGGCATGCTATATGTCCCAGGATGTGACAATGGTGAACACTACTGCTTCTTTGCTAATGTAGACTGTCACATGTAAGCCATCAACATTCACCTTCAATAAACAAAACCTTGACCATCTTGTCTCAAACCATCAGAATGTAAATTATCAAAGTCCATTCTCACTAATCAAGGCTTTCATGTAAACCACTACCTTAGACTGACAAAATGTATATTATGAAAGTCCACTCTCATTAATCTAAGCCTTTGGGTAAAATTTAGGCTAGATTCTCAGAATGTAAATCAGCAGTGTCTACTTTCACTAAACAAAGCCTTCAGGTGCAACCCTATTTTAGATTGTCACTATGTAAAACATTAAGGCTAATTTTCTGGCACTTAGCCTCAGGATGCCATGTGCTACACCATAACTGGTGCAACTGGTTTTGCCAGTAATGATAACTGTCACCATGCTGCCTCAGTCACTTTGATCGCTCACCAGAATGCAAAGCATCTAAGCGCATTCAGTTAGAACATAGGCTACAACGTTATCTACATACGGTAGAACTACCAGATGGTCATCTTCACTTTGATTCCAAATTACAAGGAAGGTACCATAATAGTCAGTAGTCATTTTATTCAGCTAGTCAGAACAGGGAACATGATCCTGCCATCTGTGTAAACACAGTAATAGTAAAACAAAATGGACCTTACCTGTATAAGCCAGAGTAGTAACTGTGAGGGCCATAACTGGAATTCGGTACAGGAAATGACTGTACTGGAAACGCATGATTACAAAACAGAATAGGGCAGCACACACACCTTCAACAAAGCTTCCATGGTAAACTGATGTCTGATTGGAAGAGCTACAGTCTATTGCCATCATGTTTTGAATCATATGGAGTTCTGTCAGCTCAAATGACAGAAAGTATTTTGAGCTGGCTCTGGCAAGTTCTGTACCAGCAAATTGGGCTAAGAGTTTCAGGACAGTAGCCCTGAAAGATGCTTCAAGGAGTAGGAATTCCTGGAGGGACACAACTGGGTTGGCTGAAGCACCACCAAAAGTAACTCCATGGATCAAGAAAAGGAGGAAGAGTAAAGTCATTGTTACATCCATTCCAAATCCACCACCCCAGGGCCCAATATCTGCCAGCATTCTCAGCTCAAAGCAGCATGAACACAGCTGAAATGCACAGGCCAACTCAGCAATGAGGCTGGAGTGTAGGATAGTAGGGAGAAACCTTTTAGAAAGCCTTCTGGTAGCTTCGCAAACAATAAGAATAGCTAGGAAAAAGCAAAATGAGACATTAAGACCAGCCATTTTTAACCCTGCTTTAGGCCCGTACAGAGCTGAAGACAAACTGAAAAGAGTACCTCACAATGCAGACTGCCTTTTTAAGCTAATTTTTCTCCCTCTTAAGCAAACGTGGCACAAAGAAATCTGAAAGACAGCCAGGTCAGAGTCAAGGACATTTATGGGAAAACTCACATATGAAAAAGCAAACTAATGAAAGGGAAACAATGACTTAAAAATTATTTTCATGAGTTTAAGAATACTTTACCACACTTCTATACTAAGATTACACAGAAGTTGTTGTTGTTTTAACTTATGCTTTTAATAGTTTTTATTTATGACAGCAATAATTTTACAGGCCAGCATGCTGCAAACATGTACAGCAGGCAAAGAGCATATAAAAAATTGAATGGCTAAACAGTGAGCCCAGATACTATAAAACAATTACAAATGAGTTATTGTTTTAACTTGTGCTTTTAATAGTTTTTCCTTAATGCATAAATAATTTTACAGGCCAGTATGTTACAAATATATACAGCAGGCAGACATCAAATAAAAAAACAGCAGCTAATCAATGAACCTAGACTACAGAAATTATTAAGTGTATGTTATGTTTAATGAAAAGAATGCAGAAAATGTAATATTTTAATGACGGAAGTCATATCTTATCTCTCTAATCTGGCATCCTCCGTATCTAGCCTTACATTTACCCTCCTTCATATATTTCAGGTTGCTATTAGTATACAGTGGTAATATTACAAAAGACCCTATTATTTTAGATGGCACAGATGTATAATGATATATGGTGTTTCTGCTAAAGAAACATATACTGATGGGTTTTTTTCAGATAATTGTCTCCTCTAAACTGTTGATTTCTTACCATTCCAATACACAGACTGACAGCAAACCTGTGGTGTTTTCTTTTTCCACTATTTCTTAGATTCTTTTGCATTTGTTCATTGCAGCTTTGCATTTCTTCCTCATGTTTGCCACACCCCTGCCATGACACTCTTAGTTAGCACTACTCTTTCTGTAAATAAGTACTTTCTCACATTACTCCTGATGCTGCATCCTATCAATTTATAACTATTTCCTCTAGATAAACTAGAAAAGCACTCAGACAGCCATTAACACCCCAGGACCTTTATTAACACAGCACAGAACAGTAGAATAACGCCGATCACTTAACAGTACGTTTTCATCCAAGACTTCTTCATTACAACCATCTAAACCACCTCCCCCCATTTTATAACACAAGCAATTCACATAAATCAATCATTAAATGACATAATTAAGCAAAATTAATTAACAGTTAATTCACAGAAATTAAACAAACAAAAGTTAAAATCAATTCGGTAATGAAGGAAATAACCCCTCTTCATACAAAACGTCACTTACTACATATTCTAAAGATCCCTACATGTTAAAAACCTTGTTTAATAAATATATTTAAAATGTGCAAATGAATAATCAATTAAAAATGCCCACCATAGCCAGTATATGAACACATACTAAAATCAATACTTTACTGACCTCTGGTGTTCAAAATATAACACTGAATTCTAATAGTTAATAAAGCATTCAATCAATAAAAGAATGTAAAGATTTAAAACACTTGTACAAACATGGAATTGTCATAAATATCACATAACCTATTAAAATCACTGGTGAAAAACATTTTTATATAAAGACATTTCTATAGAAGGGAACATTTCTATATAAAAAATATAATTCCCTAACTATTAATCACACATTTTTCAGGGGTGACCAACTAATAACCTTATAATTTGGCCGCTCTTAATTTCAACACAGGTGCCAGGGAGACAATCTAATTTAGGCCCAGCCATTTATTCGCTTCTAAGACCAGTTGCCAATATACTTCTCTATATTCTATTTGGGTTTCTCAGGGTCCCCCTCTAACATCCATTTGAACTTCTTCCAACACAAAAAATGTGAAAGATGCCTCCTTAAACATTTGTGTATGTTTATATAGTGCATTACTGTTATTACCTCTCAATGCTGTAATTATGCTCATAAATTCTCCTTTTTAAACACCTTTCCATTTTTCCTACATAAAATCCTTCACATTTTCCGCATAAGGCCATGTACGCTAAACCCTTTGAATCACAACTGGAGTACCCTTTCACTGTAATACACCTCCTCCTACAAGGGGATATATATCTCTGATTTATTGGATATAAATGAACATTGTGGACAAGCCCCACATTTGTATGTCCCCACTTTCTTATTCCCCTTGCCAAAACCATTATTTTCTAGAATATTGTTAATACATTTACCTTTTCTAAAAACAAATTTCAAGGGGTGATCAAACTTTATATTCAAATCTGACAATTTATTAAATCTACCCCATTCTTCTTTAAGGATTTCTGTAATGATTTCGACATCCACACTATAATCTAAAACAAAAATGTTACCAGACCTGTTCTACATAGCACTTACAGGTAGATTTCCTCCTTCATTAGTATTTTCCTTACCTAAAATTGGGGCAAAGTTGTTATTTCTATTTTCAAGGACCTCCTTTAAGGTCTCATTAATTAGTCTTTCGGGGTATCCCCTTTCCAAAAACATAGATTTTAGTAATTCACATTCCTTCATAAAATCCTCATCCTCTGATGTCATTCTACTGCCCCTAACATATTGCCCTTTCACATTACTCTTTTTGTTGTACATATGGGTGGGCACTCTGAAAATGTAAAAAGGAATTACAATAAGTATCCTTCCTATGCACCTTTGATGTAAATTTATTATTACTGTGGTCCATCCCAATGCTCACATCCAAATAATCTATAGACCCATAGCCTATTTTGTAGGTGAATCTTAGAAATTCTGTACTTCTTGTGATATAGTCCAAGAACTCACCAAACTTTGCCTCACTCTCTATCCAAAACAGACATATATCATCTAAAAAGCATTGATAAAGAACCCAACAATCTTTGTATACAGAATTAAAAATATATTTCTTCTCCCACCAGGCTAACACCAAGTTGGCAAATGTTGGGGCGCACATGGCCCCCATTGCTACGCCAATCACTTCTTGAAAGAATTCTCCCTCAAAGTAGATGAAATTATGTTTCAAAACTATTTCCATCGGTACTAAAATCACATATATATCCATGTCACCAAAATCCTTATTGTCCATTAAAATTTCTTCAAGAAATTCCAAACCTTCTTTGTGTAGAATAGAAGTAAAGAGGTCAATAACGTCTATTGTGATAAAATCATAGTCTCTTTAAATAAATCACTTTTCACATTTCTAAGAAAGTCACAAGAATCCTTAATTACATTTGTTGCATTTAAAGAAATATTTTTTAGTCGAAAGTCAAGATATTTTGCAATAGGAGCTATAACAGATTGACTAGCCACTACAACTGGTCTCATGGGTGGGTCAATTTAATCCTTATGTACCTTCAGAATTCCGAATATGGTGGGTACTCTAGGTGCCTTATTGTGTAAAAACTTAAACGTATCTGTATCCATAACACCCTGTAACCAAATCGTTTAAAGCCGCATAAATCTTTTTATATGCGATATTTATTTCATTCACAGAAACCTTAGAATACTTAATTTTGTCACATAAAAGATTCATCGTTTTTCTCTCATATATGATAGAATCCTTCAGAACCATTCCGTTCCCCTGTTTAAATGATGAAATTATTCTGAAGTCTTGGATGAAAACATACTGTTAAGTGATCAGCATTATTTTATTGTTCTGTGCTGCGTTAATAAAGTCCTGAGGCGTAAACGGCTATCTGAGTGCTTTTCTGGTTTATTGGTGACTATTTTCTAGCACTTTGAACATTTTTGATGATTTATTTCCTCTAGATATTTTCTTCTGTCTTCTTTTCAGCAAGTTGCTACCTTTTTTCATTGCACCTAATCCACTGAAAGTATGTTATATTCCACTCTATTGCTCTTTCACTGTTTCCTTCTATGATGTTTGGACAATAAAACCATAAAACTAAAAAGCATACTAATGCCTCCTGTAAAGAAACACATTAACTAGAACTGTAATTTTTATTTCATGGTATAGAGCCTTTATTAAGAATATGACAGGTAAAATCAGAATCAGATCATATAATCTGAAGCATGCACACACTGAGCTCCTTTAAAATTTATTGTAGCATTTGTGCCCATCTGTTCCTAACTGGCATTCAAGTATCATAGGATCATAGGACGTTACAAGGCTACTGGCCCTGAGGCCCCTAACAAGCCTAGCCAAGAATTTAGCCCATGTTCTGACAAGTCAGCACCTGATGCCCCTGTCCAACAGGAACACAGCTGGAATCCCAGGGGTGTATTTTCTGTTCCCCATCCAGTTATCCAAGTTGCGCTTAAAAAGGGTTAATAAGGTACTCTGCTTGACGTGGGCAGAGAATCTATTCCACAGAAGGGGGAGTCTCTGGGACACAAATTTGTCCTACCAACAAGTTCTACTGATGTCACAGACCAGGTTGAGGTCGTGTGTGTGGGTTACTCGAGTGGAGCTCGACTTGCAGATACGCAGCAGTTCCATCAAAGTGGGGTCTGAGGTTGCTTTGTATGCCAGACAGAGGTCACCTCTGAGGAGTCTGTATGACACTGAGTAGAGGGACAGGGCTTTTAGCCTATCTGTGTAGGGCAGATCTCTCCAGCTGCTGCATGTACTTTGTGAGGTAGATGCTGAAAGGGGTGTTGTACTCAATAATGGGTGTTATAGGGGAAGAATACATGGATGTTATGACCTTCTTGTCCCTGGATGAGCTACCCTTCCTAATGTGGTGGGCCATGTAGAAAGCTTTCTGTACAATGGTGGCATTATGGTGGTCAAAAGTCAATATGCTATCAACCTGAGTGCCTAAGTCCCTCACGACTGATTGCATGCTTAGGACCTTGTTATTAATGTGATCATTTGTGGAGATTTCACTCTCCCCAAAAGGGATGATGCAGTTTTTGGCATTCAGTTTGAGGCCATATTTCTGGCATCAGTCATTTGTTTGGGTGAGACCCTCTTGGAGGATGTCCACAACACTAGGAGAATTGATGACAATGCCCAGCTTGCAGTCATCTGCAGACTTGGTCAGCTATAGCTCACTGGTTTTGCCCTGCACCTCAGAAAAGTATATCCCAAACAGTAGAGGCCCCAAGACCAATCCCTGGGGTACACTGCTCATTACAGATCTACTGCTTGAGGTGGCTTCCCCTATTTTGACTAGGTGGGGTCTGTCAGTGAGCCAGTTTGCTACCCATCTGGCAACATAAACTCTCTCAACTAGGCATCAACCCTTATCTATTATACCCGAGTGGAGAATAGTATCAAAGACTTTGGCCAGGTCAAGGTAGGCAGTGTGCATCGTCATCCCTTCTTCTATGGCTTTGGTAGCTGTCATAAAGAAGTCGACAAAATTTAACAGGCAAGACTTGCCCTTGATGAAACCAAACTGTGTGGGATCAAGTGTTTAGAAGTTGCCAATGTCCTTGTTAATGAGGTCCATAATAATCCATTCTATGGCTTTGCAGATCAGGCTAGTAAGGCTAATGAGTCTATAATTTTCTGGATCAGAGGACACTCCACCTTTGTGCAAAGGGATGACAGTGGCTGTCCTCCACTTGGCTGAGATTAATACAGTACTCAGGCTTTGGTTGAATACAGTGCCTAATGGTGCTACAAGTTCCTGCCTGAGTTCATGTAGGATGCAGCCTGGGCTGTTATCGGGTCGCACTGAGGCTGCAGTTTTTGCATTTGAGTGTGCAGTGATGACTTAGTCCCTAGAGATAAGGGGAGGGGGGGCAGGTGCTGGGGATGTCCTGATTTACTGATGGGGGGACAGAGGGTAAAGTTTTTGCTGAGCCTATTTGCCAGCAGGCTGACTATATCTACAGCATTTGTGTATGTGGTATCCTTGACCACCAGTTCTGAGCAGATCTGAGTGCTTCCTTTGAGATTGCGGGCATATGTGAAGAAGGCCTTATGATTGTCTTTAGTAGATGTTGCCAGTTTGGACTCAAAGTTTGCTATGGATGATTTCACTAGTGCTCTTATTTGCTTGTTCAGGCTAAGGAGGGATTGCTTCCAATTAAGCACCTGCTCCTTCTTGGTCCTGGACAGCAATTTTTTCCTTTTATTATAGAGTTTATTTATTGCAGATGTCCACTAGATAGGAATACCCAACAGGACAAAGTCATCCTACTCAAGGAAAAGTAAACCTGAGTCCATGCATCTATATAAATGTTTGTACAGTACTTTGGTGTAGATTTGGATATTTGTGCCACTTCCTGCAGAGGGGGAGGGGGCTGTAAAGCTGTTTATATCTTCCCTCAGGAGGCTGTAATCAGCTTTGAAGATGTTTTTTGTTTGACCCTATCTGGAGCGGGAGATGGTGACTTTGAAAGTGACCGCTTTGTGGTCAGATCTTACCAGGGAGGATGACACTGTAGGGATGCTGCAGTGGTTACTCATGTTGGTTAATACCATTTCCAAGATATTATCACCTCTTGTATGTGTGTCAACTAGCTGGTCCAAGGCATTTGCATTGATGAAATCAATGAATAACTGGGCATTTGTGTTTTGGCATGAGTAGTTCTTCCAATCTATGGTCGGATAGTTAAAGTCACTCAGGATCAGGGTAAAGGGGGGAAGAAATATTCACATTCCCATTGTGGATCTAGATATCCATATACAAAGCACACTGAGGTATTCAAGCACTGTGCTTACCATGTATTTATACCACTATTCAGGATCAGGATTCACAGGAAGGAATTATGGCCCTTAACAGCCATGTGCAACCCACCACAGTTCTATAG